>NC_132852.1:9387232-9703232 GCF_048164855.1 Canis lupus baileyi | reverse complement strand
ATCCAGTCCTGCAATTGTTGACCAATGACCAGGGCACTCACAATCGTAAAGAATGGTATTGTCACACTAGAATTTTTTTTAAGCCATTCACTCTTATATGTAATAAGCAAACTTTCAAGGCACACAATTTTAGGTGGTATAACTTACCCTACCCTCCCACTCCCCAAAAAAGGGACCATAGATGTCCTTTTCAGGTACTTAAGATCAATTAGACAGAGAAAACAGTATATAAAACATCACAGCATATTATGTTTTATAGTTACATATTTTATATGTTTGTACTTGTAAAATGTTCTTCGAACAGCCTAAAACTCATTAAAATTCATTGTTACTAAAGATACATTTCCCAAGCATGCCATAAGCAATATCTGAAAAAATAACTACTGCACTATTACATTTAAAAATGTAACTGAATTCTCTGAAGAAGGCATATATTTTAAAATTGAAAGCAATTTCTAATGAACCTATGGGAATTATTTTCTTTTACGATTTTATTTGAGCGATAGAGTGAGCAAGAGACTGAGAGAGAGCACAAGTGGGAGAAGGGGGCAGAAGGAGAGGGAGAAGCAGATTCCCCTCTGAGCATGGAGCCCAACACAGGGCTTGATCCCAGGATCTGGAGATCATGACCTGAGCTGAAGGCAGATGCTTAACTGACGGAGCCACCCAGGTGCCTTGAATCCATGGGAATTGAATATCAACTTACATGTAGGCAAAATACAGATATGAATTGTTTCAGTATATTTTCTAAAGACATTTAAAGACATTTAAGAGTTAGGTTATTAAGACACATCCTTAGCTATATGCCATTAAAATTTGACATAAAATAGATTTTAAATATTAGCTTAATTATGTTCAATTTACAAAGACCTTACTGAGCTTGTACAGATATATTTATGTATAGAGATATTTACGACTATAAGTAATTCTTAAGTCTACCTATAATATAAATATATTTTATTACAGTGTAAATATAGTAGTTTTATTAGACATTTCTATAGAACATTTCTTCCCCCAATGTATATACAATACACTTTATATATAGTATATTTATATATACTTATAAAGTATATATTATTTATATATATATACATGCAGGACACAATAATATATGCAGCATCCTCATCTCAATGCAGATAAAGAAGAGCATGCTCTTGTCCTTGATTTAATATTCACAGAAAATCAACCAACTTAAAGGGTAATACGAAAATATTTGTGTCAGCGTTTTCAATGTAATCATGGATTTCAATACAGCAGTGTACAATTTAATGAGAATCCCTTCAAAATAAATCATAGCTGTAGTGTACTGTAGGGGAAGTATATAGCTCATCATTGAAAAGTTCCAAAGAGGGAAAGTCATTTTTGATAAACAATATAGATAGACCTTCACAAAAGAATGAAATGTGAACACGGTCAGCTTGGCTGCCCCTTCATGCATTTCTAATTATTCGCATTACAAAGTTAATATTGTCTGCTTTAGAAACAAGATTAAGACCAGAAATCTATTGCCACGAAGACACAGCACCCTTTGATCCGCTACTCAGTTCAAAGATATTGCTGTAAACAATCGTCAGTGTTTCCGAGGCTATTTGTTTATGTATATGTAGGTATTTTTTGCTTGAACATAATTTTATATTTATGAAGTAAGTCAATTCTCTGTAAACAAATGTGAATAGAGAACAAATACTGCTAGCGTTGAGTGAGAGTGGATTTTTGTTTTGATCACCTAAATTCTTTCTCAGCTTATTTGCCTTTTGAGGACTACTGCTTTCTTTATGAATTATAATCCATGCCACAGTTAGTGAAATTTGATTTCTTTTCTGTGTCAAAGGAAATTTTTTGTTCTGTGGAGAAGTATACAAAGACCCAAAGTTATCCTCCATAAGTTTAATTTTGGCATTTCTTAATATTATTATGATTGATCGATTTCTAGGTTCCTCTTAAATTATCTAAGATGTATTTTAAATTGTTAATCAATACATCTGAGTTGCTCTTCAATTTGTAACAAAATTTGACAAAGCCATTTACTAGAGGCATGTAATGGAGCAAGACAGGAAAGGAATACCATTAAATCTTAAAATACCTTAGTAGCCTGCTTGTTTCACACACAGGTGAGAAGGCACTACAAAGTACACTAGGTTCGCAAGGGGTCTACTCCGTTATTTCTCTAACTTTTCCCGAATCCTGATTTTTTTTCCAAATTTTTTCCCAAAGCTCTCACATTTAAACTCATAGCTGTAATATGCTTCGCTATATTGAGCATTCAGATTCTATACTGAAAGTTTTATAATTTCTCTCAAAATAGACATCAAATTTGCATGGAATAATTCTTCCATACATGCTAAAATATATATGCATATATCATAATAAAAGAAGCGAGGATGTCCTAGATACTTGATATATAAAAAAATATGCGATGCAAATAGAATATTTATATAGCGTAGCAGTGCGCACAATAAACCGGTAAGGTGCTACCTCCTAACTCCATGCTTCACTGATCTGAATTTTAACTGAGAATTTTTAGTGTTCAGCTTAAATATTATCTTTTAATGAGACTTTTAGAAGTGATTTGCATAATCCTCAAGCAAAACATGCTGGATATTCAAAAGAGCCATCAGTATTCTCTTTCAATGTTCACATTAATGCAACTTCAAAAAGACTGTTTATGACAACCAGACAAGAAAATAGAAATAGTGGTTAATCACTGTGTAATTACAAAATGTCCCTCATTATAATCCGAGCAATGTTTTACTCCAGACCTATACACCTATTGGCTTGCAGGTGTCTTCTATAATTAATTTATTTTGCTATCTCTTTTTAATGCCTGTAAAATATAGAACAAATAGCAAGATGGTCTAAAATGCAAGTGAAACTTGTGGCAACTGAGCTGTTATCTGCTTTGGTTGTTTTCTTAGGAAATATTAAATACATGAAGTGTGTCCTACCATATCTTCATAGTTCTTAACTACTGGAGTTAGAATATTTAAAAGTCACAATTCAAAATCCTAAAAGATTTTTTTTTAGCTTTCCTTAATCTACCTTCAGTATTATTTTTTTCCGTGATTCTTTGTGTTAACTTGCAAATGAAATAGGTGAAAATAATCAGTGAAAAGAATTTGTTAAAGCTAATACATATATTAAAGATATCTAGAATTAGAAAAAATGTGATCACACTTTATTTTATTTGAATTGTTAGATACTTAAATGCTGCAATATTCTGAGATTAGTTGCACATTTTTTAAATCCTGACATTTCTGTTTTACATCTCATGCATATTTTTCTAGTTCCATTTCATGGGTCTGATGGAGGATTAGCAAACTATTTACATTAATATTTGCACTGAAAACTAAAAAAAAAATTTTGCTTTTGAAAATCTGCACGTACCTGTATATATGAACTAAGGATTTATAAAATGGTCAATTATGAAAAAGTAACCATAGAGGGAGGGTTCAGAAACACAAAGTAGATATGCTATGTGTTTGGAAATCCTGTGGACCCAATCTTCACATATTTTTATAAAAAGTGCAGGTTAAATTTAATAAGTTTTGAAGCATAATCAGCAGGAGTATTACTCAAGTTCTACCACTTGATGGTTGTGCAAAGTTGAGCAAATTAAGTCCTTTGTATATTTTCTCTAATGTGAAATGGGAATAGTAATGCCTCTACACTAAGTGGACAATATAAGAAATTATTTAATCAGAGCATGCTGCCCATAAAACACTCTTTAAGCAATATGTTATTTTATGTAATTTTATTAGTAGTAAGTGTTAAATTATTTTTTAAAAATGTATTGCTTTTAATAGAATGGAATTAGCTGTGGTCTTTAGTGCGCCTACTTGTTAGCAGTGTGACTTGGAAATTAACTTGAGCTCTCTGAGCCTTGCTTGCTCAGCTGAAAAACAACAACAAAAAGATAATACATTTGACGGGTATGAGGTTATTTGGCCCGAATGGTTTGTGAACTGTACATTGGTGAGAAATTTGCAAGTTATATTTCAGTTAATACATCTTAGTTGATATTAGCATTTGTCTTAGTAAAGAAGATCTTCTGATTTCCAAACGTTCCTTGCTTATGAACTTCATGGCTACTTCCTTGCTTTTTAAAAACAGCATAGGGATGCCTGGGTGGCTCCGTTGGTTTAGTGGCTGACTCTTGATTTCGACTCCAGTCATGATCTCAGGGTCATGAGATTCAGCCCCTTGTCAGCTCTGGGTGCTTATCATGGAGTCTGCTTAAAAATCTCCTCTCTCTCTCTGCCCCTCCCCCTGCTTATGCTCTTGCTCTCTCACTCTCTCTTGAATAAATAAATTAAAAAAATGAAAACATGGCAGATACTGAATGTGGGAAAATAAGAGAAAGAATGAAGGACAACTTTTATTCTAGGGCTTTTGCAATGATTATTGTTGGCCTTTGTGAATATCCAGGTGTTTTCCCTATTCCTATCCATCGACCTGTGTATCTATGTATCTATTTTCCCATCATCTTTACCATCTTTCATCCATTTTTCCTCTGTACTTGCTCTCTTCTTTATTCCTTACCCATTCCCCTCCCCCCTCATTAAAAAAATGGGTGAATGTGCAAAGAGTAGGATTAATTATATTTATGACTTCATAAGGCCTTGTAACATCTAATGCATCGTTCTGGTTTATTTTGGTTTACTTCAGTATTTTATTCTTCATTCAATATGGAGCAGTTTTACCAGTTAGTATATTCTAAATTCCCATATGTTGTAGAGCAAAGTCAGCAAGCAAGTATGATAAATTTAAAAATCTATTTTAGCTCAATTATTCCTAGACTGTTGTTAAAAACATAAATCCTAAAGGAAATCACCATAAATCGCTTTTGCAAAAATGCTCTTGCCACCTCCTTGAACAAAATTCCCAGACATCAGTCTATAAAAATAAATACACATACATTCACTTAATGTTCATTATTCATGGATTTCCTAATTTGTCATTTGTAAACCCAAAGATCAGTAGTTGCTGTATTTTGTGATTATTCGTGGACATGGGCAGAATGTAAAAGATGTGAGTCACTCAGTGAACATGTTCCCACTGAGGTTGAACAAAGGTGATGCTCTGCTTCTTGTTTTAGCCCTCATTCTGTAGACCGATGTCTTTTTGGCAGTGTATCTAGTGTCATGCTTTTACATGTTCATACTTTTTGTTAGTGATTTTGCTGTTTAAAGGGTCCCCCAAGCTTAGCGCTGAAGTTCTGTCCAGTGTTTTTAAGAGCAAGGAGGACATGATGTGCCTTATGGAGAAAATAAGTCATACACTGATAATAATGTATAGTATATACATGATATTTCTTAAATGTATTTTATTTGTATGTAAAGGATACCCCATTACAAAACAATCCTAAGTTCCCTTAAACACTATTGTCATCGTTTAATACACAATACATATAAAACACATAATTATTAATTATAAATTACATATATAAATTATACATGTTAATAGGGTACATATATAAATATACACATATATAAATACATGTATATTTTGCGTGTTACATATATGAATTATATGTGTTGTTAATAGGATACATAACTTTATTAGTATTAGTAATATGTTAAACTATAAAGCTTTAATTATAAATAAAACTTTTTGCATTTTTCTACAGTGGATTTAGCTGTGGTCTACAGTTCTCCCACTTACTTGCTTTGTGACCCTTAAAAATCAACTGACCCCATCTGAGAGTTGATTTTTCAGCTGCAAAATAATGGACTTTAACTAAGGCATAAGTCATAGTGCTGTTGGCCACAGTTCAATGTTAATAAATGAATAATATATTACATCCAGGAAAAGGGAGAGGAAATTTGCTGACCTGTATGCAAGGCCTCTCTGGAAATTGCTGAAATAACCTCTCTAGTGTGTAATGAAAGTATGGAAAAAGACTAAAGTTGTGGATTCATGAGATAACTGATAAAGTATAGTGGACAGCATTGTTGTGAGGCTGAAAACAAAACAATTTATGGTCACATTACCCAGGGTCAGGAATAGGTTAAACACTTCCCAGCTGATGTTGGCTGCTTTGCGTGTTTCAAAAAGTGATATGGCTTGAACAGCCTCAAGCTTGAAGGTGAGGTCAGTTCTGCAGATCAGAAGGTGGCAGGGGAAAAAAAAAAAAAAACTAACAACAACAACCACCTGATGAGTATTATACAGAAACAGGATTACATGGAAGAGCAGGTTTTCAGCGCTGAGCCTGGCTCATTTCACAAGGATGGTGGCAAACAAAGTGTATAGTAAAAATGGCTTCCCAAATCCCTGGCTTAATTATCCAAAGACAGAGCAATTAATCAATTTTAAGAAATTTTAAATAAAGTATCTTAAAACAGGGACACATAAGATTTTATGTAAATGAGTTGATGGAAATTGTTGTTGCCAGATGTTTGCCAGCAAACTGACCTTGTATTTACCTAGAAGCAATGGTTCTGTATTGCAAATTCAGTGTTCACAGCAACTTTATAGAACATAACTACCATGAAAAATGAGAATCCATCATGTATCCAGCCATGTGTAGTCACATATATATTATTAAAAGAAAAAGAAATGTGAACAGAACTAATTTAATCATGTTACAAAAGTTGCAAAAGTAAATGACTTTAATTATTAACTTTTAAGTCACTTGTATGTGAAATGATTTCCAATTATTTGCTTTCACGGAAGTTGAAAGGATTAAATCAAGTTGGTAGCTTGATACATCATTAAAAATACTTCAGATTACTGTTTGCCTGTTTTCATGTGGCTTGTTCAAATAATTGCTGGCAATTCTCCAAAGGTATTGTTAAATAAAGGTTGCTTTGTGTTTTTTTTTTTCTAACTGCATAAAAGTGAATATTAAATAAATAACATTATGTTAACGGATACATTTAGAAAAAGTGATAAAACAATGTCAGTTGAAAATGAAATGATTACAAAAATGAAACTTCTGAGATATAAACATACTTTCAAATATTTAAACTTCGTATAAAAACATTTAATACAAACAAAATGCATAGATGAGTTTTTTTTTTTAATTTAAGTAGGCACAGGAAAAAAAAAGTGATAAAAGAAGTCTTACTTCATTTATCTCCACATAGTGATCCAATTCCCACAGTCCCTTGTTTTTCTCCACTGATTATCTAACAACTTTATAATTTATAACATTTAAGATTTATAAATGTGTAATTATAAGATATAAAATTTATAATGGATATAAAACGGGTATGTCCATTTCTGACCACTCTTATTGTTTATAATCTTGTATTGGTCAAATAAATATTTTAAAGCCATATGGCCCTGTACGACATATATATTAGAGGGAATCTTCTCATTTCACCTTCTTTTATAAAGTTGACTTAGTTATTGGCATTTTTCTATAAAAAATCAGAACATTTTCACATCACTCAAAAAGCTTAGCGTATGACTAGGTTGTAAATAAATACATACTCATAAACAGCAAAATTTATCCCTTTATTTAAAACTTATTTCATCTCTTTGATATTTTTTGAAAAAAATTTGTCTAGAATTATATATATTTACATAAATTTATCTAGAATTATACATATATATAAAATCCGCACAAAAGATGCTAGTTTCTCATTTCCCCATCTTCTTCTTCTTCAGTACCCCTGATATAAAGGACATTATTACGCCTTACTAAAACTCCACTCAAATGTCCAGACAGTGCTCCATCTGTGTATCCATATATGCTTGCAAGCTGTGTGTTCCTATAGCTACCTGAGGTTCCCAGGTGGCCTGTGGACTCCATTCCCCACTTAAATGTCCCCGCTACTTCCTGTTAACTGATAGAGGAAAGGTTTGGGATTGAGGGGCCAACCCATCTCAGTTACAAGCAAATGTTGCAGGCCACTCACCGCCCACCCAGGTGTCATCTGTCCCCCATGACTGGAGTCTTTAATTTTCTGAATTGTTTTCTCTGTCAGACTCACACATGTTTTGTGTGGTTAGCCCCTAGACCCTTTAGAGTGGTTAATATTAATACAAATGACTTTTGAAATTTTTTTCTAATAAAGCTTCCTAACGCGTTGCTGTGGAATAAGGGAATGATGTGATCCATCGGTACATAATCCTGCAGTCTTACTGCAGTGCCTAATCTGTTTGGCCAGAATCAGTGGTTTTGGTTTTAAACAGAAAACCAAATTTACAAGATACAATTGCCTAGCACCAGATCAGCTCTGAAGAAGGGAAGGAGTCAGGCAACATAGCATGCATGGTCCCGTTCTGGACGGCTAATGACTCCCAGACGCATTAATCAGCATCCCTACCCTGCGTATAAGAGGTAAGGCGCTATGGTTCAGACAGTCTTAATTAAAGCAAGCCATCAGACCTGGGAAACCTTCAGCTGCATCTCATTAATTTCAGGTTACACAATCTCAACTGTGAGTTCCAGATGTTCAATTTGTTAAGAGTAAATTTAGCCAGCCTCATGTAAGTGGGGCCTAGCATCCATGCCCTGGGTTAGTGTAACGAGGACTATTTGACGAGGGTCCAGATTCGCAGGCATCCTTAGGCCTAATACCTACCACAGGATCAGGTAATAATACTTCCTTTCCAATTTCCACCTCGATTTGGCCTATATTTAGTTTAATATGTTAGATCACATCATTAAAATTCATGACATTCACTTGGTTATGGCATATTATCATTTTTATATATCACTAGATTTGATTTCCTAGTAGTTAAGAATGTTTGGGACTATGTCCAGAATGGATAAGTCTTTTTGGTAATTACTTTGGTTTCGATATCAAGGTAAAGCTCTCCTCATAAAATAAAAAGTCCCTCTTCCTCCTCTATTTTCTTTAAAGAAGTCATGAAAAATGAGTGCTATTCTTCCCTAACTTAAATGAATTTACCAGTGAAATTAGTTGGATCTATAGTTTTCTTTGAGGAAAGGTTTTGATTAATAATTCAATTCTTTTATAGATACATGGTTAGCCACATATGATTCTTTACTAGTCTGTTTTTATATTTTACTTATGGCATTTATTTACTCTAAATTCTCAAATTTATTAATGTAGTTATTCATTTGCTTAATGTCTGTAGTAGTTAGAGTTTTATGTAATATTATATCAATATTATTCATCTATTTTTGTCTAGTTAGTGTTTTCTATCAAGATTGTAGGCCTTTCCAAGTATCAAATTTTGACTTATTCTATTTTGTCTGGGTTCTTTTACCCATTATTTGTTCTTACCTATTCTCATTTCTAATTTTTATCATTTTAGCTTTATTTTGTTCTTCCAGTTTGTTATGGAAAAATCTTTCTCATTATAAAGATTGTATTTATTTATTTATTTGAGAGAGGGAAAGAGTGGGAGAGAGAGCATGTGAAAGCAGGTGGTGAGGCCAAGAGGAAGGGAGAGGGAGAGACTCTCAAGGAGACTCCATACTAAGCACAAGCCCCATACAGAGTTTGATCTCATGACCTTAAGATCATGACCTGAACAGAAACCACGGGTAAGATGCTTAACCGACTGAGCCACCAGGTACTGCATGGAAAAAATCTTTGATCATCGATTTTATAACTTTCTCTACTGTAGGCGTTATATCTCTGTAAGCTATGGTGTAGTGGCATCCTGTAAATTTTGATAATTTATGTTTTCCTTTTCATGTACTTCAATATATCTTATAAGTTCAGTTATGTTTTCTTCTATGACCTGTGGATTATTTAGTAGAGTTTTATTAGATATCCAAATATTGGTTTTTATTCTAGATATTGAATTTATATTCATTTCTAACTTAATTGTTTTGATACTTTTCTGGTAAAACTTTCAAACTTGAAGTTTATTAGATTACATCTTCATAAATTTTAAATATGCTATGTAAGATCTTATATGTTTATAAAACAATTTACAGCCTAACATAGGAAATGTGGTAAGGGTTCTATTTATATTTGAAAGACTATATTTCCTGTACTTTTTAGTGTAATATTTGTAAACATCAATTAAGCCAGTTTTCATCAAGTCATTTATGTATCCTATAATTTTATTTTCATCTACTATCATTTACAGAGGGATGGGAGTTAAGCACAACATCTGTAATTTTGGAGTTGTCTCTTTCCGCCCCAGGAGCTATCTGGTTTTGACTCATGTATGTTAACATCCTCATTAGATACATGCAAACTTCAAGTTGTAACGTGGTCCTGGTGCACTAATTACGTTATTGGTATGAAGAATTCTGCTATCTCTGGTAATACTTCCTGTCTTGAAGCATACCTTGTCTGAGATACTGTAGTCATATCAGCTTTTCCTACTTTTTGGCTACTAGAAACAACCTGCTATGAATTTTTGAGTACAAGTATTTATATGGACACATGTTTTCACATCTGTAAGGTTGATACTTAGGACCAATACGTTTTTTTCTTTTTTGTATTTTGTTTGTTTGGGTAAATTGTTTGACAATTAAAAAAAAATTAATTCCAGAAGGTTGATAGGATTTCGGGTATGATCAACCTGATGAGAAATGGCAGTACCACTTCCCACTTGCACGGCATTTTATGTGATTTCCACTTGCTCTAGTCGGCAATTAATGTATATACATATAAAACAGTGTTAGGCATTCGTGTGGGTATGTTGTGGCATCTTATTGAAATTATAATTTGTATTTCCTTGATGGCTTTTTGTTGAGCAACTTTTCATGTCTCCATTTCCCCTTTCTGCTCTTTGGTGGTGTATCTGGTGAAATTTTTCTACATTTTCAGTAAATATTTCTTATAGAACTATTAAATTTATTTATATATTGAAAAAATTGTATCAGATAATGGTTTTGCTAACATTTTCTACTAGTCTTTAGCTTTACTTTCTATTTTGTTAAGAAGGCTTTAAGTAGGAAAAACGATGAAATCAAATTTATCTATTTTTCTTTTATAGCTTATGCTTTTTGTATCTTCCTGGTGAAATCTTTTACTTATCCCAAAGCAAATAGGAAATTCTCTTATATTTTCTCCAAGATTTTATAGATTAAATGGAAGACTTTTGGTTGATTCATTTCAAGGTAATTTTTGTCATTTTTGTATATAGTGTTAAGTAAAGGTATAATGTAAGGTTATCTACTTGTCCCAGCACCATTTGAGGAATATATTATTCCCAATTCATTGAAATGCCTTGACACCACTATTAAAAATTAGTGAGCATATGTAAGTAGGCCTATCTCTTCTTACTGTTTCATTATTTTATATTCTGCTGACTTTCAGGCACATATATTTTATTTTTAGTGGTTTCCTTAGAGTTCACATTATACATCTTTGAATTTTCAACATTTAAGAGTTAATATTTCTACTTTCCACTTCACTCTTGATTCCAAATTCACACTTTTTCTCATTTTAAACTTTACACTTTACATTGTCCATGCTGTTGCTTTTGACTATAGTTTTCCTCTCTGTCCTTTGCACAAACTGCTGAAGTTCTACTTTCAATGCTAACCTTTTCTCTTAAACAACCATTTGCCTTTAGGAAATCAATAGAAAAAATAATGGTATTTTCTGATACATTTGCCATTTCTGATGCTCATCTGAGTTCCTATCTGGTGTCATTCTTTTTCTGAACTTGATTTAGCATTTCTTCTAGTATAGGTCTGTGGCCCGGATCTTCAACTTTTATTTAACTGTAAATTTTCCTCCTCATTATTATATTTTTTTTCCTGGATTCTATGTCGAAACCTCTCTTTTGGCACTTTCGTGATAATAGTGCATTGCCTGTGGCTTCTGTGGTGTCTGATGAGAAGTTAGCTGTCATTCATTTCAGTGTCACTCCCTATGTGGTAGTTCTTTTGTTCTCTGGCTATTTTCAAAAATTCCCTCCTTATTTTTTTAGCAGTTTTACCATGATGTGATTTTCTTAGTATTTATCCTAGTTAGTGTCTGCTGAAATGCATGGATATGTAAGTGGGTATTTTCAAATCAAACTGGGTGGGGAGAAGGGGGGGAAAAGCTCATTTTTATTCAGACTTTTTTTTTTTCCTCCAATCTCAGTCCTCTCTTTCTGTGACTCCAACTACGGGCTTGTTAGACCTTCGTTGGTAATCTTTTCTCCAGTCTTTTATCTCTGTACCTTGAGACGAGACCATTTCACTGACGGGCTTTCCAAGTTTCTCATGATTTCCTCTCCTCTCCAGGCTCCTGCTCACAACATATGGTTGATTTCTCATTTTGATTTTTGTACTTTTTGGTTCTGGAATTGTTATTTTTTTTTTGTTGTTGTTCCATTTCTTTATTGCAGTTCCCAAACTGTTTACTCAGTAAGGTCATGTTTTCCTTTAATCCTTCAAAATATTTATAGTAGCTGCTTGAAAGCCTATGTCCTTCAACACAAGACATGAATCCTCTTGATACCTGCTTCCATATTCTATTAATCTTGACCAAGTAAGATATTTTCACTTGGCATGGAAAGGCTGGTTGAAATATTTATTTTTCTTTAAGCATTTTAAAGATAACTCCACACCATTTCTGGACTTGCACAATTTCTGAAAATAAATGTTTAAATTCTCGTTTTGCTTCCTCTGTATGGAATGTTGATTTTTCTTTAATGCCTTCCAGATTTCTCTTTACATCTTTCTTTCAGCAAATTCAGTTTAATTTTTTCTTTCTAACATTTTTTCTTCTGTTTTGTATTTTTCTTGTTGTAGTTACCTAAACTTACTGGTTATGTGTTTTGTGATCTTTGATTTGTTCTAGAAATTTGGGGGCCATTGTGTCTTGAAAGAACTCCTCAGACGTTCTCTTATCTCTTCTCTTTCTGTCAATATAATACATGAACGTGAACTTTCTGATTCTGTCCCACATCTCTTAAATGCTCTTTTGTTTGGTTTTGATAGTTTTTTTTTTTAATTTTTGCATTTCATCCTCAATATTTTTTGACTTATCTTCAAGTTCAGTGGAGTCGTTCCTTAGTGGTGTCTGGTCTAGTGGGGAGACTGTTAAATTTTTCTTAGATAGAGTTAAGAATAAGTTCTAGACATCAAGCTGAGAATAACAGATGACCTGTATATTATTTTTGCAGAAATGTGTGTGCTACCTCCTTCTCCATCAGGCCATTATTCTGGAGTAATTAGGTTAATATATGGTGGTTAAACTATGCTGTGCCTTGTAGGTGTCTTTGTCGTTGTCTGAAGTTCCCACAGTTTTCACATCCATTCAGTGATGGATAGGCCATCATTTTGTGTACTTACTGTGAGGTCTGGGTCTCTGGAGAACTTTCTCAGTGTTTCTGTCTGTCTGTCCACCAGGTCTCACATTGCTTCTGCATTGTTGAATCACAGAGAGGGGTGTCTCTCCTTCTCTCCCCTTCCCCAGTGGTAGATGCTCTTGCTATACACATGGTGTTATTCATGATACTGCTGTGCTTATGTTTGAGGTGGAGAGTTCTTGGCTCCCTTGGCCCATCCCAGTCATCACCAAGGAGTAACTCTTCTCAGCGTTCTTGCCTCTTTTCCACCTATGGCAGCAATTTCTGCCCTGTAGCTAATGTATGTCTCCTGTAAGGAGAATGTTACCTTTCCCTTTGCCCAATGATAAGAATGCACTGCTTTGTATTGGTTAGGAAGTCAAGGCTTGGTTTCCCTCCCTCCTGGAGGATTTTGCATCTGCACCTCCCTGGAAGCAGTGGATCTGAGCCCTGCCATTGAGAGCATGAAGGAGGATCTCCTCAGTGCATCCCTACTTGCAGAAGGCCTTGCTTCTGTCCTTACCCCTGCAGGTCCATGTGTGAGAATCAGCTGCCACCCATGTGTATTTCCTTCTCATTCTCCCCTGACATCGGACCGCCTCTGGCCTTTCTCCAGCACTAAGGAGATGCTTTAGTCTTCTCCTCAGCCTACAGTCTTTCTATTAAAAATCTAGTGGAAGCACAGGTAGAAGAGTTTGTGACTAAGTGTCCACTCTCCTTGTGCCTGGGGCTTCCTCTTACTATGAACTGTACTCAGCCTTACAGCTTCCCTTTAGGATACTGTTAATTAAAAAAAAAAAAATATTTGTGTCCTGCCAAAGTGTAACAGTTCTTATGTCTCTTTTCTATTTAGAAGAGATTGTCACTCCTTACAATTCAGGTGCCATAAGTGACTTGCAATTTCAGCTCTTGGATCAGTTCCAAAGAAAAAAATTATGTTTTATGTTTTATCCAGCTGTTTCTCATTTTTAGTTTGAGAGTGATGTTCTCTTGTGGTTTTCTGTATTAGATAAAACAAGACATTGCTTTACACAGCTAATATTTGGGCTTTAGAGTTTTCTCACTTATCTGTAACTTTGTGGTTAATCTTTTCTTGTTCTTCTGCTTGATTAATACCCCTTAGTGTTCCCATAATCATGGGCTTCTTGCTGATCCTTATTTGGCTTTACTGAAAATGCCTTTGGGCTTTTCTATTCATTTTGATTTTCAGCAGTTCTATCATGATGTGCTTAAGGATTGATTTTCTTCATAGCTGTTCTCAAATTTATAGTTTCTTGAATTTCCCTGATTTTGGAACATGCTAAGCTGTTGTCAATCTGCCCTCATTCTCTTCTCCCATCTATGACTTACCAAAGTGTATATTATCTAAGGTTCTAACTACAGGTTTAACAATGGGTTCCTGTATCTTTCTTTTAAAAATTGATTTAACTGTCACTATTTTTTATGCTTAGCTTTTTTTTTCCAGCCTTATTGAAGTATGATTGAAAAATAGATTGTATACATTAAGGTTGTGCATGCAACATGATGATTTAATATACATATGCATTGTGAAATGATTACCACAATCAAGTTAACTAACACATCAATTAACTCACATAGTTGGCATCTTGTGTGTGTATGGTAAATAAACAAAAACAAAAACAAAAAACCTGCAAACTTAAGATCTATTGTTTCAGCAAATTACAGGTATACAGTATAGTCTTTTTGGCTATACTCACCATGTGCACCTTAGATACCCAGAACTTAATTACTTTACAACTGGAAGTCTGCGCTTGGTCCAAAATGCCTCTTTTCCCGTCACCCCACACCCACCTCAAAACCACTGTTCTACACTCTGACTCTGTGATTGTGACTTTTTTATATTATACCTATAAGTGAGATCATACAATATTTGTCTTCCTGTGTCTGGTTTATTTCACTTAGCATGATATCTTTCAGGTTCATCCATGTTGTAAATAGCAGGATTCCCTTTTTTGTGGCTGAATAATATTCCATTATATATATTATATTTCATTATACATGCTATCTTAATTGATTTATTCTTTAGATTTCTTAAGCCCTCCTTTGTGTTTCCATTCATTTTGTACTATTTGTTTATCGCCTGGATATTTTCTACAGTTGGATCCTCCAGTTCCTTAATCTCCTATTTTGTTATATTCAACATACCGCTACACTGTCCCATTGTATTCCCAAACTTGATTAGTGCATTTGTCTGTTCTAAAATTACCATTTAATTATTTTTTCATAGATTCCAGTTCTCTCTTGAAAGAATTGTTATGGTCTATATTTCTGAACACTTTAAGCATTTTTTGCATTAATATCTATTATAATGATCATCAGCATCCTCTGTGGTTGTTTGTCTTGTAATATTTCTTCTGGCTTTCAGTCACATCACTTTGTTTCCTCAAGTGCTTAGTAATTTTAATTGAATGATTATACAAGGAAAATATTTGAGGCAACATATAATAGGTCCTCCCAAGAGTATTTACCTTTGCTTCTAGAAGGAGAAAATAGGTACATGGTCATCCCTGGATTAATATAATCAAGTTACTGTATTTACAATGATACGGCTTTGGGCTGTAGGGCATGTAGGGCTAGTCTAGTTCTCATTTTTCATTCCTCTTAAAGTTCTGCTTATATGGTTTAGTCCTTTAGGAAGCCAAATCAAACAATTGGCAGTTTAAGAAGCCTCCCTTCGTTGGTCCCAGACTCCAAATTCTGTCTTCAAGAGACTGACGAAAACTATACATACCTTCACACTCTATTGGCTACTTTTTCCAAAACAGACAGTATTAGGTGAAAAGTTGCCCTCAATGATGGGTCACAATTACCCAATTTTCCTTTTTCATATTTTAGTCCCTCATTTCTGTACTGATATATGTAAATTTAAATTGTTCTAGATAAGAGCTGATCCACATAATCAGTATGCCATTAGTTTTTTAGTCTCTTATTTCTGTATTGATATATGTAAATTTAAATTGTTCTAGATAAGAGCTGATCCACATAATCAGTATGTCATTAGTTTTAAATGATAGTGCATTCCCTTTCTCTCATTTTTCTATTTTTGTTTTCATTCAGAACACACTCACCCATTGAACAATATTTTTTTTTTATATATATAGTGGGTTTTTTTGAAGTGATTAGAATAATCTATGTAACTACAAACCAGTTTACAATTTAAAACATAATGTAAAACAGCACTTGAGTTATGGGATGTTGTGACAGGATGTAGTATATGGTACTTTGACTTTATTTTGTATATACATACAAACACACAAAACAGATGGGAAATGAAATGATTTTCCTAGTAATAACATCACTATAATGGCAGATACAGAGAAATCCCTACTTGATTACCCAATCTATGCTTTAACCTCAATGACAATTCATTCCAATTTCTTCTGTCCAAATAATTTTCTCCAGGTCACTGTTTCTAACACAGATCTATCATGATTGGTAAAGACAACAGACAGGAACAAAAGAGAAAGTATGCCTAAGTTTTTTTTAAGCCTTTGGAAATTTTGAGCTTAAAAGAAAAATACATGAGAAATATTTGTTATCTGTGTTAAATGATTACATAATCTATTCAATTTAAAACCCTATGAGTAGATCCTCTATAAACCAAAATTACACAGTGAAAGCTTAATAACAGTTATGGAACAAGCTTTTGAAAAACCCTCTATTACCTTTGATGATTAAAACGATTTTACTTCATTTATAACTTTTTAAAAAATAATTTGAATTCCTGAAGCCTGTCAGGAATTTCTACATTAATAGAGAAGCATAAAAAAAAGACGTCATACACAAAGGTAATTGTCCCCTGTTCTGGATAAGTATAAACTATGTATAATTTAGGATTTAACATTTTATTTACATCTCTGTACTTAATGCTATTCAGAGTTCTAGGTGTATTTTAAAACCATCTCTTCACTTTTATGTTCTCCTATTTGTTGGGTTCTATGAGCAGTCTTGAAACTAGATTGGATCAATAAATTTCTATGGGAGATAAACCTTGATAGTTAAACAAAATAATTACAGCTTTAGTCTTAAGATAAAGAATTCTATAATGAGGGATGCCTGGGTGGCTCATTGGTTGAGCACCTGCCTTTGGCTCAGGGCATGATCCTGGAGCCCCTGGATTGAGTCCCAAGTTGGGCTCCCTGTATGGAGCCTGCTTCCCCCTCCACCTGGGTCTCTGCCTCTCTGTGTGTTTTTTCATGAATAAATAAATAAAATCTTAAAAAACCCACAAAAACAAAAAAAAATAATAATTCTATAATGAAAGCTAAAGTTATTGTCAAAAATTAATTTCACATAAAATCTGTTGAACTATGGAAATAATTTTGTTTAACAACAAAATATTGATAGAATTCTTGACAAAATTAGCATAATTTATGACTCTAGTATATTCTATCTTTACTCTGTTGGAAATCATAATTAACCATTAAGCAATCTATCAAAAGCAATGTGAAATTCAACATTTTCTCTCTGTATAAGTATCAGCCACTCTTAGAAACTTTTTATAAGCATAATTATATTTTCTACTACTTGAGAAAAAGATAAGCAAATAATTAAATCCATTTATACTCATTTATATTTCCACTGATAACTATCAGCCCATATGTGATTGTCAGTGTTTGTCTAGTGTTAATAAACTGTACAAGTGGGCTTATGAATAGGTGAAGGAAAGTAATGTCTTTTTAGCATACATTATGAAGAAATTTGTTCTTGAGAAAATTTTCATTATATTAATTTCAGAAAATTGGTGATTTATTGTCCTTGGGTTTATTGTAATATTATAGATTATGTTATATTCATCACCATGCAATACTATATAAATAAACCATGGTTTTTGTGGTTATAATACTTTCTAAAAGAATTCTGAAGATTTACATTTGTAGCTCCATGCTTTCTGTTTAGAGCCATATCAACCCCTGGAGTGCTTTCTTTTCTTGACTTAAAACCAATGGGATATTTACAGCATCACTTCCTGTGAAAGTCTCCTACCTCACAGACATTAGGATATTTAATACCTTCATAATCCTATTTGCATTAAAAATATATTTGATTTTCTGCTATTTACTTATTACCTTGTGGTGGAATAGTCCTGCTATAAAAAGATGTCTAGTACTTGCCTTATGGAGGTGTTTTTATTTTCCTGCTTATAGTTCTTCCTTTTATGTATAACACAGTTTGTGAAGTAACAGATCAATTAAATGATTTTGGATATAGAACATAGGTTACTCAAAATATTATCTGTTACCCTTGAACACAAGTTAGTGTCCCAATATGTGAAAACATAAAGTCAATTTTGATACTGATGGACTTGTGATGCTTAGATTTAGCACCATAATCTAAAATTTACCATAAGTAGATTAGATATTTGAGATTTACTTAGAAATATTGAAGTTGTGATGTTTCAATAATGACTTTGAAGCAAACTTGATTATTTTATCATACCATAAAATAATTTAGAATCGTCAATTTGAACGTTAAACATTTTAATGTTTCATGTAAGACACACATAAATCATGTAGTCATGCCAGCAGGTATGTCAATATAGTCTCAAATGAAGTAAAATCATATTATAATTTTAAAATTAGTGACTAGGAAACAAATGCTCTAAAATGGCATGTGTTCATTTCTGTGTCTTTAAAGAATAAAGAAAATTAAGGCAGCTAATATGTTGAGGAATTTCAATGACAGAATTACACATAATTATGAAAAAACATCAGATGTTCATAGGGAGTAAGACATTGTGTATCAGAGTATTTAAAGTTGTGTAGGGACATATAAAATTTCTGTGGAATCAAATGCAAATATCAGTTTGACTGAAACTATTGACCTTCACTCTTCCAAATGAGTATGCAAAACACCGGCACAATTTTTCAAATAATTTCATATTTAGGGGGTTAGGAGTTTGCACTTCCTATACTTTTGTATTACTAGTATGCTACAAATAATTCTCTATAGCTGTGCTAATAATGTAAAAGCTTGAGTATATCTTTTAGAAAATTCAACTTCTGGCATAACACTGCTAAACTTGAATATTTTTTGCTGACACAGTAAAATAAGGACTATATTCTCTCAGGGCATTCTGCAGTGTTATTTATATATGAGAATATTGGTTTTCTTGGCATATAAGAAGTATGTGATTTATTTAACTTTGGTGTTATCTGCTTTTCATGAACACATTTTATGAAAAATAAACATGCAGTTGGTGCCTAATTCATTAATAAATAGAACCCAAAGGGCTACAAATATGCCACCTATATTATATACTTTCAATGCATTGGATACATATTATTGTGAAACAGATTTAATGTTTCATAATGAAAGTATTTTATATTCAAATCTAAAACCAATTAATGTTTACAGATAAGACAAAACCTGAGAAATATTTATATGAAGACACCTGATTATAGATGCAGGATCTGTGATGTGTATAATAAAAAATGAAATTTGGTTTTTTAAGTCTCTCAATCTGATGTTATATTTGATAATTATTTCAACCACACTATTTTCTTGAACCCATTGTATATTTTTAAAAATTTTTTATTTATTTATTCATTAGAGACACAGAGAGAATGAGAGGCAGAGACACAGGCAGAGGGAAAATTAGGCTCCATGCAGGGAGCCTGACGTGGGACTCAATCCCAGGTCTCCAGGATCACACCCTGGACAGAAGGCCGGCGCTAAACTGCTGAGCCACCCGGGCTGCCCCCATTGTATACTTTTAACTAACTTTTAACTTTTTATTTTTTCATTGATATGAGAAAAAATCCTTAATGTAAACGTTTGGTGCAGGGAAATCCTCAACATATTTCAATGTTAAAACCTAATTGCAAAAACAATACTAGATTCTTACTATTATTTAAGTGGAATATGTATAACTTTGCATTTGGCATTATTTGACTACATTTACCCTGTATTGATTACTAAAATTGAACTTAAAAATCATGTATGTAATTCTCTCAAAGGATTGGTATCCTTAATTAGCTAATTAATGTCAAGTGAACAAGAAGTAACTGCAAACATTAAAATTTCCTGCTAATGATTAAAGAAAGCTTGGCTAGGAAGTTACTCATCAGAGTTGATATGATGGAAATGATTTGTTCTGAGTTTAAACAAGAAGGGGTGAGTTGGTTAAAATTTAAACTAATATTAAAATCAATTAAAAAGTGATCTAGTTTTTACTCTCAGTATTTGTTGCCAATTCTAAACAATGTCAGTGATAAAATACTTTCTCAGGAAGGAGTATTTTTGGGTCTAAGTTCTAAATAGTTTTGGTAGATACCATTGGACTTCAATTATATATCTTAAATACATATATTTATAGATATCTAAATATACTCCTATTAGAACATCTTAATTTTAAATTTATTCTTTAATAAATACTATATTCTAAAGAATTTAACTCCAACTCCATTATTCGATGTACATCCACATATGAGCATGTAGTTTTGCTGAGCCTTGGTTTATAATAGCTCAGTACCATTTAAGTTTATTTTGGAAACCATTTATGGTTCCAAACTTCTGTTACTGGATATCCCTGATTATAAAAACTTGATTCAAAGTGAATAATAGCACAGTTATATTATAGAAAATAATGAGAGCATAGTTTTTTACAGCCAAGAACAAAACCTGACTTCTGTCATTTCTTTGAATACTAAGAGAAACCAAGAGTCCAGTTTAGCAAAGTTACAGGATATAAGGCAATAAACAAAACTGAGTTTTATTTCTTGTTATGATAGAATTGAGTAGTTGCATATGGAAATTGAAATAAAGCTAATAATGTTTCCAAAAACATTTAAAAACATGAAGTAATTATAGGAAAAATATGTGCCAGATTTATATGCTGAAAACCTGTGACATCGATGAGAGAAAGAACTCAAAATAAATGAAGAGTATGCTATATTCATAAATTGAAAGATTTAATACTGTTCAGATGTCATTTTTCCCAAAATTCATTGAGAAATTCATTGTGAGCCCAATAAAAATTCCAGTAGGACTTTTGTGGATCTGGTCAATTGATTAAAAATATATATGGAAGGGCAATGAACCAAAGTTCTGAAAAAAAAAAATTATATAACTAAGACCCTCATGACCTTCCTTCAAAATTTACAATTAATAGCCTACTTTATTTTTTTAATATATTTTTAAAGATTTTATTTATTTATCCATGAGACACAAACACACACACACACACACACACACACACACAGGCAGAGACATAGGCAGAGGGAGAAGCAGGCTCCATGCAGGGACCTGATGTGGAACTTGATGTTGGACCCCAGGATCATACCCTGAGCCGAAGGCAGACACTCAACTGCTGAGCCACCCAGGCATCCCAATAACCTACTTTATTGATTATTATAAGCTTATCATAATAACAAGTATAAGGATGAATTAGATAAATAGGCCTACATATATGTGATGAATTAATTCGACAAAGGTGCCAAAGTAACTCAACAACAATGGGTAGTATGTTCAACAAATTGGACCTGATGGGCACCTATTTTTAAAAATGAATAATCCCATATCTAAAATTTAATGCCAATTGTATATACATGTTAAAAAAAAACATTGAAAAAACATAACGTGGTAGGGAAATAATTCTTAGGACACAGAAAAATAAAACCTAACTTTAAAAAAATATGTATTTTAAATAAATATTTGGCTCCTCAATAAGATATTATGAAGATGACACAATTTATTTTCAAACTCCTGTCTAATAATCTATTGCTGTATACTTGGGAGAATATATTTGCAAATGCTTATCTCTGAAAGATTTATATCCAGTGTTTATGAAGGAGTCTTTTACTCATTTATAAGGAAAAAATAAAAGCCAAATGAAGAATTGTTAAACAGATGCTTTATCAAGGGTGAGACATGAATCAAAAATAGATGAAAAATATTCTTAATCATTCATCAGGAAAATGCAAATTGAAAACAAACTGATACCACTACACATTTACCAGAATGGCTAAAATTAAAGACCAAAAAAAAAAAAAAAATCAAAGTCTTCAGAAGGTTGAAGGGCACCTTTCATCCTCATATAGTCCTGATTAGAAAAAAGAATGATAGAGACATTGGAAAATATTTGTTAATTTCTTATAAAGTTAACTATACGCTTGCCAGGCAACCTGTCCTTCTCATTCCTAGGTAGTTGTTAAAGATAAAAGAATACATATGGTTGCTTGGAGACTTAAACACCAGAGCTCATATTTACATAAATATGTAAACCTGTAATCACCTGAGAGTGTGTCAAATGGCGAATGGATAAATTAGAATTTATCCATAATGGATAATCATCACCATGAAAAGAATAAACAAGTCATACATACATATATAACATCTATACAACAGAGATGTTTGTATATAACATCTATACTAAACAGCCTAACACTAAATGAGTCAGACACAAAAGGCAAGTATTGGGTAAAAGCTTGAAGAGAACAGAAAAGTCACATAAATGTCTCAAATATTTCTTCTCAATTATCAATTACATGAAAATAGGAAGTTTACAGTAAAAAAAGGTTGCTGGATAACACAAATTATTAGTATTAATATGACTGATAATAGGACATACTGACATCACACGTAATAGTCTACATGTGTTGATTGTGGACATGGTTTTACTGCTTCGTATTTCTATTAGCCGAATTATGTAGTTTTGCCACTCAAAGTAATTTATCAACATGACAAAAAAGGCTCAAAGTCTGAAGGGAAATACCCCTGAGTGGGTAAAAAGAGAGCAGTTAAAGGCTGTTGCTTTTGTATTGCTTATTTTCTATTTTATCATTTCCTATCTTATTTTCAATTTTACTTCACATATTTTGAAATGTATCCAAAATTAGAGAAAAATCAAGGAAAGCTGTAAGGGAACACAGCCTTATATCTGGAATTATAAAGTTTTTATTATGTCTAACATTTGCTTTTCTTCCATTTATGATAATTATTCCAGAAATTACTTAGAAAAGCAAGCAGATTCAATTGATTCCTTATTTTTAAAATCTTTTGGTTCACTTATGTGTGTTGCCATTTTTTTTAAAATAAGTTTTTTAGATCAGTTGAAGGCTTACAGCAAATTGAGGGGGAGTTACAGAGACCTTGCATATACTGTTCCCCCACACATGCATAGCCTTCCCCAATATAAACATCTCCCATCAGAGTGGTACTTTATTAAAACTGATGATCACACTTAAATACATCATAACCACATATGGTCCATAGTTTATAATATGGTTCACCCTTGGGTGTTTTTATCTCCTTAAATTATTGACTCCTTTATTTCAGTCTCTCTAGTATAATAAAGTGTTTAGAACTGTAAATATTTCTTTATGTTTAGCACTGTCCATATCAAACATGATATATGTAGTTAATCCTTTTATTTGATTTTTTTTTAAGTCAGTAATTGCAGCTTGGATAATCTAGACATGGAAATGACCTAGGAGAGTGTTTTGTTTAACATTTACTTTGAAATTGTTTTATTTAAATGGATTTTTCTCACTAAATTATAATTTTATAACATTGTGAGATTTTATATATAGTCAAATCATGTTTGCTTTTCTTAATTTCTTATAGCCAGAGAACAAACGAGATGTACCAACCTGATGCAGGTTGTATTAATGCTTTGTGAAGGGGTGTGTGAGGAGAATACATTTATATGGATATATACACTTTTAACTTAATTAATTTAAATATATTATTTACATGTTCTAAATCCTTTTTTTTTTATTTACATCCTTACTTAAATGAGTGAGAATGTGGTCCTAAAGTCTCCCAATATTATTGCACTTTATTTTTTATAAATGATACAGTTCATAGATTTGATATAATATGAGCGTCAAAACAGATAACTTTTTCATCTCTATATATCAAAATCTCCAATTTCCCCACAGCTATCCATTTTTATTAGTAGAAATTTTTTTTCCCCTACTTACATGTGCTAATAATTTGTTCTTTCTTCCTTGATGGGAGAGACAGTGATCTACTGTCAGAGACTTAGAAACAATTTATCTTCCTTTGATAACTAAGGTGATTTTCTGCTATCTCTTACTGGAGTGAGGAGATAGGGAAAAAAGTAAACTAAAACATTAATTTCCAACTAGAGTATCTGTCCTGAAATGTCAACTTCATACATTTCCATTTCTCATTTAGAAGCAAATTCTGGTACCACAATTACGCAAAATGAGAGAAATCAAGAGAGTTCAGACCCTGTTAATGGACTTCGCTAATCTGTAGGTCTTTTAGATAAAGCAGGGATACAGGGATAGATTTCTAATTTTATAGTGATATCCACATTGTACACTTTCAAAACTACTATAAATGTAGATCAAAGAGAATGAATATCCCTACTACTTTGAGGGACATTGAAATACTGAGCTTCCAAAGAAACTATGGAAATTTACATTTCAAATAGCATTATATAGTAGCCAATTGATTTTGATACTTGAAACAATATCAAAACGGGATTAAAGCAAGAGTATGTCCAAAACACTTCAAACATATTTTTCATCTTAAACTCATTGCATTAAGTGGAATAACCTAGTTTATTACATTTCCTTCACAGATACAGAAATAATTTCTGAATACTTCTCATTCCATGTATAGGATATGTCTAAGATTCCCGTTGCATTTTATGTTCAATAATTTATTTTTTGACAGAGAATGAAGGTTATAGTAATCTATTTTTTTTTGTACTTTCATTATCAATCACTGGGATTTATTAAAAATTCCAAACCTATAAATTGTGCTTGTGGAGAAAGTGTGTAAGTTACACATCTTGCATTCCAAGCTTAATTAAAATCATATTCTCTAATAGACTGATTGTTAGAGACATATTTATCCTACAACAAAACCTTAGATAATTGTGATTCCTGAATCAGCCCTTCTTCTACAGATGTTATTCTTATGGGAAGTCATACTCTCATTGAAATAATTATTTTTCTATATTCTTACCATATTTATAGGGAAAAATTAAGTCTGTTTTACAATATTTCAGAATTCCTAATATTAAGTAATGTTTCAGAATTTAAAAAATAAAGCATATTTTGGTTTTCATTTCTATATAGTAAAACCAACTAAATTTTACATTTGTATGATAAGTTTTCATATGTTCTCCTTTTCAAACCTAGTACTGATCAACCTTTTACAGTAACATAGCTAGGTTTTTAAAGTAGCAAGAACAAATTTATAATTAAACAATCATTCCAGCTACAGTATAGAAAATGGATTTTAAATCCATTTTTTTCCTGAAAAACAAGAAACCAGCTACACATAGCATGACAAAATTCCTTTTATTCTAAAATTTCTTCCAAATTGAGCACAGACTGTTTCTATATTCCTTCATTTATTATATATGCCTTGTATATTTTACGTAGTATAGAGAATATATTCTCTTTTATCCTCTCTGTATTATTTCCAGTACATTTTCAATAAGTCCTCATATAGCCTTCTCATTTTTTAAATGAACAATTTCCTTAAATAGTGAACTCAGGATAATTCTTTATAATCTCATTTGCTTATCTCTAGCAGGCCTCAATCCAATATTACTGAGGCTCATCAATCAGAAGTACACATTTAGACACTGGGAAACAGCAGTGGAAAATCACTATCAACATTTATAATTCTCAAAATGCATGCAAAATAATCTAATATATCTTTACATATACTATTATTTATAAGCTTGCTATATGCTACTAAACATTATGTATTTGTTTTAGCAATTCTCAAAATTTTAGTCTGAAAACTTCTTTATCTTCTTTTACAGAGTTCTTTTATGGAACATGCTAAAAAGTGTATTATTCACATAGACTATATTTATTATATTTTACATATCAGATATTAAAAGTGAGAAATACTTTTAAAATATTTATTTGTTCATTCATTTAAAGACAAACACATTAGATGTTAACATCAATAACATTTTATGAAAAGAATACTTTTCAAAAATAAAAATGATACTTTATAAAATGCATCTTTTTGCATTTTTAAAGATTTTTGTATGTAAAATCATTTTTTGTAAGTGTAGTTAATGTGCAATAATATGTTAGTTTCAGGTTTATATGATTCAACCTTTACATATGTTGTGCAATGCTCATCATAAAAAGTGTGGTTACTTTCTCTCATATACAAAGATTTTACAAATTATTGACTATATTTTCTATGCCGTGCTTTTTATTCCCATGACTATTTTTAAAACTGGAAATTGTACCTCTTAATTTCCTTCACCTATTTCATCCATTCCACCACTCTAGCAGCCACCAGTTCTCTGTGTTTGAGTCTATTTTTGGTTTTGTTTTGTTCATCTGTTTTGTTTTTTAAATTCCACATAAAACTCAAATACAGCATTTGGCTTTCTCTCTCTGACTTGTTTCACCTAGCATAATGCCCTCTGAGTCCATCCATGTTGACACATATGGAAGATTCCATTCTTTCTAATAGCTGAGTAATATGCCATTTATATATTCCATTTTATACCTCACATGTATCATACAGATTATATCATACATATGGGGTATATGCAATATATACATCTTTATTTACCATCTATTGACAGATATTTGGTTTCTTCCATATCTTGGTGGTTGTAAATATGCTGCAATAAATATAGGAGCACATATGTCTTTTTAAATTATGTTTCTGTTTCCTTGAGTTAATACCCAGAAATGGAATTGCCAAATCATTTGGTATTTATCTTATTTTTAAAGGAATATCCATACTGTTTTTCGTAGCGGCTACACCAATTTACATTCTCACAACCAGTGCATAAGAGTGCCCTTTTCTCCACATCATTACCAGTACTTGCCATTTCTTCTTTTAATGATATTAACCATTGTGAGAGGTCTGAGGGATCATTGTACATTTGATTTGCATTTCATGATTAGTGATATTGAGCATCTTTTCATGTGATTGTTGGCCATCTGCATGTCCTATCTGGAAAAATATTCATCTCCAATGCCTGTTTTTTAATCATATTGTTATTTTGAGTTGTATGAAGAGAGAGAGAGAGAGAGATGTGTATATATACATGTGTGTGTCTATATATATACACATATATAGACACACACACCTATATATGTACACCCATATATACATATATAATTAATATCCTGTACATAATCCTAACACATTATAGGAAGTATCACTTGCAATTAGGTTATTTTTTGTTTTCTTGATGGTTTCCTTTACTGTGCCAAAGCTTTTTAAAACAGTATTCCCAATTGTTTATTTTCACTTTTGTTGCCCTAACCTGAGACAAATTTGCTAACACCAATGTCCAAGAACACCTGTCTAAGTGCTTTTCTAGGATTTTTTGGTTTTAATTCTTGCATTTAGATTTTTAATCCATTTTGAGTTTATTTTTGTATATAGTGTAAGAAAGTGGTCCAGTTTAATTCTTCTCCATGTGGCTTTCCAGTTTACTCAATACTGTTTACTGAAGAGACTGTTTTTTCCCCACTGTATATTCTTGCCTCCTTTGTAACAGATCAGTTGGCCATATCAGCATAGGCTTGTTTCTGGGCTTTCTCTTCTGTTCCATTCATCTGTATGTCCGTTTTTGTGCCAGCACCATATTATTTTACTTCCTATAGCTTTTTAGTATGATATCAAATCTGGGAGTGTGAATCCTCCAGCTTTGTTTTTCTTTCTCAAGATTGTTTTGACTATTTGGGGTCTTTTGTGGGGCCATAAAAATTTTAGGATTTTCTGTTCCAGTTATGTGAAAACGTCCATTGATAGTTGATGAGAATTGCATTGAAACTGTAGATTGCCTTGGGTACTTTGGATGTTTTAGCAATATTAATTTTTCCAATCCATGAGTATGGTATATCTTTCCATTTAATGGTGTCATCTGCAATCTCATTCATCAGTG
Organism: Canis lupus baileyi; assembly: GCF_048164855.1. Classification (NCBI taxonomy): domain Eukaryota; kingdom Metazoa; phylum Chordata; class Mammalia; order Carnivora; family Canidae; genus Canis; species Canis lupus. The sequence goes on along the minus strand of NC_132852.1, from coordinate 9,675,181 downwards.
TTGAAAGGCTTCACCTCTGTGGCTCAGTGTATTCCTAGATATTTTCTCCTTCTTGATGCATCTCTAAATGGAATTATTTTCTTAATCTGTCTTTCTGCTATTTCATTATTAATGTATAGAAATGCAACTGATCTCAGTATATTAAATTGTATTCTGCAAACTTACTGAATTCAAGTTCTAGTAGTTTTTGTGGTGGAGTCAGTAAGATTTTCTAAATATAGAATTATAACTACTTCCTTGCCAAATTGGAGGCCTTTTATTTCTTGTGTGATTGTTGTGGCTAGGACTTCCAGTGCTATGTTGAAAAACAAGGTGAGAATGAGTATCCTTGTCTTACTCTTGATCTTAGAGGAAAAATTTCTAGGAGTACATCACTCAGTGTGATATTAGCTGTGAGTTTGTCATGTAGATGGCCTTTCCTATATTGAGGTATGTTCCTGCTACACTCTGTTGAGTTTTTTGTTTTTTTTTTTTTTTTTTTTTGTCACGAATGGATGTAAATTTTTTTCAAATGATTTTTCTGCATTTATTGAGATGGTCATGAGTTTTGACTCTTCATTTTGTTAATGTGGTGTATCACATTCATTGATTTGTGGATATTGATCTCTCCTGTATCTCTGGAATCTGTAACAATTGATCATTGGGAATGAGCCTTTTAATGTGTTTTTGAATATAGTTTGTTAACATTGTGTTGAGAATTATTGCATCTATGTTCATCAGAGATAATTGGCCAGTAATTTTTTTTTGATAGTGTCTTTGTCTGATTTTAGCATCAAGGTAAAGCTAGCCTCATAGAATAGATTTGGAAGCATTCCTTCCTAAAGAGGAAGTCTTTTGCAGTAGTTTTGGGTGAATAGATATTAAGTCTTCTTTACATGTTTGGTAAAATTCATCTGTGAAAACATCTGACCTGGATTTGTTTATAATTTTTTATTGCTGTCAATTTTACTACTAGTAATATGTTCAGATCTCCTTTTTTTTTAATTCAGTCTTGAAAGATCATATGCTTATGAGAATGTTTGCATTTCTTCTAGTCTATCCACTCGATATATAATTTTGCGTAGTAGTCTCATAATCCTCTGTACTTCTGTGATTTCACTTGTAAATTCTTTCAGTTATGATTTTATTCACATGATTCTACTGTCTTATTCTTGATGAATCTGCCTAAAAGTTTATCACTATTTTTATATTTATGAACCAGCTCTTAGCTTCATTGATACTTTGCCTTTTTAGTCACTATTTTATTTGTTTCCACTGTGGTCTTTATAATGGCCTTCCTTTTAACTTTGGACTTTATTCTTCTTTTTCTGGTTCTTTACATGTAAGATTCAATAGTTTATTTCAGATTTCTCATTTCTTGAGGTAGGCCTGTATCATTATGAACTTCCTTAGAACGGCTTTTGCTATTCCAAGATACTGAACTGTTGTGTTTCTATTTTCATTTGTCTCAAAGTATTTTTTGACTTCCTCTTTTGAAACTTGTTTTGTGGCTTATCATGGTCTATCCTGGAGAATATTCTAGGTGTATTTGAGAAAAATGGGTATTCTGATGTTTTTAGATGGAATGTTGTGGACCTATGTAAGTCCATGTGGCCTAATGTGTTGTTTAAGGCCTATGTTTTTTAGAGGTTTTCTGTCTGGATAATATATCCATTCATAAAACAGGTTATTAAAGTTGTCTACTAATATTGTTGTCTATTTATCCTTTTGTTTTTATTGATATTGCCTTATTCATTTAGGTGCTCCTATATTAGGAGCATAATGTTTACATATGTTCCATCTTCTTGTTGGATTGACCTCTTTATCATTACATAATGCCCTTCTTTGTCTTCTGTTACAGACTGTTTTAATATCATTTTATCTGGTAGAAGAATGGCTACCCAGCTTTTTGTTTCCATTTGTATGATATATTTTGTCCTTGCTTTTCTTCTCAGTGTTTGAATGTCTTTATGGTTTTACTGAGTGTCCTGTAGACAATTCCCTGCAAAGACCTTGTTTTTTTATTCATTTAGCCACTGTATTTTTTTTTTTTTTATTGGAGCATCTAGTCTATTTACATTTCAAGTAATTATTGAGAGGTACATACTTATTGCCATTTTATTGTTTTCTGGCTATTTTTAATAATTCTTTTCCTTTCTTCTGTTCCTCTCTTCCCTGGTGGTTTGATTTTCATTAGGGTTGTGTTAAGAAATCATTTATCTGATACATATTTTGTATGTGTCTGTTTACCGTAAGTTATACTTTTGGGATACTGTGAAGTTCACATATAGCATTTTATGTGTATAACAGTCTGTTTTAAGTTAACCTAATTTTGAACAATTCCAAAGTTTTATAATTTTGCTCCCCCATCCACATTTTACATTTTGGTGAAATATTTTACATCTTCTTATTTTACATGTCTCTTAACTAATTAATGTTTTTTTTTTAATATTCAATTTTTTTACTATAATTGACACAATATTATGTTAGTAATTATTATATTTCAAGTGATTTTACTATTTTTCTTTTATTTTTTATACCTATTTCATAAGTGGTTGGTCTACTTTTATTTATTTTTCAAGTGATATTTTTGTTTTCATATTATTTCTCATTAATTACTTTCTTTTCTTTTTAGCTTAGAGAAGTCTGTGTAATACTTCTTATAAGGCTGGTTTAGTGGCCATGAATTCCTTTAGCTTTTTCTTACCTGCAAGGCTTAATATCCTTCAGTTAGGAATGATGATCTTGATAGGTAGAGAATTCTTGGTTAGCAGTTTCTTTTTTCCTTTTAGCATTTAGTATGTCACACTTCTCCCTTCTGTCCTGTAAAGTTCCTGCTGAAAAAATATCCTGTTAAACTTATGGAGTTTCTCTTTTATGTAATATGTGGCTTTTTTTTCTTCCTCTTTTCAGATTCTCTCTTTCCTTTTACCATTTTAACTATAATGTGTTTTGGCATTTTTCTCTTTGGGCTCATTTTACTTGGAACTCTCTTGGATTCCTGGACCTGGTTGTCTGTTTCCTTCCCCAAACTGGAGAAGTTTCTAGCCATTATTTCTTCAAAAAATTCTCTGCCCCTTTCTCGTCTCCTTCAGAGACTCATATTAGTGGATGTTGTTCTGCTTGGTGTCTCTGAGATCCCTTAAGGGATTGACACTCCTTTTAATTCCTCTTTATTTTGCCACTTTTTCTGGGTGTGTCTCATTGCTTTGTCTTCCAGTGCAGGATTGATGCTCCTATTCCATTCATTCTGCTGTTGAATCTCTCTAGGGTGTTTTTCAGTTCAGTTATAAATCCTGTTTTGTACTTTGTGTATTTTCTATCTCTTTCTTAAAGTTTTCACTGTGTTTATCCATTCTTTCAAGATTGGTGAGCACCATTTTTTTAAACCATTATTTTGAACTCTATCAGGTAGTTTTTATCTCCTTCTCATTAAAATGGTTTTCTTGAGATATACCTTGTTCTTTCTGTTCCTCTATGCTCCCTCTTTGTCCTTCTCTTCGTATTTGCCTCTGTGTATTCGGCAGTGTCTAGCTCACTCAGTCCTGAAGGAGTGGTCTTATTTAGGAGCTCTTCCATGTGGCCCAGAAGCACATTATGCCTTGACCACTAGAGCCAGGACTCTATGTGTATCCTTCATATGGGCCATGTGTGCTCCTGGCTGTGATAGGGCCCTGAGTGCTGCACAGGAAGATCAGGACTTGGGGCATTCATCCAGCGGCTATGCTGGGAGTGTGGGATTTGAGATGTTTGCCTATCCCAGTTATGGCTAGGTCTCTGTGTGGATTGGATGAGGGTCAGTGTGCTTGCCTGGGCTGGTAATAGGTTGGCTGCTGCGTGGCGATGGTGGAGTTCAGGGTGTTTACCTGAGCTGGTTACAGTCCCCTGATGTGCAAGGAGGCCAAGACTCATCCTTTTTGCAGCCCACCCTTGCACCCACCAAGGCCCATTACAGCTCAGCTGCTACAAGGGAAGGACAGGGCTCTGGCCACTCACCAGTCATGGTTCCTCTGTGTTCAGGTGCTTGCCTGAGCCAGTTATGGCTTGGCCACTGCATAGTGAGGGCAGGGGTTTGAGGCCCTCCCCCAGGCCGATTGTGGCCAGACCACTGTGTGGGCTGTGCAAGGCTTGGGGCACCCACTCAAGCTAATTATATCTCAGCTGCTGAACAAGGATGACATGCCCCAGCATGCTTGCTTGTCCTGGTTGTAGCTGGGTCTCTTGTTAGATAGCCAGCATGTGAGATGCTCATCTAGGCCGATGAGAGTACAGGGTAGGTAGCACCTGTCCTATGGTGCTAGCAGGCTAAAGGCCATGCACTAAAAATGGCACCTGTTCGTTCTATCACCAGTGAGTTAGACTGCATAAATGGCATCTGCCAGCACCCCCATCTCTGCATAAAATCCCTGCAGATTCCTGCCTCTGTTAGCCACTTTGACCTTAGTAAGTGGGTCTTTCTGATATATGCTCCAGGCAGTTTTCAACCTGTTGTTTTCCTGCTGGATCTTCAGACAAGTGGATTTGTACTCAAGCCCTTTTAAAGTGAAATCTCCATTCCCTATAGTTCTATGTTTTCCCTAGTGTTAATTTTCAAAACCAGACATTTTGGGAGCTTGTCTTTCTGGTGCCAGGCCCTCTTGTCAGGATGCCTGGTGTGAGGCATGATCCCTTCACTCCTCAGGGGAGTGTTCTGTATTTTGGGGAGCTCTGCCACCTGTGGGGTCACCATATCTGGTATGAGGTCCAGGTGAAACTGTATCTCTGCCTCTCCTACCCTTGTCAATGCCTCTTGTGTTGTGAAGGTACTGTTTATCTAGTTCTTAAGTCCTGTTCAGAGGCAAATTAGTCCCTATGTAGCTGTAAGTTTGTTGTATCTGTGGGATGAGATGAGTTCAGGATCCTTCACACTGTCATCTTAAATCCTTGCTTCTAGATAAAATTTTAAATAATACAACACTGTCAAGCTCACAGCAGTGGCTATAAGCTTTCTAAGTTGAACTCGCCCTGGGAGCTTACATTTTATATGTGGTACCAAATGTTGTCAGTTGTTTGTTGTGAAATAAACTATTTTTGAGAAAGTATCTAGCAGTACCCAAACTTGCATAACCATAGTGCTTTTTCTGCCAGTTTCTTTCTTCCATCAAAAAAATCTAGTTTAGCTTGCAACTCAAACAACCATGCAAGTTTCTCCTGGATGAGTACTTGATAAACTACAGGCCCAGCAGACCTAATCTGGCCTGCCACATGCTTTCATAAACATGGTTTCATTGGTTTCATGCTCACTTATTTTTTAAAAAGATTTTATTCATTTATTTGAGAGAGATAATGAGAGAGGGAGAGAGCATGAGTTGGGGAGAGGGGCAGAGGGAGAAGGAGAAGCCTAATAATCCCAGCTGAGCAGGGAGCCCAGTACAGGGCTGAGCCACCCAGGTGCTCCCATGCTCACTTATTAACTTACTAAGTAATTTGCTGCCTTCATGCTCAGGTGGCAAGCAAATGTGACTAGTTGCCACAGAGACTATATTTCCCACAAAGCCTAAAATATTTAGTATTTGGTGCCTTATAGGATACAAAAGTTTTTCAATCTCTCTTCCAGGCAACCACGACTTTGGTTTGCTGCAGAAATGCTATATATGTATCTCCCAATTATCACACAGAATCTCAAAGAAAAACGTATTCAGGAGTTAAAATTTAATAAAATTCTTGGTTTTTACTGCTTTATTAAAAACATTAAGTGAAATTGACATTGAATGTTATGATTATTAGTTTTTTTGTTTTTTTGTTTTTTAATTTCGCTGTATTTACAGGTCTATGTGAGGACCTGTGGAGGATAAGATGGTTTCAAACACAGGTTGGTGGCATCCTTGCTATGGTGCAAGCCACAAATGTCAACACAGAGGAAAGGGCAAATATAATATTACTATTTCCCTATTTCATAGATATGGTTGTTGAGCTACAGAAACATGAAATAAATGTGCTAAGTACAAAAATCTAGAAAGTGGTAGAGTTGGGATTTGAAATCAATGCATTTAAATCGAGAGCAAGTTTCTTTAAAGCGTAGGTTTCCAGGGAAAGGGCTTTTGTGACCCTGATTAAAATATAGTTCCGTGAACCTGCCTCAACATTTTTCCTGATGTACACATTTTCATCTTCAACCAGGTTTTTCTATTTATTTTTTTCCTTCTCTAAATTATTTCTCTAAAATACTTCATAAGCAAGCATGATATTGGAACCCACACATGGAGTTGTCATCTTTTTAAGTTTTGACTAATGTAAAGGCAAATCCTAACATGCACAACTTTAAAACAAATCTATCCTTCATTTGTGCAAATTTGAGCAAATTGTTTAACTTGTACATATTTGTTTACTTATATTAAGCAGTGATAATAAAGAGGTGAGAAGATTAGCTGAGACATTATATACAATTTATTTATCACAGTGGGAAGCAGAGTGGTAGCAAACATCCTTTCGATATTCTAAGGATATCATTAATCCTTTTGTTTCCAAGGTTTTTATTCACCTTCTACCGCAGTGAATTCCAATAGATATAATATTATATTTTTTAAATTAATATTTAAAAGTTCATTGTTAATCTATGGTATTTTGGAAAAAATTTAATTGATCATTAATCCTCCTAGAATCTTTATTTTACAGACTGGCTACAACTTCTAAAACTTCCTTCATAATTACTTGGTGGTCACTGTGACATGTAAGCATATTAATTACTTAAGTATATAATTAATATGAGAGAGCTTGGTGTTTGTTTTGCAGAGTTGAGAAATGAATCTCATGAACAAAGGAGAGTGAGTAGAGTGATAGAAGTTTATTAAGTGAGGAAACAGAAAGCTCTCAGAAGTGAGAGGGGTCCTGACTGGGTTGCCTCTGAGGGCTTGTAGGGTTGGTTTTTTATTGGAAGCCAACCAGGGACCCTAAATCCTTTTAACATCTTCTACTGATATCACCACTAAGGACTAGTGATAACGTCTTTGATGCCTTACTTCTTCTTTGGTGTCTGGTTATTTGTTGGTCACAGATCACTATCAAAAAAAGATATCCTCCCTGCCCACACCTAGGGCAGGGTGGTCTGGCTTGTTCCTTTATCTCTGGTTTCCTTACACCTCAGCATTTCTGGAATTTTTGTGAGCCTGCTTCCATGGTCCCCTACCTAGCCCTGCCTAGCCCCATTTGTCCTTAACTCATAATGATGTAGTTGCTGAATGTAGGTGACGTTTGGTGGGGTGAGGTCCTGAGACAATGACCAAGAAAGAATTCTTAAGATGTCTTTGGTGCAAAATGGTGGTTTTATTAGAGCATGGGGACAGGACCTGAGGGCAGGAAGAGATGATGCCGCAGGCTTGTGAGAGGTGGCTAATTATGTACCTGGGAGTTGGGGTAGGTAAGGAAAAGGGAGGTTTTCAAAAGAATTTTTGTATGTTAAACAGAACCTACAAGGTATTGGAGGCCTTGCCATTGTCAAGTTAAGGTTGCTTTTCCCTCTAGTAAATCATTAACATTAAGATAGTTGGGAGTTTCCTCCTGGAAGTTAATGATGTTTGCAGGGTGTAAACTTGTGCCTTGTCCTCAGCTAGTCTTCTGTTCCCCCTCATATAACACTAGGCTTAGTTGTAATCATTACAAAGATGCCTCTAGGCTTTATGATTGAACAAAATTTAAAAGGAACTTCAGATAAAGTAAGATTTATAGATATCTCTCTATGCAGATGTGTATATTTTGTGTGTACATGTTTTATAAAGTGTTACAATCAGCATGATGAAGTAACTCCTTTCTACATTACAAGGTTGAAAGAAAATCAGCGAGCCACCACTGATAGTGGTAGTTGTATATGTTTCTATAAGTGTGTATTTCTGTGTGTGTGGAGAAAGAAGTGCTTTTTTTTTTTTTTGGAGGGGTGGAGCAAGATTCTTATTTGCAAAATACTCATAGTAAATTAATTTCAAAGCCTACTATAATGAAGAATTTTAATCATAACTTTATATTCCAATGAGGTAAAAACCATAAATTGACTTCAAATTTTGCATCCTTTTTTTCTTCAATTTTTTTAAATCCATAATCCTACTGTAGCTCATGAAGCTTAAAAAAGAAGTGTGCATTTTTGTGTGACCCTGTGTCCATAATGTATGTTTAATACAATCACTGATACTATCAGTATTTCTGTAGTGGTGATTGCCAGAATAAATGACTTTTTAAAATAATGGCTTCTCTTTCCCAAATTGTTTTCTAAATCTCCTGACTTACAATTAACACAGCAGCAGGACAGGGTAGCTAAAGGCTCTTTTTAACCAGAAACTTATACCTCTAAAGTGAGCTGTAGCTCTAAATCTCATTTTGTAGGTGGAGGCTGGGTTAATTGCTTTTAATTAGTTGCCTAATTATCCTAACTAGGACCTTATCTGTCTGTGTCTTACTTGTAGCAGGGACGTAAAAATCTCAAGGCAAAATTTCTTTGACCACGTTATTTCTCTCTGCGATCGTTTACCTTTTCATCTACTAACTGGTTGCTGCATGTTGCCCTCATGACCCTCTTCGGGACTACAGACTATGGAGACACCTCACACTGTGATGTCCACTGGCTTTTCCCTTTCCTTTTTCCTTTTATCTTTGTTCTTCAAGTATGTGGCCCCTGACAGGAAAGTTATTTCTTGTGATGGCATCTACTTGTTACGTCTTCTTAGTGAAGCTCCTTTTGATCACTCTATTGAATGTTGACACCACCCACCAACCTACTTCCTCTTTTTCTTCCCCTCAAATTTTACATAGCAGTGAGCATCCTCTATTAAGCTTTATTTTTATTTATTAGGTATTGTAGTTTTATTGTCTAATTCCTTCCACTGTATCTCATTTGAAGTCAAGGATTTTCTTCTTGTATTAGTCATGGCTGTATGCTAAGATCCCTGAAAATTCCCTGACATATATAGGGGTTCTATAAAGTGTAAGTAGACTTTTTAATAAATCATCTCATATATATGTTTTAATCACAATGCTGTTATATTACATGATCAGTTTGTGGTTATGATAAAAGACCATTGACTACAGGGGAGCCATGTCACCAGACTACAAATTATACTTGCAACTTACAACATATAGGCTGTTCCCATAGAGCCTGCACCAATGTCAGAGATTAGAGAAAACTTTTTTTTTTATAATAAATTTATTTTTTATTGGTGTTCAATTTGCCAACATACAGAATAACACCCTCATCCCATCAAGTGCCCCCCTCAGTGCCCGTCACCCATTCACCCCCATCCCCCGCCCTCCTCCCCTTCCACCACCCCTAGTTCGTTTCCCAGAGGTAGGAGTCTTTATGTTCTGTCTCCCTTTCTGATATTTCCCACCCATTTCTTCTCCCTTCCCTTCTATTCCCTTTCACTATTATTTATATTCCCCAAATGAATGAGAACATATAATGTTTGTCCTTCTCCGATTGACTTACTTCACTTAGCATAATACCCTCCAGTTCCACCCACGTTGAAGCAAATGGTGGGTATTTGTCATTTCTAATGGCTGAGGAATATTCCATCGTATACATAAACCACATCTTCTTTATCCATTCATCTTTCGATGGACACTGAGGCTCCTTCCACAGTTTGGCTATTGTGGCCATTGCTGCTAGAAACATCGGGTGCAGGTGTCCCGGCGTTTCATTGCATCTGTATCTTTGGAGATTTACCAAAGTTAGGAACTGATGGGAAGAGAGTCCCTGAGATGTTTCCAAAGGAAATCTTGGCCCCTTCGGTGAACATGGACCCTGTCGTGTGGAACCAGTACACCACCATGCTCAATGGAGGTCTGGCCATGAAGACCAATGATATATCTCTGTGATCCAGAGTGGGGGGGATTCCTACCCTCCCAGTCTCCCTGGGGGCCAGCTCCATTGTGAACAACACCACTATCTCCAAGATGGATGGCTCCCAGTCTGCCATCAGTGCTGAAGTGGAAAAACCAGGTGCTGCCGACAGCATCCCCAAACACCAATTCCCTCACTTCCTCGAAGAAAATAAGATTGCAGTCAGCTAAGCTCTTTGTCGAGGGAGAAATGCAGGCAGAATGACCTCTAGAACTCTACTACTTTTTTTTTCCTTGTTAAAAGAACCCATCTCCTCCTGTTTTTCTTACTGATGTGCAAATGATGTTTACAGTTGTGATCACAACCTCAGGCAAGTCCTACAATCAGATGTTGTTATGCTGCTTTGCAAAAAAAAAAAAAGAAAAAAGAAAAAAACATTGAAAAAAATTGAAAAAAATAAAATCAAAAAAGAGATTTTTGACCCAGCAATTGCTGGGTCGTAGGGCAGGAAAGAAAGAGATGGAGTACTTCCAAATTCGTTCTATGAGGCCAGCATCACCTTAATTCCAAAACCAGACAAAGACCCCACCAAAAAGGCGAATTACACACCAATATCCCTGATGAGCATGGATGCAAAAATTCTCAACAAGATACTAGCCAATAGGATCCAACAGTACATTAAGAAAATTATTCACCATGACCAAGTAGGATTTATCACCAGGACACAAGGCTGGTTCAACACTCGTAAAACAATCAATGTGATTCATCATATCAGCAAGAGAAAAACCAAGAACCATATGATCCTCTCATTAGATGCAGAGAAAGCATTTGACAAAATACAGCATCCATTCCTGATCAAAACTCTTCAGAGTGTAGGGATAGAGGGAACATTCCTCAACATCTTAAAAGCCATCTATGAAAAGCCCACAGCAAATATCATTCTCAATGGGGAAGCACTGGGAGCCTTTCCCCTAAGATCAGGAACAAGACAGGGATGTCCACTCTCACCACTACTATTCAACATAGTACTAGAAGTCCTAGCCTCAGCAATCAGACAACAAAAAGACATTAAAGGCATTCAAATTGGCAAAGAAGAAGTCAAAGTCTCCCTCTTCACCGATGACATGATACTCTACATAGAAAACACAAAAGTCGGGATCCCTGGGTGGCACAGCAGTTTGGCTCCCGCCTTTGGCCCAGGGCGCGATCCTGGAGACCCGGGATCGAATCCCACGTCGGGCTCCCAGTGCATGGAGCCTGCTTCTCCTTCTGCCTATGTCTCTGCCTCTCTCTATCTCTCTCTGTGTGACTATCATAAATCAATAAAAATTAAAAAGAAAAAAAAGAAAACCCAAAATCCTCCACCCCAAGATTGCTAGAACTCATACAGCAATTTGGTAGCGTGGCAGGATACAAAATCAATGCCCAGAAATCAGTGGCATTTCTATACACTAACAATGAGACTGAAGAAAGAGAAATTAAGGAGTCAATCCCATTTACAATTGCACCCAAAAGCATAAGATACCTAGGAATCAACCTAACCAAAGAGGTAAAGGATCTATACCCTCAAAACTATAGAACACTTCTGAAAGAAATTGAGGAAGACACAAAGAGATGGAAAAATATTCCATGCTCATGGATTGGCAGAATTAATATTGTGAAAATGTCAATGTTACCCAGGGCAATTTACACATTTAATGCAATCCCTATCAAAATACCATGGACTTTCTTCGGAGAGTTAGAACAAATTATTTTAAGATTTGTGTGGAATCAGAAAAGACCCCGAATAGCCAGGGGAATTTTAAAAAAGAAAACCATATCTGGGGGCATCACAATGCCAGATTTCAGGTTGTACTACAAAGCTGTGGTCATCAAGACAGTGTGGTCCTGGCACAAAAACAGACACATAGATCAATGGAACAGAATAGAGAACCCAGAAGTGGACCCTGAACTTCATGGTCAACTAATATTCGATAAAGGGGGAAAGACTATCCATTGGAAGAAAGACAGTCTCTTCAATAAATGGTGCTGGGAAAATTGGACATCCACATGCAGAAGAAGGAAACTAGACCACTCTCTTGCACCATACACAAAGATCAACTCAAAACGGATGAAAGATCTAAATGTGGGACAAGATTCCATCCAAATCCTAGAGGAGAACACAGGCAACACCCTTTTTGAACTCAGCCACAGTAACTTCTTGCAAGATACATCCATGAAGGCAAAAGAAACAAAAGCAAAAATGAACTATTGGGACTTCATCAAGATAAGAAGCTTTTGCACAGCAAAGGATACAGTCAACAAAACTACAAGACAACCTACAGAATGGGAGAAGATATTTGCAAATGACCTATCAGATAAAGGGCTAGTATCCAAGATCTATAAAGAACTTATTAAACTCAACAGCAAAGAAACAAACAATCCAATCATGAAATGGGCAAAAGACATGAAGAGAAATCTCACAGAGGAAGACATAGACATGGCCAACACGCACATGAGAAAATGCTCCTCATCACTTGCCATCAGGGAAATACAAACCAAAACCACAATGAGATCCCACCTCACACCAGTGAGAATGGGGAGAATTAACAAGGCAGGAAACCACAAATGTTGGAGAGGATGCGGAGAAAAGGGAACCCTCATACACTGTTGGTGGGAATGTGAACTGGTGCAGCCACTCTGGAAAACTGTGTGGAGGTTCCTTAAAGAGTTAAAAATAGATCTTCCCTATGACCCAGCAATTGCACTGTTGGGGATTTACCCCAAAGATACAGATGCAATGAAACGCCGGGACACCTGCACCCCAATGTTGCTAGCAGCAATGTTCACAATAGCCACACTGTGGAAGGAGCCTCGGTGTCCCATCGACAGATGATGGATAGAGAAGCTGTGGTCTCTGTATACAGTGGGATATTCCTCAGCCATTAGAAACGACAAACACCCACCATTTGCTTCGACGTGGATGAAACTGGAGGGTATATTTGCTGAGAGAATTAAGTCAATCGGAGAAGGACAAACATTATATGTTCTCATTCATTTGGGGAATACAAATAATAGTGGAAGGGAATTTAAGGGAAGGGAGAAGAAATGTGTGGGAAATATCAGAAAGGGAGACAGAACATAAAGACTCCTACCTCTGGGAAACGAACTAGGGGTGGTGGAAGGGGAGGAGGGCGGGTGGTGGGGGTGAATGGGTGATGGGCAGTGAGGGGGGCACTTGACGGGATGAGCAGTGGGTGTTATTCTGTATGTTGGCAAATTGAACACCAATAAAAAATAAATTTATTATTAAAAAAATAAATATTTTGATCATGAAAAAAGGATTTTATTAAAAAAAACAACATGGAATATGAAGTAAAACATGTCCATTTTTGAAGATGTCACTCATCCTTTTTATCCCTTGACAGGCATTTAAATACAGATGGCAAAAGCTTCCGCTGAAAAGAGTTTTTAGAAATACTTTCTTATGTAATTTAAAGAAGATGATCAGGATAAGCTTCTTGAAATCTTGGTTGGGACATTTAGGTTTTAATTTGTACCCCAACCTGGAAGACCAAAAATATTTAATTGGGTCCTAAATCAGCTGGCAAAAAAAAAAAAAAAAAAAAGAAAAGAAAAGAAAAAAAAAATCTGTGCTGGAATCTATTACTCCATAAAATTGGGAATTGATAAAAAAAAAAAAGACATTATTTTTCTAGCTATATTAGATTGTTTTCAAAGTGCCACTCATCATTGTGTGGTTTTATTTTAATAGTACATTTCTTGGTTAAAAATTTTCTGTGATGATATGAACAATTAATACCTAATATTTCTGTTACCTTGAGGAAGTCTATGACAAAATCATTTATCTCTCACTTTTAGCTAGGATTGTAATTTGAAAAGATGACTCACTAAAGAACATAACAGATAAATATGGCGGGAATTCATTTTTAAAATCAGAAGTCTCTGTATATCATTAGAGTGACATAATCTGTAATTTGCTTTAAACCTTATATTTTAATAATATTTTGATTGAAGTGGCTGAAGAAGAAACTTGATACACCCAACCTAATTCCTACAGAAAGTACCTGAAAAGTTGCTGGAGAGGAAGGAAGGACAGGAAGCCATGGCCAGCTTCACAGCTGCTGATAGACTCAAGAGACCTGTAGATAAGAAATAGTCCACAATAGGCAGAGCCAGAGATTTACAAACACAACATAAGGCAAACTCACCTCTGACTCATAGTCAATGGGAAAACACCAAAACCAAGATGGACTGGCTGGGGGTGTGGGGGCAGGAGGGAAGCCACATCCTTCCCTCTGAAGGCTGCTTCTCCACGAGGTGGCTCTCCTTTGAGGCAGACACTTCGAAAGTTTGATTAGTCTTCAATTGCCTTCTCCTATTCTCTCTTAAACACTAATCAGGTTTTCTCAGTCTGTTTTCCTCATACTACTCTCATCATTGCTTCTCAGTTTGCTTGCTGATTCCTGATCTTCATCCAACTTACAGCATCAGTCTTACTTCTAATATTCTGTCTTTACTAAAAATCCTCAGGAAGAGCTTCCTGCTTCATGGTTTTAAATTCATTCTAAAGCTTACTACCCAAAACTCAGTCATCTGACAGCCTAGTAGACCTAACGAGATACCTAGTAGACATCTCAAACTGAACGTATCCAGAATTCAGGGCCTGAGAGCCACTTTCAGCATCTCCTCTATCGTCAGACTTCTTTTGGTAACTCCACATCTGTAATAGCTCACAACACAATACTGGTTTATTCCTTCTGTTCTTGACTTCATACCCCACAGGGACTGTGGGAAGAAAACAATTTTATTTTTTATTTTATTTTTTTTTAAGTTTTTATTTATTCATGAGAGACACACAGAGAGAGGCAGAGACACAGGCAGGAGGAGAAGCAGGCTCCATGCAGGGAGCCTGTTGCGGAACTCGATCCCAGAACCTGGGATCGTGCCCTGAGTCAAAAGCAGATGCTCAACTGTTAAGCCATCCGGGCGTCCTAAGAAAACTTTTTTAAATTATATTTTTATTCAAGTGCAGTTAACGAAGCATTATATTAGTTTTAGGTGTGCGATCTAATGTTAATTCTATCATTTCACTCTCCTGACAAAGCTTCAGTGCTTCCTGTTGCCATTAGAGTATAATTCAAAGTCTTTACATTGGCCTCATTGTGTTTTTTTTTTTCCTTCTTTATTTTAGGGTTTCTAACTTTTATTTGCCATGTAAAATCATTTAAACTCATATTTATAATTATTGTTACTTCATAACAGAAAAGACATTTTACCACACACAAAAAGTAGGAAGAACAACCTAAAAATTAAAAAAAAAAAATAACTGCATTTAAGTTTAATTCTCATAAAATCTTTACTTAAAGGGCCACATTTTCTCTATGTACTTTTTAAATTATTATTATTTCTGGGGGCATCTTGGTGGCTCAGTTAGATTAAGCATGACTCTTACAGCTGAGGTCAAAATCTCTGGATCTTGGGATCGGGTCCCAAGTCAGGCTCTGCACTCAGTACAGAGTTAGCCTCAGGATTCTCTCTTCTTCTCTCCCTCTGCCCCCTTCCCCATACTCTCTTTCTCTTAAATAAATAAATCTTTAACAAAATATATAAAATCATCACTATTTCTATATGAACCGGTGGAACATTTAAAAGATGAGTACTAGATTAGGAACCAACATTTGGGAACTATTTCTCCATTGTTTTTCATACTTAGAGCCATCCTCGTAGAAGCGAGGAAACTGACTCCAGAGGCCATCAGCTGATAATTGGTTGAATGGGATTCAAATTCAAGTCTGTCTGCTTCAGAACCAGTCGTTATACCCTACTCCAGTTTGTGTCTATGCAACCAGATTATCTTTGTGGTTCTTCCAGGATGTAGTTGACACAAAATAGGGCTAATTTGCTTTTTAGAGTCTTGGCTAGACTTGGGTCACCAGAGTGAACATAGGGATCAAATTTCATTTTTAGAATCTGTGCATGTGTGTGTGTTTTCAATTTAAGTCGTTGGCATACAATATTAGTTTCAGGGGTCCAATATAGTGATTTGACATTTATATACATTATGAAATGCTTGCCACGGTAAGTGTAGTTACCATCTGTCACCATACAAAGTTATTACAACATTATGATTATATTCCCTATGCTGCACTTTATATCTGCTTTACTTGTTTGCTTTAAAACTGGAAGTTTGTACTTCTTAATGTGCTTTATCTATTTCATCTTTTCTCATACTCCTCTCCCCTCGTGCAATCACATTTGTACCCTGTATTTATAAATCATTTTCCACTTTGTGTTTTAGATTCCACATTAAATGAAATCATATGGTATTGTCTTTCTCTGACGTATTTCACTTGATACCTTCTAGGTCTATCCGTGTTGTCACAAATAGCAAGATTTAATTTTTTTTGATAGCTATTATTTCATTGTGTGTGAGGGAGCATCGTCTTTATCCACTTATCTATGGATGGATACTTGAATCGCTTTTTTATCTTAGCTATTGTAAATAATACTGCAACAAACAATAGGGTGCATATGTATTCTCAAATTACTGTTTTCATTATCTTTGGGTAAATATCCAGTAGTGGAATTACTGGACTGCATGTTAGTATTTTGAGGAACCTCCCTACTGTTGTCCATAGTGACTGCACCAATTTAATCATTCCTATCAATGGTGTATGAAGGTTCCCTTTTCTCTAAATCCTCACCAACACTTGTTTTTTCTCTTCTTTACAGGTCTAGCCAAACTCACAGAGATGAGGTGATAGCTCATGATGGTTTTAGTTTCACATTTTTCTAATGATTAGTGATGTTGAGCATCATTTCATATTTTTATAGGTCATCTGTATGTATTCTTTGGGAAAATGTCTATTCAGATTCCCTGCCAATTTTTTAATCTTCTAAGCATTTAAGGAGTCTGAGGAGAGGACTGATTTGCCAGCTATTCATTTAGTGTTTGTTGAACTTACAGTGTTTGAATCTGATAGCAGTACGCACGGGAGGCAGAAAACCCAGAGCATGGGGTTATAGGAACACTGGAGAGGATTTCAAGAAACAGTGGCTGGCTTGATCAGTGCTGTAGGATCGTGGGAGGTGATTACTGTAAATGATCAGTTGGATCTGGCTACACAGAGTCACTCATGACTTAGGTGAAGCAGCTTCAGGGGAACAGGGAGCTAGAGGCAAATCAGAAATGTGTACAAGACTGACGAACAGAACAAACAACATGCTTGCAACAACCTTCCCTGTCTCCTCTTTCACCCTGGTGAGCTAAAAACGAAAGGATTTAGGTAGCTTGCTGCACTCCAAAGAAGTAAATCAGAGGAGATTTTGGGTGACGCGAAGCCAGAGGTTTTGGCAAACACACCCGGTGGGAGCAGGATTAGGGAGCTCAATGGTCTCAACAGCTTGGAAAGATACAAGAACACTCGACTTTCTTCCTGTCAGTTTCCCGCATTTAGCAATGGAGGCCTCCTGCCCTCACTCTCGATATCTCAGGGTCTCCGCACATGAACATTCTGGAAGTCTACCCTCTGAATTCTCATACTTTGTCTTCGTTCACTTAAAAGCATACTTCTGGCAACAGCAGGAGCTGTAACAGTTACCAGTTCCACACTATCTCCCATTTATCAGACAGTGATCCATTTGTTTAATTTAATCCTCGCAGCATAATGAGTTAATATTTATCTCAATTGTGCAGATGAGGAGGTTGGGGCTCTCAAAGTTAAATAAATGGCTTAAGCTCCCAAATATATTTGTTCTTACTTATAGTTTCACCTCCAAACCCCACGAATCCTCCCACTTGGATCAGTCCTCAGGACCATGTTTTCCTTCATATGCCACGCCACGGAGCAAAACATAATCATGTGGCTGGACTCGTATATCATGTATTCTTTATGTCCTATATTTTAATATGTTATCTGGAATTTCACCTGGGTGCTTTCTTTTCTTGGTAATTTTTTTTTTCATTCTGTTCTGTCCTGATTGAAACACTTCTCTGTTCTCCTCAGGCCTCTTGCCCAAATATCCATCATCATCAACGTCCTCCACAGCTAATCTCAATTTCTATTTAACAGAGGTAATTGAGGCCAGAGGATTTCAACTTGCTGTGATACCTATCTCTGTAAGAAATATGTTTGTACCAACATTCATTCTCCTGTAACTTATTCTAGGCTCAGAGGGAGAATGGCCCATTGATGGTTTAATTTTATTTTTTCCTTCCTGTGACTTCTGTATGAAGTCTACTTCTGTGGATCTCTTCTTCATTCAGCAACTACAGTTTGACCTTCGAGGCCCTGCTCATGTATTTCTTTTGTGAAATAACCCCCTGACACAAGTATTTTCTCCATGTTCCCCAACCACAGTCATTTTTTTCTGTGGTGTTAAGGCCGTGTCCTAGACACACATCCATCCTACTCATCACCTCATGGTAGATGACATGGTTGCCAACCTGGTTAAACATGCAAAGCCATTCCCTGATCTTTCCCAGGTGGTCTGGTTGCTGGACTGGAGCATGGCTTAGAAGTTGGTGTTTGGTAGATATTGCTGTGCATTATGGTGACCATCTTTGATTGGAAACCATGGAGTAGTGGAAAGAACATGCCCTCGAGGGCTGAGAGAAATAGGTCAGATTTCAGCTCTGAAACTTACTGGAGGAGTGATTTTACACAAATTTCTCAAACTGTAGAACCCCCAGTAATAAATCTTCAAAATATAGCCAGATTCTTACCAAGTCTTACCAGTAATAGCCAAGCCATCCCAATCTCTTGTAAGGCCTCTTGCAGCCTCCTGACAGATCTGATTCACCCTCACATCCCATGTTATTTATGTATTTTCACCTAGAACCTATAGGTTCCTTTATGAAAAAGCCAGATAATGCTGTTCCTCTCCCTCACATCTTCCAGTGGTTTCCTTCGACATGAAGAATATATTCCAGATTCTTCACAATGGCCTGTGTGACTCTCTATGATGTGCAGATACAAATTTCCCCATTCCGATTCCTGCTACCACTCTGATTTCCTTTCTCTCCTCTTCACTTTTCACGACAGACACAACTGGGCTCATTGGTTTTCCTTAATGAGACCCAAATAAGCTCTGGCTGCCGGGCCCTTGAACTTGTTTCCTTTGTTGCGACTGTTTGTCCTCCAGATATTACAGGGACTCTCTTCTTGCCTTCATTCAGATTTCTATCTAAGCATCACCTCCTCCGAGCAGTCTGACCTGGCAGTTCTAAATAAGTGTGCACGTACATCACATGCTGTCTTACTGATTACCACCTCATATGTTATACATTTTCTTTCAATTTAATTGTTTTCATCAGTGTCCCAGGCAACCTAGGCAGATGAAGAAACGGTGAATTTAAGCATCCAGAGATTTCTGGGCAAGAGATGCAAGAGTGATTTCTGTTGGACAATGGGGGAGTAACACTGGACAAAACCAACATGGGATCATGTTAAGTCTTTCCCGGTAGCGTCACTCACACTCACTGCTACCCTCCCAGCCAAGAACGCTGGAATGCTCTAATTTCCTGGTGCCTCTGGAAGTCATGCCAGGGAGACCGATGTAATCTTCCTGATTAACGAAGCTGCTGTGTTGACTCTCCTCTTGTCTTATTTACAAAGTGATCAGTTTTACACCAACATGAAAACAACCTTTACTGTGAATAAAACAAGACATAAATTTTTTCCCCATAGTTCTAAAAAAAAAAAATTCCACATAGTCTAGTTCATTTCACATTAATATGTACTGTAATTAGATGGGGCATATTCTGTTTACCAGGTATATTATGGTGTAAAGCTACATAATATTTTCCCAGTTGTATTTCTAGTCTCTCAAACCATCTGGTTTCTGATATACCTTGTCTTAAAGACGGAAAGTAAAGGTTTTTGAGTGTGGTACCCGTAGCCTAGAATAATGACACAAATTACTTTGATTAAAAGCAAAGGCCATGGTTCATTTTCCTCATTAGATTATGTCAGTTATGGTATTACTAAACACATATTTATTGTATTTTCCCCCAAATAAAAATGGGCTCTGTATGATTATTTCTTTTTAGTACTGAATGGGAAGAGTGTGGGTTAGAAGGCTTGTTATTAGTTTCTCTTTGTAAAATGACTCTTGGTTAATTAGAATTTGTATCTGTTCATAAATATTTCATTGGAAATTTATTAAATAAGCTTTAAGCCTTGTCACTGAGGTGAATGGTGATTGTCTAATTTAAGCCTGAATTTTTATCTGTAACAATGCCTTTGTCTGGTGACACAATTTCATATGAGCTTAATGAGAGTGAGTTTAGCTTATTCTGTTGTTCCTTTGTTGCATTGTCATGGCAATGTTTCACTCAGAATTATTTTTTATTTCATGCTTCACCACTGTATTAGCTATACTACTGCTTAAATGACTCCTCCATTAATTGGCACAGTGATCCACTGTGCATTGACATATGTCACAAAACTAAAAAAAAAATCTTAAAATATGGTTTATTGCTAGTTACTGTATATTTTTCAGATTATTCCTTTGTTTCTAACATAGGTTCATAGCAGCTGGAGTAGCTACCAGGAGTTCAGAAAATAGGGTATCGTAAGAGTATTGAGAGCCATTATTCCATAGAAATAACTGTTTCAATGTTTTAATACCCCCAGATTGACTCCTGGCCTTCAGCACATATTTTAGTGCTTACTTCTAAAGATTTCTTTCCGTGAAGTTACACTGCATTTTTTTTTTTTTTCTTTCTCTCCATTCAACACATTATAGGCAGCCCATGGTGAGAGAATGGGAAAATCCCTTAGAGGCAGCAGTGGTCCTGAATTCTTTCTGCTTCTGGCTAAATCACTGATTTCAGTAGGAACTTGTTGGTGTCATTTCAACCCAACAGGTGTGAATTTTGTAACCTAGAGAGGGAGAGATTGAGAGTTGATGCATTCTGAAATTTTACATGAATTCATATTGATCACTTTTTTGGTAGTCAATTTCTCATGGAATACTGTAGATCAAATTTTTAAAAGCATTAAGATGTCACCATATAGATTGCTTTTTGTTTGTATACCATTGTGACTTGTCTCATTCAGAGAAAAATATTCTCTGCACCTATAAAAATACACAGGACTTCAAACCCTTATGTGCACTCATGTTAGGAACCAAGGATAGAGAAGTATACAGTCAGGATACAACTATTCAATGATTATTGGCTGTCCTGACATATGATTTATTTTGGTATCCTTTAAGAAAAGAGATTTTTGCAAAAGAAAACAGACTTTTAAAGTGAAGAAAGATATACTGTAAGTCCTTCTCTAGAGTAAAATAATCAAATTTTCTGATAAAACAGGATTCTTTAAAGAATTTCTCATTAAATATTTTGAGATATTTCTTTTCTATTAAAAATAACCTATCAAATTGTAATAGTGGCTATCTCTCTCAAATAATAATGAGTTGGCATTATAATGATATTAGATAAGAACATTTTTATTTCTTTTTCTTAACTGTTTTCATTCTAATTTATGAAGTTATCATTACTGTGGTAATAAAACCAAAAATGTCTCAAGAAGAGGTGCCTAATTGAGAAGGACCTTGACAATTACTTTCCCATTTCAAATGAGCTAAGAAAATCTACATGCTAAGGTTTTTTTTCTTTTTAAACTGAGGTAAAATTGTTTTTATGATATTCTATTAGTTTCAATAATTCAATTCAGTATACATTACACAGTGATCACCGTAAGTGTAATTATCATCTGTCGCCATGACACTGACCCCTCTCATCCTTTTTATGCACCCTCTAATCACCTACCCATCTGATAACCACCAATCTGTTCTCTGTATCTACATGGTATGATTTTTTTGTATTTTTAGATGTTTAACTGAAGTATACTTGACATATAAGGGCATTTCAGATTGCATTTCTTTATATTAATAATGAAATAGCAAGACAAGAAAGAAAACAATCCCATTAACAATTGCATCAAAGAGAATAAAATACCTAAAAATAAATTTAATCAAAGAGGTGAAATATCTGTATTCTAAAAACTATAAGACACTGTTAAAATGAGAAGTTTCATTTTTTTATTCATTTGTTTTGTTTTTAACATTCTGTAGGTGAGTGAAATCCTATGGTCTGTGTCTGTTTGTGTCTCACTTATTTCACTTAGCATAATACCCTTAAGGTTTATCCATGTTGTCTCAAATGGTAAGATATTCTGTTTTATGGCTGAGTAGTATTCCATTGTGTATAGACGAGGTATGTCTTCTTCATCCATTCTTCCATCAGTGGATACAAGTTGTTTCCACATCTTGGCTATTTTAAATAATTCTGCAATGAACATAAGGATGCATATATATTTTTGAATTAGTGGTTTCATTATCTTTGGATAAATACCCAGAAGTAGAATAATTGGGCCATATAGTAGTTCTATTTCTAATTTTCTAAGGAATTTCCATACTGTTATCCACAGTGACTGCACCGATTGAAATTCCCACCAGCAACCTAGGAGCATTCCCTTTTTTCCATATCCTAACACTTGTTTATTCCCCTTTCTTAAATAGACATTTTAAGCAGATGCAGGGTGACACTTCATTGTGGTTTTAATTTGTGTTTCTCTAATAATGAGTGATTGAGCTTCTCTTCACATGTCTGTTAGCTGTATGCGTGTTGTCTTTGGAAAAATGTCTGTTTAACTCTGGCATTTTTTAGTAGTTTTTTGTTTGTCTTTCCTATTGAGTTAAATTCTTCATATATTTTGGATATTAACCCCCTGTCAGATACATAATTTGAAAATATTTCATCATAATCAGTAGGTTGCCTTTTCATTTTGTTAATGGTTTATGTATGAACCATTGCTATGCAAAAAGCTTTTTAGTTTCATGTATTCCACCTATTCTAATTTTTGGAGTCAGATAAATAATTCACTGCAAAGACTGAAAGACTGATGTCAAGTAGCTTACTTACCTATGTTTTCCTCTAAGAGTTTCATGGTTTCAGCTCTTACATTCACATTTTTAATACATTTTTGAGTCAGTTTTTGTGTTTGGTGTAAAATAGTGGTTTTCTCTACACCATTTTTTGGAGACTATCCTTTCCTCATTGTATTTTCTTGGGGCTTTTGTCATCAGTTAATTGACCAAATAAATGTGAGTTTAGTTCTGGACTCTGTTCTGTTCCATTGATCTGAGTATCTGTTTTTTTTGTTTTGTTTATGCCAATACCATACTGTTCTGATTATGGTATTTTTGTAATATAGTTTGAAATCAGGGACTATGATACCTTCAGTCTTTTCTTTCTCAAGATTCCTTTGGCTATTTGGGGTCTTCTATAGCTCTGTACAAATTTTAGAATTGATATTCGAGTTCTTTGAACAATGCTATTGGAATTTTGGTAACAATTTCATCGAATCTATAGATTTCTTTGTGTACTAGGGACATTTTAATGGTATTAATTATTCCAACCCATAAGCACAGAAGTCTTTCTGTTTGTTTGTGTTGTCTTCAATTTCTCTCATCCATGTATTACAATTTTCAGAGTACAGGTCTTTCACCTCCTTGTTTAAATTTATTCCTATGTATTTTACTCTTTAATGAAATTGTGAATGGAATGGCTTTCTTATTTCTTGTATCCATAGCTCATTTTTAGTGTATAAAAATGCAACTTATTTCTTTATATTGCTTTTATATCCTGCAGTATTACTGAATTTATTTATTAGTTCTAACAGTTTTTCGGTGGAATCTCTCAGGTTTTCTATATATAGTATCATTACATTGGCAAATAGTGACTTTTACTTTTCTTTCCAATTTAGATGACTTTTATTTCTTTTTCTTGTCCAATTATTGTGGTTTGGATTTGAAACATATTGCTTAAGGAGGCAAAAATAGGCATCTTTGTCTTGTTCCTGGTCTTAGAGAAAAAACTTTAAATTTTCACCATTGAGTGTGATGTTTGCTAAGGATTTGTCACTTATGGCCTTTATTAAATTGAACTTTGTTCTCTCTATAACCACTTTGTTGAGCATTTTTAGCATAAATGTATGTTGGATTTGGTCAATTGATTTTCTGTATCTATTTAGATGATCATATGATTTTTATCTTTCATTTTGTTAACATGGCATAGTATAGTCATCGATATTTGGATTTTGAACCACTTCTGCATCTTTGGAATAAATCCCACTTGCTTGTGGTATATGATCTTTATAAATGTGTGGCTGAACTGGTTTGCTCTGTTGAAAGTTTTTACATTGGTATGTTTTCTGTTATGGTTGTCAACGTCTGGTTTTAGTATCAGAGTGATACTGACTTCATAAAATAAGTTTGGAAATGTTCCCTTCTCTTTAAGGTTTTGGAAGAGTTTGAAAAGGACAGGTACTAAATCATTTTTGGCATAATTCATCAGTGAAACCATCTGGTCCTGAATTTTGTTTATTGGGAGGGTTTTGAAAATGGATTCAATCTCCTTTTTAGTATTCAATCTATTAAAATGTTGTCTTTCTTCATGAATCAATCTTGAAGATTGTATGTTTCTATGAATTTACCCATATCTTTTTTGTTTTCCAATTTGTTGTCAGATAATTGTTTAGAGCACTCTCTTTTGGTCCTTTGTGTATCTGTGGCATCAGTTATAACCTCTTCTATTTAATTTCTCTCTATATATATGAACTTTCTTTCTCTTTTCTTGTACTAAGCTAAAGGTTGGTTAATTTTGTTTATTTTTTTCAAAAAGCTCAGTTTTATTGATCATTTAAGTATATTCTTATTCTCTATTTTTTTCTGCCCTGATCTTTATTATTTCCTTCCTTTTATTAAATTGGGTTTCATTCTTCTTTTTCTGATTAGACGTTTATTTTAGGTTCTTGTTTCTTGAGGTAGGCCTATACTGCCATGAACATCCCTCTTAGAACTGCTTTTCACATATTCCACAAATCAATTGTATTTCCATTTTCATTTGTCTCAAGGTATTTTTTTATGTATCATTCTATTTTTTTGTTGTTGTTGGCTTATTGTTTGTTAAGTACCATGTTGTTTCATTTCCACTACTTGTTATTTTTCCTTTTTATTCCTCTTCTAGTTGATTTCTAGTTGCATAACATTTTGGTTGAAGAAGATGCTTCATAGGATTTTAAACTTCTTCAACTTATTGAGATGTATTTTTTGACCTAACATGTGATCTGTTCTGGAGGCTATTTCATGTGCTTTGAGATAAATATATGTTCTGTTTTTGGATGGAGATGTCCTGTATATATCTATTAAGGCCATCAGATCTACTGTGTCATTCAAGTCCAAAATTTCCTTATTGATTTTCTGTCTGGATGATCTACTCATTGATGGAACTAGGGTATTAAACTCCCCAGTATTATTGTACTGCTGTCAGTTTTTACTGGTAGGTCTATTAATATATGTTTTGTATATTTAGGTACTTCTTTGTTGGATACATATATAATTACAAATGTTATATCTTCTTGTTGGATAGAACCCTTTACATTGTGTAATGCTTTTTAAGTGTCATTTACTATAGTCTTTGTTTTATTTTATTATTTATTATTTATTATTTTTTATTGGTGTTCTAAAATTTGCCAACATATAGAATAACACCCAGTGCTCATCCCATTAAGTGCCCCCCTCACTGCCCATCACCCAGTCAACCCCACCCCCCAACCACCTCCCTTTCTACCACCCTGTTCGTTTCCCAGAGTTAGGATTCTCTCATGTTCTATCTCCCTTTCTGATAATTCCCACTCATTTTTTATCCTTTCCACTTTATTTCCTTTCACTATTTTCATATTCCCCAAATGAATGAGACCATATAATGTTTGTCCTTCTCTGATTGACTTATTTCACTCAGCATAATACCCGCCAGTTCCATCCATGTCGAAGAAAATGATGGGTATTTGTTGTTTCTAATGGCTGAGGAATATTTCATTGTATACAATTACCACATTTCCTTTATCCATCTTTCAATGGACACCGAGGCTCCTTCCACAGTGTGGCTATTGTGGACATTGCTGCTAGAAACATCGGGGTGCAGGTGTCCCGGTGTTTCACTGCATCTGTATCTTTGGGGTAAATCCCCAGCAGTGCAATGGCTGGGTCATAGGGTAGATCTATTTTTAACTGTTTGAAGAACCTCCACACAGTTTTCCAGAGTGGCTGCACCAGTTCACATTCCCACCCACAGTGCAAGAGGGTTCCCCTTTTTCCACATCCTCTCCAACATTTCTTATTTCTTGCCTTGTTAATTTTCCCCATTCTCACTGGTGTGAGGTGGGATCTCATTGTGGTTTTGATTTGTATTTTCCTGATGGCAAGTGATGAGGAGCATTTTCTCACGTGCTTGTTGGCCATGTCTATGTCTTCCTCTGTGAGATTTCTCTTCATGTCTTTTGCCCATTTCATGATTGCATTGTTTGTTTCTTTGCTGTTGAGTTTAATAAGTTCTTTATAGATCTTGGATACTAGCCCTTTATCTGATACGTCATTTGCAAATATCTTCTCCCATTCTGTAGGTTTTCTTTTAGTTTTGTGGACTGTTTCTTTTGCTGTACAAAAGCTTCTTATCTTGATGAAGTCCCAACAGTTCATTTTTGCTTTTGTTTCCCTTGCCTTCGTGGATGTATCTTGCAAGAAGTTACTGTGGCCAAGTTCAAAAAAGGTGTTGCCTGTGTTCTCCTCTAGGATTTTGATGGAATCTTGTCTCACATTTAGATCTTTCATCCATTTTGAGTTTATCTTTGTGTCTGGTGAAAGAGAGTGGTCTAGTTTCCTTCTTCTGCATGTGGATGTCCAATTTTCCTAGCACCATTTATTGAAGAGACTGTCTTTTTACCAGTGGGTGTCTTTCCTGCTTTGTCGAATGTTAGTTGACCATAAGGTTGAGGGTCCACTTCTGGATTCTCTATTCTGTTCCATTGATCTATGAGTCTGTTTTTGTGCCAGGACCACATTGTCTTGATGACCACAGCTTTGTAGTACAACCTGAAATCTGGCATTGTGATGCCCCCAGATATGGTTTTCTTTTTTTAAAATTCCCCTGGCTATTCGGGGTCTCTTCTGATTCCACACAAGTCTTAAGATGATTTGTACTCTCTGAAGAAAGTCCATGGTATTTTGACAGGGATTGCATTGAACATATAAATTGCCCTGGGTAACATTGATATTTTCACAATATTAATTCTTCCAGCCCATGAGCATGGCATATTTTTCCATCTCTTTGTGGCTTCCTCAATTTCTTTCAGAAGTGTCCTGTAGTTTTTAGGGTATAGATCCTTTACCTCTTTGGTTAGGTTGATTCCTAGGTATCTTATGCTTTTGGGTGCAATTGTAAATGGAATTGACTCCTTAATTTCTCTTTCTTCAGTCTCACTGTTAGTGTTTAGAAATGCCACTGACTTCTGGGCATTGGTTTTGTATCCTGCCACACTGCCAAATTGCTGTATGAGTTCTAGCAATCTTGGGGTGGAGTCTTTTGGGTTTTCTATGTACAGTATCATGTCATCTGCGAAGAGGGAGAGTTTGAATTTTTCTTTGCCAATTTGAATGCCTTTTATTTCTTTTTGTTGCCTGATTCCTGAGTCTAGGACTTCTAGTGCTATGTTGAATAGCAGTTGTGAGAGTGGACATCCCTGTCCTGTTCCTGATCTTAGGGGAAAGGCTCCCAGTGCTTCCCCATTGAGAATATTTGCTGTGGGCTTCTCGTAGATGGCTTTTAAGATGCTGAGGAATATTCCCTCTCTCCCTACACTCTGAAGAGTTTTGATCAGGAACGGATGCTGTATTTTGTCAAATGCTTTCTCTGCCTCTATTGAGAGGATCAGATGGTTCTTGTTTTTTCTCTTGCTGATATGGTCAGTCACATTGTTTTACGTGTGTTGAACCCACCTTGCATCCTGGGTATAAATCCCAGTTGGTCATGGTGAATAATCTTCTTAATATATTGTTGGCTTCTATTGGCTAGTATCCTGTTGAGAATTTTTACATCCATGTTCATCAGGGATATTGGTCTCTAATTCTCCTTTTTGGTGGGGTCTTTGTCTGGTTTTGGAATTAAGGTGATGCTGGCCTCATAGAGGAAGTTTGGAAGTACTCCATCTCTTTCTGTCTTTTAAACAGCTGTAGTAGAATAGGTACAGTCTCTTCTTTAAGTGTTTGATAGAATTCCCCAGGGAAGCCATCTGGACCTGGACTTTTTGTGTCTTGGGAGGTTTATGATGACTGCTTCAATTTCCTCCCTGGTTATCGGCCTGTTCAGGTTTTCTATTTCTTCCTGTTCCAGTTTTGGTAGTTTCTGGCTTTCCAGAAATCTGTCCATTTCTTCTAGATTGCCTAATTTATTGGCATATAGCTGCTCATAATCTGTTTTTAAAATCGTTTGTATTTCCTTGGTGCTGGTAGTGATCTCCCCTTAATTTCAGTCTTTTCTCTCTTCTTTTTAATAAGGCTGGCTAATGGTTTATCTATGTTACTCTTTCAAAGAACCAACTCCTGTTTTGTTGATCAGTTCCTCAGTTCTTCTGGTCTCTATTTCATTGAGTTCTGCTCAAATCTTTTTTAACCCTCTTCTTCTACTGGGTGTAGGATCTATTTGCTGTCTTTTCTCCAGCTCCCTGACAATTGGCTTTCTGACATTGAATTGTAATCCAAATTTTGTAACTCTGTGGGAGAGCGGACTGTTTCTGATTCTTTCTTTTGAGGTGAGTTTTTTCCTTCTAGCCATTTTGCTCAGTGCAGAGTGGCCAAAAACAAGTTGTAATGGAAAAAGGAGAAAAAGAAGAGAAAGAAGCAAAGAAAAAAGAAGGAAAAAGAGAAGAAAAGAAAAAAAGGGGGGGTGAAGCAAACAGAAAACAAAAAACAAGGGGGTCAACTTGCTTTTCCCCTGACCTTCTAACTGGTCTTCTGGGGGAGGGGCCTGCTGTGCTGATTCTGAGGTGTGTGCACCTGGGGGAGCTGCCCAGCCCTCTACCAGGTCTACAGTTCAGTGGGATTCTTAATCCTGTGAGGCCCCTGCTCAGGCCCAGGTACAGGGTGACACCAGGAGGGACAACCACAGTGGCGGCGGCCAGCTGTCCAGCCCTGGAGTCAGCTCCCACAGTAACTACTGCAGCATCCAGTGCGCAGGGGTCCGGGTGCTCCGAGGTAGGGGCACGATCTGCACAGCTCGGGGCCACCCGGTGGCAGGAGAGACCTGGCTGTCCTGTGTCCTCCCGGCCTCTGCCTGTCCCGGGGGAGCCCCGGATCCTCGGCTCTGTCCTCCGGTGCCCTGGGCTCTGGACCTGCGACACTGTGAATGGACCTAAAGTACCACGATGTGTAATTTAAAAGCATCAGAGTCAATTTTGTGTAAAGTTAACTTATCCTTTATTACAATAAAACTCTATAAGCCATTATACAGGTTAAAGGTTAAAGAAAAACTCAAAATATAGAAACAGTGAAATAACAGGGGAGGGCAAGCCTCCGTTGGGCTGCAGCCATCACGAGCCCCACGGTGAGAGCTGGGGCGGGCTCCCTAGGTGGTCAGGGGGCTGCTAACAGGTGGAAGCTGGTTGTTCTGGAGGCAGATGGCAGGTCTGGCCCTCTGGGGACCCCAATTACAGGCACCTGGGCCTACTCCTCCGGGGTGGCCACGGGTGCAGGGGGCTCCTCCTCATCGGAGCAGGGAACCATAGGTTCGACCAGCACGTGCACCACCTTCACCTCAGGAACCAGCATCTCTGCCTTGACCAAGTCCTCATCTCCAGCAGCCACTATCCCCTCAGACCCTGAATCTTCCCCAGGCTCCACAGTCAGAGGTGGGGTGGGCTTTTCGGGTGGTTCAAGTGGTTTCCTCGGCCCTGAGGCCGGTTGCTCCATCGAGTTAGGAGGTGGCTCGGGCATAGCCACGACCTCGAGAGCAGGGGGTGGCGCCTGCTCCTCCTCCAGGTCGCCCAGGGGTACAGGGGGCTCCTGCAGGGCAGAGCAATGAACTAGAGCAGTGACCACTATCTGCAGGGGCTTCGCCTCCCCAGCAGGCGCCTCAGTGCGGGCCGAGTCCTCAGCACCAGCATCCAGGATGGCCTCGATCCCTTCAGGCCCCGACGGGGCAGCAGGCCCCACGGTCCAAGCTGGGGCGCGCTCCAGAGCAGGTTCACGGTGTTTTCCTCGGGCCGAAGCTGTAGATCCAAGAAGACAAAGTATCACCACCAGGACGGACTGTCCACGACCCTCCCAAGTCAAGGCCACTCTTCCCACCACTCCCGGTGTGTGAGGGCAAGAGCCCTGGGAGGTGTCCCCAGGCTGCAGCCCATGGGGTAGGGTGTGAGCCCACCCCCTGCTCCCGGCCCAGCTGCACGGAGGCTGGATCCGGGGGCCCCATCTGTCCCCAGCTCAGCCACTCCCAAGCCTCCTCACCCCCAGCCTCTGGCTTCGCTGCATGGAGGCATCTGAATTGCCTGAGGTAACGCCAGGCCCGGACTTCCACGTCTGAGCCTGGCAGGTGGTGACTTAGGAATTGTAGAAGTTTCCTAAGGGAGGGAAATGCTGGGAGCTGACAAAAGTCGTCCCGATAATAATCCAGCCATATTTCCAGCATGCAGGAGATGGCCCTGGGGAGGGACAGGCAGGCACAGGCGTCAGAAGACAGGGCTCTGTCACATGCAGGTGTCCCGGGGAAGCCCTGCAGGACCCGGGGCCCCAGACTCCCGCGTGGGGCTATCGGAGGCCAGTCCTGCTCATCGTTCCCCTGCCATCTGGTGGTCCTGCCTGCCACAGGCCTGCTCCCCAAGGAGGGGCTGGCACGCAGCCTCTGTGCGGGGAGCCCAGGCCCAGCGGTGTGACCATCACCATCTCTCCTGGGGAAGCGGGGCTCCCTCCTCAGCCTGGTCCCTGCCCACCTGCCCCTTGAGTCCACCGGCAGGCATCAGGGGACGGGGGGTGTCTGGCCTGTCATTGCCCTCACTGCACACACTGTCGCTCTGGGAAGCTCCAAGGCAGGAGGGCTCGGGCTCTGTGTTCTGCCAGGCCTTGCCAGGAGCCGCCCGGGACCTCCACCTTCCCTCCTGTGTCTCTGGGCTGCCTCCCTCCCGAGGGGCCCCCGGGGGTGTCCTTCCACTGACTCTAATCTCCCATCTCCCACGGGGCGGGGGCCGCCTGGTCCGGGAGCCCTCACCGGCCCTCCTGAGCACCTGCTGTGCCCCCGGGTGCAGGTGCCACCAGATTGGGGAGTACGATGCTCCCCACCCCCTCTGCTCTGGGCTCCAGGTGTGGGGCAGAGAGAGGGTTGGGGGGGCATGGAGAAGGTCTCCCTGAGGGGTCCAAGTGCCTCCCACCAAGCCCACACCCCATCCACCGCTCTCCTTTGCTCTTTTCCAGAAGGGGCCTTAGACCTTTCCCCTGTCACGGGAATTGCAGATGTGTGGGGTGAGGGTGCCAACCGGCGGCAGGAGAGACAAGCAGGTGCGGGCGCCCCACAGCCCCCTCGCTGCCCTCCTGGAGAGGGAAGGCCCTCCTGCAGGAGCCGGAGTCACTCACAGTTTCCAGCGCTGCAGGATGGCGTTGTTATTACCACATGCAGCTACGATGTACCCATACCTAGAGGAGGGCGGGGACATCCCATGAATCGTCCTGTGGGCACGACCTCTCATCATGGGGGCTGTCACCTGTGACCCCGACTAGGCCGGAGCCCTGGGGGCCGTCAGCTCTGTTTGTGGGGCCACGGGCAGCTCCCGGATGCGCCCGCACCTGCTGGGGGTTCCTGAAGCCTTGTGCATGAAAGGGCTCCGGCCAGGCCCATGGCCAATATCCTAGTGGGCCTGAGGCACCCCGGGGTGCCCTGGTCTGGCTGCCCCAGGACACAGACCCCCGATGGACTCTCAAACCTCCCTTTCAATGGGGAAACAGGCCGCTCAGGACCCTGGTGACGGGGGGGTGGGGGGGTGGGGGCGGGGAGGAGGCACAGGCCTGGTCACGGGGAGGAGGACGGCTGCTGAGCACAGGCACAGCCCCTCTGGCCGACCCGCCACAGGCCGGGCCCCGGGGCTGCCCTCCAGGACCCCGCTAGGCCCTGGGGGACCCTGCTCCAGGCGGGGGAGCAGCCCGAGGCCGGGAAGCTCACACCATCCCCAGCCTCCCCAGCAGCAGGTGGCCCAGCCCTGGGCTGCGGAGGGGCAGGTGCTCACTCGGTGAACAGCAGGTCCAGCACCTCGTCCGTGGTGGCAAATGTACGATAGCCATCCAAAAAGGTGAAAATGGAGATGACGTCCCTGGACAGCAAGGCGGGCAGTAGTTGTCGGACTTCGAGCTCCAGCAGCTCCGTCCGGCTGGAATTCATCGGGACGATCCGATGCCCCCTCCAGGCCGCGGCCCCTGCACCCTGAGGTGGGACAGAGGGGACGTGCAGCCTGCAGGGAGCCGCCCGGAGGCCTGGGATCCCGCCCCGGCAGGCCCTGCGCTGGGGCCCCGTGGGCTTGAGGAGCTGGGGCTCCCTCTCCCGCTCAAGCTCCCTGCCTGTCTCTTACACAAACAGGACCAACTATGCAATAGAGAAACAATCTCAGAGGATAAATGTTCAAAATATTTGGATCAGTACAAGGACCTTCAGAGACACAGAGAGAGAGACCGAGAGAGGCAGCCACACAGACAGAGGGAGAAGCAGCCCGTGCAGGGAGCCCAGGCGGGGCTCGATCCCGGGCCTCGGAGATCAGGCCTGGGGGAAGGCAGGCGCTAACCCCCGGGGGACCAGGCCTCCCCTGAGGGCTCTATTCTGATGTTCCCACACATCTGTGCGCAGGGACTCTGCATCTGGCCCAGGCAGGGGCAGGGCCATGGGGGCAGGTGTGGGGAGGGGGGGATCCAGACTCATGTGGGAGCAGGAGTGTCGGGGGGCCCAGGGGGTAGCAGGCTGGCTTCTGGGACCCGGGGCCCTTCCTGCCGCATCGGGGCCCGGGTGTCGGGGGGCCCAGCCCCTGCACTCACCCTGAGCCCGCGCTGGCCTCTGGTAGCTGCGCAGGGCACCTCCCTGATCCTGGAGGCGGTGGGGCAGACGACCCCTTCGTCCTGCTCGCACCCCACGACCCGGGTGGAGCTCTGTGGAGACAGTGCCCGGCAGCCAGGCAGGAGGCCTCAGCGCCCGGTCTGGCCCCTCGGCTGGGCCGCACCCCCAGCTGCCTCCACCCAGACACCCCACAGTGCAGGCCGCACCCACCGCCCCCGGGGACAGCAAAGGGATGTGGCTGCAGGGCCTTGGGGTGACTCTGGGGCGGGTAGAGGACCTCAGGAACCCTGTTTGCCCCCTGCCCACCATGACATGAGGGTGACCCTGAAGGGATCCCCGGGGAACCTGCTGCCCTGCAGGGTCCCCCAGCCTGCATGGGACCTGCTCACACATCCCTGGTTCCCTGAACCTAAGGAGGAGGGGATGGGGCTCCCAGGATGGTGGCACAGGGGGCCTGGCCTGGCCTGTGCTGTGTTACCTGATGGTGCCTCCTGATCACCGCCCTGATGCCTTGGTACCTATGCTGGAGCCACTGCCTACAGCATAGGAACAAGCCGCACCCCTGGGGTTCCTGGGAGCCAGAGCCCCCAGAGGTGAGAAGGCAGCAAGAGAACATCTTCTAGTAGCAGATGTCTCCAGCCAAGTGAGCCTGAGCTGGGGCTGCACTGGATGCGGGTGCCTGGTTACGGGGGTTCCGAGTTCTGTTGGGCTCTGTGACACGGCAGTGACCTCACTGCCTGGGACCCCCTCCCTGACCCACTCCTGGAGGAAGCTGCAGGGGCAGTGCTCGTGCTGCCGACGCCCCCCTCCCTGCAGGCAATGGCCTGTGCACACAGGGACACAACCACACCCCTGTCCACAGGCCCCAGGGAAGGACTGTGTGCACCCAGGGCCCCAGCCTGGACACACGCCTGGGTTCAGACACGACTGTCCAGTCTTCCCCGGTTTGACCCCGGAGAAGCCGTTGTGCCCGTCGGGGATGGTCTGCATCTTGCCTGTGGGACAGGGGTATCCTAGCGGGTGCTTCCCCCAGACGTCCCCAGGCCACTGTGGCCTCATATCTATGACCTTGGAGGTGGGTGTCACCTGCAGGACATACCTCCACCCACACGTTCTTCCTTGGTGTGTACATGCGTCCAGGCCCACGAGGTCCTGTGTGCACAGGACTAACACACTAATGTTACCTATATGGCAGGGCTGTTTACCTGTAAAATACTGCAAAAAACTACCTATTACAATGTTTGCTATTTATTGGTGTCACCAGTGATGTTGATGATAAGAGTCTTTTAAAAAGATACTTTTATTTTAAGATTATACTTTATTATACAGCTCTAAAGCCACACATGTTTTAAAATCCTAAATCCACATTGGGCCAGAACAGCTGGCTGATAAATAGATTACATTCCAAATATGTGTCAGTAGACACCATTAGCCAAATTGAAAAAAAAATAATAGAAAAAGAGAGGCACTTTCTAGGGACAGTGTCCTTTACATCTCAAGACTATGTCTTGTTTTTTACATGTGGTATCTTATAGTAGTTGGAATTTTTGGTATTTTAAATAAAGGGATTATTTTCCTCAAACACACACACACACACACACACACACACACACACACATGGGCACCGGTACCCTCATTCTGGAGGCCCAGAAGATGACAGTCCCCCCGGGGCAGGGATGGGCAATAGCTCCCCACGATCCTAGGCTCCTGAATCCAAGGCAAACCCTACAGAAGGTGTCGGGGTCTTGGCCTAGAAGGGGTGAGGCCGTCCTCATCCTGAACCCCTGCCTGTCGTGCGTTCCGGGCCCTTCCCTCGTTTCCCCTGGGTGAGCTGTGCCCCCAGTGGGTCGCCCTGACCTGGGCCCTAGGAAACCTGCCGTCAGTCGCAGAACTGCACGTAGACAGGAGGCCCTGACTCTCCAGCCTGACCCCGACTGAACTGAAATCATGTGGTGTGTCCACGCACACTGACCGAGAAACAGAGACACGGACACACACGCAGACACATGTGCAGAACCAGGAAGTTGGCAGAGGAGAAGCAACATCATTGAAGATCATTAAATAAAAAAAGAAAGAAAGCTGAATCTCGAATGGAGAAAATGGAGCAATTAAAATAGAATCATGAAAAAATAATTGATCAAACCAAAAAGCAGAAAGAGGGATAAAGAGGCAGGAGCACATCGGTGACACAAAGCGGCAAGCCTCGAATGTGAGGATGATCGTGCCTCACGGACTCCACAGAACACAAGTCGAGCAACAAGCAGCACCTTCCAGCAAAGGCCTAAGTGGATTATTTTGTGTTGTTTTGATTTAAGATTTTTATTTCTTTATTCATGAGAGTGACAGAGAGTGAGAGAGGCAGAGACATAGGCCGAGGGAGAAGCAGGCTCCATGCAGGGAGGCCGACGTGGGACTCGATCCCAGGGCCCCAGGATCAGGCCCTGGGCCGAAGGTGGATGCTCAACCCCTGAGTCACTTGGGGGGTCTAGACTAAGCTAATTAAAATTTACAAGTGATTGTGAATACTCTGTTTGTAATGTGGTGAAATTTCTGTTTACTAAGAAAGAGAGGGCACCCTGGGTGGCTCAGCGGTTTAGTGCATCTTCACCTTACACCAAATACAAAAACTAACTCAAAATGGATTAAATCTAAATACAGGACATAAACTAAAACCTCTTAGAAGAAAACATGCAGATAATCTTTTTACCTTGATTTTAGCATAGAATACTTCAATATGGCACAAAAAGCACTGGACTTCAGTGTTAAATGCTCTTGTTCTTCAAAGGACATAATAATGAAAATAAAAAAGCAATCCATATAATGGGATAAAATGTTTGTAAATCATATACCTAATGAGAAACTTATTTCCAGAATATATGAAAAACACTGATAAGTCAATAATATAAGTACAAAAAGCTCAATTTAAAAAAAATGGGCAAAGGATATATAAATAGACATTTCTCCAAGGAAGATCAGAAATTGCTGATAATTACTTGACAAGATACCTGACACATTTTCAATTTTCATTGTATCCATTACCAAAGCATCTAACCATACCGTGAAATAGACTCCTATATGTACCACACCGTACAGAACAGTGCGCTTCCTAGATACTCAATGCAGTTGTTCCTCAGGACAATCCTATAAAATAGGTATCATGGTGCCCATTTTATAGATGAGGAAATTGAGGAAAAGGTACCTCATCAGAGTTTTACAAAGAGCAGGATGTAGAACTAGGATTTCATCTCAAACTTTTATTAAGTCCACAAGTCCAAAGATGACTTTTAGAGCTGTAAACTAAGTATTATATTAATGTTTTGGTCTATTCAGAGTTTTTCAACTACAAGGAATGTGAATTTATAAATTGTAAGTTTTCTAGAAATATTTGCTTTTTCTAAATGGTCAGAATAATTAACAAAGTTCTATTCTTATATTTTCATAATCTCCTACATATGTAGGTTTATAGATCTACATCCTTTCTCATTATAATAAGGCTTCATTCAAATTTCTGTTCTCCTTCCTTTTTGGTGGATTAAGATTGATGAGATTTGGTGGAATAAGATTTCATTTAGAAATTAATAATTTTATTTTATTAATATTTTATATTTAGAGACATTTTAAATAAGTACACTTAACAATGGATTTACTCTACTTTTTAATTTTATCCATTATTTTATTTTCGGTTATTATTATTATAAGATGTTTTAAATAATTATGTTTTCTGAATTTCTGGGAAAAGTTTACATTATTTTTATTATTTCTATTCTATTCTATTTTATTTATTTATTTTTAGAGAGAGAGGGAGGGAGAGAGAGAGAGAGAGAGAGCAACCACAGAAGTTGTGGGGGAGAGGCAGAGGGAGAGAGAGAGAGAGAATTGTAAGCAGGATCCACACCCAGTGTGATGTGGGACTCCATCTCATGACCCTGAGATCATGATCTGAGCCAAAATCAAGAGTAGAACGCTTAACCAACTGAGCCATCCAGGTGCCCCTACTATCTCTATTTTAAAAAGCTTTAGCAAAATTTTTCTAAGTGAATGAATGTGTACTATTCTCTTTTTTGCCATTATTTTTCATTTTTAGGGCAAGGTCAGTTCCCATCTGATGGATGTCAATAACCATAGCTGATGATGATACTTGGTAATACGCTTTGTTTGACTGCACAGTAGTAGAATCCTCTTTGCAGACTTGCGGCTGGCAAGACAATTGTTTCAACCTCCAGTTACCATTAGGATCGTATCAATCATATTTCTTCTACAGGAAGGGTGGCATCTTTCACTTCATATTCTAGATTCTATATTGTCTCTGTGCAGGGGATGCAACATTATCCCTCTTTGGATGGAATACTAGTAGAAATCACCAGTCTCCTTTCATAAAGGATTGCACTGCACTGTACTGCATATCCCACAATATTCAATCAATTCATTTATTAGTTCTACTTTCTCACTATTTTTTTTAGAAACTTAAAGATATTTAAATTGGCATATAAATCCAAAAAAGAACTCCACAGAATATTTTGTGAAAAAGACACCTGGATACAGTGCTAGAGATGGTGTCGTCACAGTGCTTCTTCAGAGATACTTGGCACAGTGCAGCAGTTAAATGAAAAATGAGAAACCATTTGAACTGGTGACTTTACATTTAGAAATCTATCCTAAAGAAATCATTAAAGATATTCAGAATGTATATTTAGTATTATTTAGATCAGTAAGATAACAGCTGGAATTACATATTTAAAACAAAGGCATTTAAAAATAATTATGTGTTATATGTGTGATAAAGCATTAAATTCTACTCTTGAAAACAACATTACACTATGCCTTAACTAACAAGAATTAAAATAAAAACTTAAATAAACAAAAATAAAAATACAGGATAAAATAACACCATTAGAGATTAAAAGGAGTTCCTGAAAATCTTTTATTAGTGAAATTCATTAACATGAAAATACTCCAAAGTTGATGTAAATGAAATAAGGGGTTAAAAACTGAAACAGAATATGTATATTGCAGAGAGATGAAAGATAGCATTTTGAGGTGACTGTTATTATTCTCTTTTTTTCAAGATTTTCCAGGTTTTTTATGATATGTATAAATCACTTCTATCACCTAAAACTTATAATTAAATTATTGTAACAATAACTTGGAATTAATTTTATTGGTTAATTTTTCTTCATTCTCTGAATTTATTCTGGATACATATTGATGAGCACTCAAAGTTCACTGTACACTTGTACATTGTTAGCTGTAGACTTTATTTGTTCTCTCATCTTATATGGAAGGCAACAATACAAACTTATATAATATAACACCACTACCAGTTTTTTTGTATATTATGGTTTGTGTAAATTAAATGAAATTAATTAAATATTAATTATTAAATATTTTATGTAGTCACCAGTGGGGAATGCAATGAGCAATAGAAAGGATGCATTTGCAATTATGTGTCTTTGTATATACATGATTATAAATAAATATTTCTGAGGCATTAAGATGACTCAACTTTCAGTACTTTACTATAACACTGTCCAGTCAGTATGATTATTTTTTAAAATTGGTTCTTAAAAATTTTTAATTAATTGTAATAGCTTCAAAAATGGATATGTTATGGAAGTGTCCTCAAAAACTTAAAAACAGAATGACTATGAACTAGCAATGGCACTATTAGGTATTAAATGATACAAAAATACTAGTTCCAAAATACACATGCACCCTGATGTTTATAGCAGCATTATCTACAACAGCCAAATTATGGAAGCAGTCTAAGTGTCCATCAACTGATAAGAGAGAAAGAAGATGTGGGGGATCCCTGGATGCCTCAGCGGTTTAGCGCCTGCCTTTGGCCCAGGGCATGGTCCTGGAGTCCTGGGATCAAGTCCCACATCGGGCTCCCTGCATGGAGCTGCTTCTCTCTCTGCCTAGGTCTCTGCCTGTCTCTCTGTGTCTCTCATGAATAAATACATAAAATATTTAAAAATAAAGATATGGGGATCCCTGGGTGGCTTGGTGGTTTAGCACCTGCCTTTGGTCCAGGACGTGATCCTGGAGTCCCGGGATGGAGTCCCATGTCAGGCTCCCTGCATGGAGCCTGCTTCTCCCTCTGCCTGTGTCTCTGCCTCTCGCTCTCTCTCTGTGTCTCTCATGAATAAATAACTAAAAATCTTAAATAAAAGATATATAGATATATAGAAATAGATACATAGTGTGTGTATATATATACATACATATATGTGTGTATATATGTATATATTAGAATCATAAGGTTCTTGTTTTTTCTCTTGATGATCTGATCAATCACATTGATTGCTTTACGAGTGTTGAACCAGCCTTGCATCCCGGGGATAAATCCCACTTGGTCATGGTCAATAATCTTCTTAATGTACTGTTGGATCCTATTGGCTGGTATCTCGTTGAGAATGTTTGCATCTGTGTTCCTCAGGGATATTGGTCTCTAATTCTCCTTTTTGGTGGGGTCTTTGTCTGGTTTGGGATTAAGGTGATGCTGGCCTCATAGAACGAGTTTGGAAGTACTCCATCTCTTTCTATCTTTCAGAACAGCTTTAGTAGAATAGGTATGGTTTCTTCTTTAATCGTTTGATAGAATTCCCCTGGGAAGCCATCTGGCCCTGGACTCTTGTGTCTTGGGAGGTTTTTGATGACTGCTTCAATTTCCTCCCTGGTTATCGGCCTGTTCAGATTTTCTGTTTCTTCCTGTTCCAGTTTTGGTAGTTTCTGGCTTTCCAGAAATCTGTCCATTTCTTCTAGATTGCCTAATTTATTGGCATATAGCTGCTCATCCTAAGTTTTATAAATCTTTTGCATTTCCTTGGTGTTGGTGCTGATCTCTCCTTTCTCATTCATGAATTATTAATTTGAGTCTTTTCTGTCTTCTTTTTAATAAGGCTGGCTAATGCTTTATCTATCTTATTAATTCTTTCAAAGAACCAACTCCTGGTTTTGTGGATCTGTTCCACAGTTCTTCTGGTCTCCATTTCGTTGAGTTCTGCTCGAATCCTTATTAACTCTCTTCTTCTGCTGGGTGTAGGTTCTATTTGCTGTTTTGTCTCCAGCTCCTTTGGGTGCGAGGTTTGCTTTCGTATTTGGGTTCTCTCCAGTTTTTGGACGGATGCTTGTGTTGCAATGTATTTCCCCCTCAGGACTGCTTTTGCTGCATCCGAAAGATTTTGAACGGTTGCATTTTCATTCTCATTAGTTTCCATGAATCTTTTTAATTCTTCCCTGATTATCTGGTTGACCCTTTCATCTTTTACAGCATGGTCCTTAACCCCGACGTGTTTGAAATCCTTTCAAACTTCTTGCGATATAGTTCTAGTTTCAAAGCATTATGGTCTGAAACTATG
This sequence comes from Canis lupus baileyi, assembly GCF_048164855.1. NCBI lineage: Eukaryota > Metazoa > Chordata > Mammalia > Carnivora > Canidae > Canis > Canis lupus. The sequence continues at coordinate 9,635,100 of NC_132852.1, read as the reverse complement.
CAGGGGACGATCCCAATCTTTGGTATAGGTTAAGACCTGATGTGTGACCCAGTATGTGGTCTATTCTGGAGAAAGCTCCATGTGCACTTGAGAAGAATGTGTATTCAGTTGCGTTTGGATGTAAAGTTCTGTAGATATCTGTGAAATCCATCTGGTCCAGTGTAGCATTTAAAGCTCTTGTTTCTTTGGAGATGTTGTGCTTAGAAGACCTATTGAGTATAGAAAGAGCTAGATTGAAGTCACCAAGTATAAGTGTATTATTATCTAAGTATGTCTTAACTTTGGTTATTAATTGATTGATATACTTGGTGGCTCCCGCATTCGGGGCATAAATATTCATGATTGTTAGGTCCTCTTGTTGGATAGATCCTTTAAGTATGATATAGTGTCCCTCTTCATCTCTTACTTCAGTCTTTGGGACACACTTTAATTTCTCTGATATAAGGATGTCTACCCCTGCTTTCTTTTGAGGACCATTTGAATGGTCCATGGTTCTCCAACCTTTTATTTTCAGGCCGTAGGTGTCCTTATGTCTAAAATGAGTCTCTTGAAGACAGCAAATAGATGAGTCTTGCTTTTTTATCCAGTCTGAAACCCTGCGCCTTCTGATGGGGTCATTAAGCCTTTCACGTTCAGAGTAACTATTGAAAGATATGGATTTAGTGTCATCATGACACCTATTCAGTCCCTGTTTTTGTGGATTGTTCCCTTGGACTTCCTCTTTCTTTTACAGGGTCCCCCTTAATATTTCTGGCAGAGCCAGCTTGGTGGTCACATATTCTTTCAGTTTCTGCCTATCTTGGAAGCTCTTTATCTCTCCTGCTATTCTGAATGAGAGCCTTGCTGGATAAAGTATTCTTGGCTGCAGGTTCTTCTCATTTAGGACCCTGACTACATCCTGCTGACGCTTTCTCACCTGCCAGGTCTCTGTGGAGAGGTCTGCTGTTGTCCTAATGCTTCTCCCCATAAAAGTCAGGGATTTCTTCTCTCTTGCTGCTTTAAGGATCTTCTCTTTAGTTTGGAATTTGCAAGCTTCACTATTAAATGTCGAGGTATTGACGATTTTTATGGATTTTAGGGGGAATCTCTCTATCTCCTGGATCTGAATGCCTGTTTCTCTTCCCAAGTTAGGGAAGTTCTCAGCTATGATTTGTTCAAATACACTTTCTGGTCCTCTGTCCCTTTTGGCGCCCTCGGGAACCTCAATTAAACGTAGATTTTTCCTTCTGAGATGTCATTTATTTCCCTTAACCTATCCTCATGGTCTTTTAATTGTCTTTCTCTTTTTTCCTCAGTTTCCATCCTTGCCATCCACTTGTCTTCTATGTCACTCACTCATTCTTCTACCTCGTTAACCCTCGTCGTCAAGACCTCCAGTTTGGATTGCATCTCATTTAATTGATTTTTAATTTCGGCCTGATTAGATCTAAATCTGTAGTCATGAAGTCTCTTGAATCCTTTATGCTTTTTTCTAGAGCCACCAGTAGCTTTATGATTGTGCTTGTGAATTGGCTTTCTGACATTGAATTGTATTCGAAATTTTGTAACTCTGTGGGAGAGAGGACTGTTTCTGATTCTTTGTTTTGAGGTGAGTTTTTCCTTCTAGTCAGTTTGCTCAGTGCAGAGTGGCCAACAACATGTTGTACTGGAAAAAGGAGAAAAACAGAAAGAACAAAGTAAAAAAGAATAAAAAAGGGGGTGCGGAAACAACAGAAACAAACAGGAAAGAAAGAACAAAGGGAGTATCCTCTGATTCTATATACTGTAAATCCCTCGACTTCCCCTGGAACTTTCCAATGGTGCTTGGTCAATAACTTGCATTTCCAACTGACCTTCTAACTGGTCTTCTGGGGGAGGGGCCTGCTGTGCTGATTCTCAGGTGTGTGCACCTGGGGGAGCTGCCCAGCCCTCTGCCAGGTCTACAGTTCAGTGGGATTCTTTATCCTGTGAGGCCCCTGCTCAGGCCCAGGTACAGGGTGACACCAGCAGGGACAACCACAGTGGCGGCGGCCAGCTGTCCAGCCCTGGAGTCAGCTCCCACAGTAACTACTGCAACTCCCAGTGCGCAGGGGTCTGGGTGCTCCGGGGTAGGGGCACGATCTGCACAACTCTGGGACTGGCTGCAGGAGTGACCTGGCTGTCCTGTGTCCTCCCGGCCTCTGCCTGTCCCGGGGGAACCCCGGATCCTCGGCTCTGTCCCCCGGTGCCCTGGGCTCCGGGCCTGCGAAACTGTGAATGGACCTAAAGTACCAAGATGTGTAATTTAAAAGCATCAGAGTCAATTTTTTGTGAGGTTAACTTATCTTTTATTGCAATAAAACTCTATAAGCTATTATACAGGTTAAAGAAAAACTCAAAATATAGAAACAGTGAAATAACGGGGGAGGGCCAAGCCTCTGTTGGGCTGCAGCCATCACGACCCCGTGGTGGGAGCCGGGGCGGGCTCCCTAGGTGGTCAGGGGGCTGCTAACGGGTCCAAGCTGGTTGTTCCGGAGGCAGGTGGCAGGTCTGGCCCTCTAGGGACCCCGATTGCAGGCACCAGGGCCTACTCCTCCGGGGTGGCCATGGGAGCAGGTGGCTCCTCCTCATCAGGGCAGGGAACCATAGGTTCGACCAGCACGTGCACCACCTTCACCTCAGGAGCCAGCATCTCTGCCTTGACCAGGTCCTCATCTCCAGCAGCCACTATCCCCTCAGACCCTGGACCTTCCCCAGGCTCCACGGTTGGAGCTGGGGCAGACTCTTTGGGTGGTTCAACGGGTTTCTCCGGCACTGAGGCTGGTTGCTCCATCAAGTTAGGAGGCGGCTCGGGCACATCCATGACCTCGAGAGCAGGGGTTGGCGCCTCCTCCTCCTCCAGGGCTCTGACTCCAGGGGGCTTCTGCAGGGCAGAGCAGTGAACTAGAGCAGTGACCACTATCTGCAGGGGCTTCGCCTCCCCAGCAGGCGCCTCAGTGCGGGCCGAGCCCTCAGCCCCAGCATCCAGGATGGCCTCGATCCCTTCAGGCCCCGACGGGGCAGCAGGCCCCACGGTCCGAGCTGGGGCGCGCTCCAGAGCAGGTTCACGGTGTTTTCCTCGGGCCGAAGCTGTAGATCCAAGAAGACAAAGTATCACCACCAGGACGGACTGTCCACGTCCCTCCCAAGTCAAGGACTCTCTTCCCACCACTCCCGGTGTATGAGGGCAAGAGCCCTGGGAGGTGTCCCCAGGCTGCAGCCCATGGGGTAGGGTGTGAGCCCACCCCCTGCTCCCGGCCCAGCTGCACGGAGGCTGGATCTGGGGGCCCCACCTGTCCCCGGCTCGGCCACCCCCAGTCCTCCTCACCCCCAGCCTCTCGCTCCGCTGCATGGAGGCGTCTGAATTGCCTGAGGTAACGCCGGGCCCGGACTTCCACGTCTGAGCCTGGCATGTGCTGACTTAGGAATTGTAGAAGTTTCCTAAGGGAGGGAAATGCTGGGAGCTGACAAAAGTCGTCCCGATAATAATCCAGCCATATTTCCAGCATGCAGGAGATGGCCCTGGGGAGGGACAGGCAGGCACAGGCGTCAGAAGACAGGGCTCTGTCACATGCAGGTGTCCCGGGGAAGCCCTGCAGGACCCGGGGCCTGGCCTCCCACGCGGGGTGTCAGAGGCCAGTCCTGCTCTTCGTGCCCCTGCCACCTGGTGGTCCTGCCTGCCACAGGCCTGCTCCCCGAGGAGGGGCTGGGATGCAGCCTCTGTACTGGGAGCCCAGGCCCAGCGGTGTGACCATCAGCGTCTCTCCTGGGGAAGCGGGGCTCCCTCCTCAGCCTGGTCCAAGCCCACCTGCCCCTTAAGTCCACCGGCAGGCATCAGGGGACGGGGGGCGTCTGGCCTGTCATTGCCCTCACTGCACACACTATCGCTCTGGGAAGCTCCAAGGCAGGAGGGCTCGGGCTCTGTGTCCTGCCAGGCCTTGCCAGGAGCCGCCCAGGACCGCCACCTTCCCTCCTGTGTCTCTGGGCTGCCTCCCTCCCGAGGGGCCCCCGGGGGTGTCCTTCCACTGACTCTAATCTCCCATCTCCCACGGGGCGGGGGCCACCTGGTCCGGGAGCCCTCACCGGCCCTCCTGAGCACCTGCTGTACCCCCGGGGCAGCTGTACCAGATTGGAGAGTGCGATGCTCCCCACCCCCTCTGCTCTGGGCCCCAGGTGTGGGGCAGAGAGAGGGTTGGGGGGGCATGGAGAAGGTCTCCTTAGGGGTCCCAGTGCTCTCCCACCAAGCCCGCACCCCATCCACCACTCTACTTCGCTCTTTTCCTGAAGGGGCCTTAGACCTTTACCCTGTCACGGGAATTGCAGATGTGTGGGGTGAGGGTGCAGCCCCCCCACCCCACAGCCCCCTCACTGCCCTCCTGGAGAAGGAAGGCCCTCCTGCAGGAGCCGGAGTCACTCACAGTTTCCAGCACTGCAGGACTGAGTCGTTATCACCACACGCAGCTACGATGTACCCATATCTAGAGGAGGGCGGGGGCATCCCATGAATCGTGCTGGGGACGCGACATCTCATCATGGGGGCTGTCACCCTCTGACCCCGACTAGGCCGGAGCCCTGGGGGCCGTCAGCTCTGTGTGTTGGGCCACAGGCAGCTCCCGGAGAAGCACCCGCACCTGCTGGGGCCTCCTGAAGGCTTGAGCATGAAAGGGCTCCGGCCAGGCCCATGGCCCATATCTTAGTGGGCTTGGGGGGTCCCGGGGTCCCCCTGTCTGGCTGCCCCAGGACACAGACCCCCGATGGACTCTCAAACCTCCCTTTCAATGGGGAAACAGGCCGCTCAGGACCCTGGGGCCGGGGGCGTGGGGGTAGAGGCACAGGCCTGGTCACGGGGAGGAGGACGGCTGCTGAGCACAGGCACAGCCCCTCTGGCCGACCCGCCACAGGCCAGGCCCCGGGGCTGCCCTCCAGGACCCCGCTAGGCCCTGGGGGACCCTGCTCCAGGCGGGGGAGCAGCCCGAGGCCGGGAAGCTCACACCATCCCCAGCCTCCCCAGCAGCAGGTGGCCCAGCCCTGGGCTGCGGAGGGGCAGGTGCTCACTCGGTGAACAGCAGGTCCAGCACCTCGTCCGTGGTGGCGAATGTACGATAGCCATCCAAAAAGGTGAAAATGGAGATGACGTCCCTGGACAGCAAGGCGGGCAGCAGTTGTCGGACTTCGAGCTCCAGCAGCTCCGTCCGGCTGGACTTCGTCGGGGCGATCTGATGCCCCCTCCAGGCCGAGGCCCCTGCACCCTGAGGTGGGACAGAGGGGACGTGCAGCCTGCAGGGAGCCGCCAGGAGGCCTGGGATCCCGCCCCGGCAGGCCCTGCGCTGGGGCCCCGTGGGCTTGAGGAGCTGGGGCTCCCTCTCCCGCTCAAGCTCCCTGCCTGTCTCTTACACAAACAGGACCAACTATGCAATAAAGAAACAATCTCAGAGGATAAATGTTCAAAATATTTGGATCAGTACAAGGACCTCCAGAGACACAGAGAGTGAGACCGAGAGAGGCAGCCACACAGACGGAGGGAGAAGCAGCCCGTGCAGGGAGCCCAGGCGGGGCTCGATCCCGGGCCTCGGAGATCAGGCCTGGCGGAAGGCAGGCGCTAACCCCCGGGGGACCAGGCCTCCCCTGAGGGCTCTATTCTGATGTTCCCACACATCTGTGCGCAGGGACTCTGCATCTGGCCCAGGCAGGGGCAGGGCCATGGGGGCAGGTGTGGGGAGGAGGGGATCCAGACTCATGTGGGAGCAGGAGTGTCGGGGGGCCCAGGGGGTAGCAGGCTGGCTTCTGGGACCCGGGGCCCTTCCTGCCGCATCAGGGCCCGGGTGTTGGGGGGCCCAGCCCCTGCACTCACCCTGAGCCCGCACTGGCCTCTGGTAGCTGCACAGGGCACCTCCCTGCTCCTGGAGGCGGTGGGGCAGACGACCCCTTCGTCCTGCTCGCACCCCACGACCCGGGTGGAGCTCTGTGGAGACAGTGCCCGGCAGCCAGGCAGGAGGCCTCAGCACCCGGTCTGGCCCCTCGGCAGGGCCGCACCCCCAGCTGCCTCCACCCAGACACCCCACAGTGCAGGCCGCACCCACCGCCCCCGGGGACAGCAAAGGGATGTGGCTGCAGGGCCTTGGGGTGACTCCGGGGCGGGTAGAGGACCTCAGGAACCCTGTTTGCCCCCTGCCCACCATGACATGAGGGTGACCCTGAAGGCATTCCCGGGGAACCAGCTGCCCTGCAGGGTCCCCCAGCCTGCATGGGACCTGCTCACACATCCTTGGTTCCCTGAAACTGAGGAGGAGGGGATGGGGCTCCCAGGATGGTGGCACAGGGGGCCTGGCCTGGCCTGTGCTGTGTTACCGGAAGGCGCCTCCTGATAAAGGCTCGGATGCGTTGGTATTTATTCCGGAGCCAATTCCTACAGCATTGGAACAAGCCGCACCCCTGGGGTTCCTGGGAGCCAGAGCCCCCAGAGGTGAGAAGGCAGCAAGAGAACATCCTCCAGTAGCAGATGTCTCCAGCCAAGTGAGCCTGAGCTGGGGCTGCACTGGATGCGGGTGCCTGGTTACGGGGGTTCAAAGTATTGTTGGGCTCTGTGACACGGAAGTGACCTCACTGCCTGGGACCCCCTCCCTGACCCACTCCTGGAGGAAGCTGCAGGGGCAGCGCTCGGGGCTGCAGACGCCCCCCCCCCTTCCCTGCAGACAATGGCCTGTGCACACAGTGTTTTCCAGAGTGGTTGCACCAGTTTGCAGACCCCCAAGAGTATGAGAGGGTTCCCCTTTCTCTGTAACCTTGCCAACATCTGTTGTTTTCTGTGTTGTTAATTTTAGACATTCTGACAGGTGTGAGAAGGGATTTCATCATGATTTTGGTTTGTTTTTCCCTGATGATGTGTGATGTTGAGTATTCCCATGTGCCTGTTCGCCATTTGTAGGTCTTCTTGGGAAGAACGTCTATTCTGTCATGGGCCCATTTCTTAAATGGATTATTTGGTTTTTGGGTGTTGAGTTTGATAAGTCCTTTGTAGATTTTGGATAAGAGCCTTTATCTGATAGGTCATTTGCAAACATCTTCTCCCATTCCCTAGGTTGCCTTTTAGTTTTGTTGTTGGTTTTCTTTGCTGTGCAGAAGCTTTACATCTTGATTAAGTCCCAATAGTTCATTTTTGCTTTTGTTTCTCTTGCCTTCGTGGATGTATCTTGCAAGAACTTACTGTGGCCAAGTTCAAAAAGGGTGTTGCCTGTGTTCTCCTCTAGGATTTTGATGGACTCTTGTCTCACATTTAGATCTTTCATCCATTTTGAGTTTATCTTTGTGTCTGGTGGAAGAGAGTGGTCTAGTTTCATTCTTCTGCATGTGGATGTCCAATTTTCCCAGCACCATTTATTGAAGAGACTGTCTTTCTTCCAATGGATAGTCTTTCCTCCTTTATCGAGTATTATTTGACCATTAAGTTCAGGGTCCACTTCTGGGTTCTCTATTCTGTTCCATTGATCTGTGTGTCTGTTTTTGTGCCAGGACCACACTGTCTTGATGACCACAGCTTTGTAGTACAACCTGAAATCTGGCATTGTGATGCCCCCTGCTATGGTTTTCTTTTTCAATATTCCCCTGGCTATTCGGGGTGTTTTCTGATTCCACACAAATCTTAAGAGGATTTGTTTCAACTCTCTGAAGAAAGTCCATGGTATTTTGATAGGGATTGCATTAAGCGTGTAAATTTCCCTGGGTAACATTGACATTTTCACAATATTAATTCTGCCAATCCATGAGCATGGAATATTGTTCCATCTCTTTGTGTCTTGCTCAATTTGTTTCGGAAGTGGTCTGTAGTTTTTAGGGTATAGATCCTTTACCTCTTTGGTTAGGTTGATTTCTAGGTATCTTATGCTTTTGGGTGCAATTGTAAATGGCATTGACGTCTTAACTTTGGTTATTAATTGATTGATATACTTGGCAGCTCCCACATTCGGGGCATATATATTGATGATTGTTAAGTCCTCTTGTTGGATAGATCCTTTAAGTATGATATAGTGTCCCTTTTCATCTCTCACTACAGTCTCCAGAATAAACTTTAGTTTATCTGATATAAGGATGGCTACCCCTGCTTTCTTTTGGGGATGATTTGAAAGGTACATGGTTCTCCAACCTTTTTTTTTCAGGCTGTAGGTGTCCTTATGTCTAAAATGAGTCTCTTGAAGACAGCAAATAGATGAGTCTTGCTTTTTTATCCAGTCTGAAACCCTGCACCTTCTGATGGGGTCATTAAGCCCATTCACGTTCAGAGTAACTATTGAAAGATATGGATTTAGTGTCATCATGATACCTATTCAGTCCCTGTTTTTGTGGATTGTTCCCTTGGACTTCCTCTTTCTTTTACAGGGTCCCCCTTAATATTTCTGGCAGAGCCGGTTTGGTGGTCACATATTTTTTTCAGTTTCTGCCTATCTTGGAAGCTCTTTATCTCTCCTTCTATTCTGAATGAGAGCCTTGCTGGATAAAGTATTGTTGGCTGCAGTTTCTTCTCATTTAGGACCCTGACTATATCCTGCCATCCTTTTCTGGCCTGCCAGGTCTCTGTGGAGAGGTCTGCTGTTAATGTAATATTTCTCCCCATAAAAGTTAGAGATTTCTTGTCTCTCGGTGCTTTAAGGATCTTCTCTTTATCTTTGGAATTTGCAAGCTTCACTATTAAATGTTGAGGTGTTGAACAGTTTTTATTGATTTTAGGGGGGCGATCTCTGCATTTTGTAGATCTGAGTGCCTGTTTCCCTTCCCAGATTAGGAAAGTTTTTGGCTATGATTTGTTCAAATACATATTCTGGACCTCTGTTCCATTTGGCACCCTCAGGAACCTCAATTAAATGTAGATTTTTCTTCCTGAGGCTGTCATTTATTTCCCTTAATTTATCCTCACGATCTTTTGTTTTTCTCTTTTTTCCTCAGTTTCCCTCTTTGCCATCACTTGTCTTCTATGTCACTCACTCATTCTTCTACCTTGTTAACACTCATCCTTAGGACATCCAGTTTGGATTGCATCTCATTTCATTGGTTTTTAATTTCGGCCTGATTAGATCTAAATCTGCAGTCATGAAGTCTCTTGAATCCTTTATGCTTTTTTCTAGAGCCACCAGTAGCTTTATAATTGTGCTTCTGAATTGGTTTCTGACATTGAGTTGTATTCGAAATTTTGTAACTCTGTGGGAGAGAGGACTGTTTCTGATTCTTTGTTTTGAGGTGAGTTTTTCCTTCTAGTCAGTTTGCTCAGTGCATAGTGGCCAACAACAAGTTGTAATGGGAAAAGGAGAAAGAAGAAAAGAAAAAGAAAAAGAAGAAGGAAAAAAGGGGGGGAGGGAAACAAAGAGAAAACAAAAAACAAGGGAGGTATCCTCTGATTCTATATACTGTAAATCCCTCGACTTCCCCTGGAACTTTCCAGTGGTGCTTGGTCAATAATTTGTTTTTCCCCTGACCTTCTAGCTGATCTTCTGGGGGAGGGGCCTGCTGTGCTGATTCTTAGGTGTGAGCACTTGGGAGAGCTGCTCAGCCCCCTGCTTGGTGCAGGGCTCAGGGGGAGCTGTTTATCCTGTTTATCTGGTGAGGCCACTGTGAAGCCCAGTGGGTGTTGTTTATCCTTTGAGGCCCCAGGAAGAACTACAACAGTGGTGGTGGCCAGCTCTGGAGCCCTGGATTCAGCTCCTGCAGTAACTATGGAGTCTCAGTCTGCAAGGGCCTGGATGCTCCAGGGTTGGGTTTATCTGCAGAGCTCGGGGCCACCCGGCAGTAGGAGCATCCTGGCTGTCCTGTGTCCTCCTGGCCTCTGCCTGTCCCGAGGGGAGCGCCGGATCCTGGGCTGTGTCCCTCGGTGCCCTGGGCTCCGGGGCCTGCGCTTCTGCAATCACTCCCGGGCCGCGCATCCCCTCCAGCAGCCCCGTCCTCTCTGAGCGGCCTCCGAGCTGCTCCCGGCCCCACGGGGCGAGCGCTGCAGCCCTTTAGGGAGCTCGGCCGGGGGCACAGTTGTCTGTTAGTGCCCCCGGGAGCCTGAGGGCATCCCTGCCCTCCTGGGGTCCTGCCCGAGCTCCCTGCCAGCGCCTTTCTGTCCGGGAAGGTTGGTGCAGCTCCTGCGCCTCCGGGCCTGGGTCCTCCCCCGTCCTGGGCGCACTCGCCACAGGGCCTTAGCTCGGCTCCTCGCAGGGCCCCTCCCCCTTGGAGGCTTTTTATTTCTCTCTCTCTTTTTTTTTTTTTTTCCATCTTCCTACCTTCATAGAAGTGCGAACTCTTCTCACTCTATCATTCCAGCTGTTCTCTCTTTAAATCTCAGGCCGAATTTGTAGGTTTTCAGGATGATTTGACAGTTATCTAGGTAAGTGGGTGGGGACAGGTGACCTGGAGACCCTACTCTTCCGACATCTTGCCCCCTCCCTCTAGTCTTTGTTTTAAAGTCTATTTGTCAGGCATCTATCCTACCTTTCTTTTTGTTTTTCATTTGTATGAAATATCTTTTCCTTTCCTGTCACTTTGAGTCTGTGTGTATCCTTATATCTGAGGTGAGTCTCTTAGAGGGGATAGATAGGTGAGTCTTGACTTTTTACCTATTTAGTTGCTCTATGCGTTTTGGAGAATTTAGTCCATTTAGGTGCAAAGAAATTATTGATAGGTATTTACCTACTGCCACTTTGTCGATTGCTTTCTGGCTATTTCTGTAGTTCTCAGTTCCTTTCGTCTTCCCTTGCTTTCTTCCCTTGTGGTTTCTTTAGTGTCATATTTAGATTTATTTCTCATTTTCTTCTGTGTATGTTCTATAGGGTTTTGCCTTGTGATGACCATGAGTTTCATATATGAATAGCCTGGGTAGTAGTGCCTCTCCATCTGTGGGAGATATATCCCAAGGCCCCCAGTAGATGCCTGAAAACTATATATATATTTTTTCCTTTATAGACATACCTATGATAAGGTTTAATTTATAAGTTAGGCACAGTAAGAGATGAAATATTTAACTATTTACTACAGTATAAGTTATGTGAATGTAATCTGTTTCTCTCAGTATCTTATTGTGCTATACTCACTCTCCTTGTGATGGTTTGAGATGGTAAAATGTCTATACCATAAGATGAAGGGAGGCGAGTGACACAGGAATTGTGATGAAGTGTTAGGCTACTGACGCTACGTCACAAGGAGGATCATTTGCTTCCACATCATGGATGACTGTCCGTAAGTGAAACTGACTTTGGGCTGCATCCCAGGACGACTGCATCTGCATGTGAGCTTCTCAGAAGTATCTCAGATCCCCACAGACCCCAGATCCCTTGGCTATAAGCCTCATTGGTTTTCAAAGCTGGACATTTTTAGGGCCTTGTGTCTCTGATACATGTCCCAAGGGCTGGAGAGCCTGACGTGGGGCACAAATGCCTCACTTCTCAGGAAGAAGTGATATCCTTCCCTGTTGTAGGTCACTGCAGTAGGGCTGGAAGTTTTGGTGAGACCTTGTCTCTGGCTCTCCTGCCATCTCAGTGTGCCTCCTTTTATCCCCTGCTGTGGAAGAAGCTGTTTAGAGAGTGATTCTGTTCTTTTTCAGGGGGGAGTTACTTTTGTAGCTATAGATGTGGCGTTTCCATGGAAGGAAGTGAGTTCATGGTTTTCCTATGCTGCCATCTTGGTCTATCTCCTGTGAGACTACATTATTTTTAAAGGTTAAAAAAAATGTTTAATGATGTTTAATGTATTACAAAATATGTAACATCTGGATATTGTTAAAAAGTAATGAAAACTCAGTTTGAACCAAAGTATCTTCAAGATACTTTCTCTATATACCATGACTGGGATCTTCAATATTTAGGAAACTAAAATATTTTTTATGAAGCAATAAAATAACAGATTATCATAAGAGATTATTTTGTTATGGCTGCATATAAAAGAATTCCAGTACAATGCAACTGGAAAACTATGTCCTTTATGGTGACATTCACGTAATCTGGGGGTAAAATGGGCTTTATCCTGAGAAATTTGTACTAGGATTAGCAACACTTTCCTGCTCTTGGGTGATATTAGAGACTCAAAGCTGAGATAAAGTTTTATCAGATTTTCAATTAAAAATTAAACAAAAGTAATTCTGTATTTTCCGAATTTCATGACACATTTTTTTAAAAATTTTTATTTATTTCTGTGACTATCATAAATAGAGAGAGAGAGAGAGAGAGGCAGAGACATAGGCAGAGGGAGAAACAGGCTCCATGCACCGGGAGCCCGAGTGGGATTCGATCCCGGGTCTCCAGGATCGCGACTTGGGCCAAAGGCAGGCGCTAAACCTCTGCGCCATCCAGGGATTCCTCATGACACATTTTTAATAGTAGCAGAAAGACTTGTGCCTTCAAAGAGTTCTGGTAGATTTGGGGGAACAAAATTTGCTAATTTTCAACACTGTTCTAATATATCCATTCTTACCAATTGGGATTTATGAAGAGATAGCATTTTGTGTTTGAGTACTATGGATATTTTTCAATGTTTAGTGATAATAAAGTATGTTAGAAATAGGTTACAACCCAAAATTTGTGCATGCAAGCTGGTTTTTACACCAATGGTTCTCACTCACCAGTGGGGGAGCGGGATACTTCCACTGCCTGGGAGATATTTGACAATGTCTGGAGATATTTTCAGTTGTTGCAACAAGACAGAGGTGCCAGAATGTAATGGATAAAGGCCAGGGGTACTGCTAACCGTCCTACAATGCACGTGGCCCCTACCACAAAGTATTATCTAGCCCCGAAGGTCAATAGCACCGAGGCATAGAGATCTGCTTTAGATTAATCACTGTATTCAAAAGTAGGTGGTGATCAAAATATGTTGTTTGCCTTGTGAAACTTTGAGAAAAAAGAAGACTCTATCCAACCCTTTTACATTTCTGACATCTGTGTTGCATGTGATTGGCGATTCTCTTTCTTCTAAATATCTATTGTGTGTTTCATTGACTGCTGGGATAAGAGCCACTTGTTTCTCCAGTAATTGTCACAGGAAAAATGCCAGATGGTGATACTGAGAGGGCACCATAAAAAAAATAAAAATAAAAAAAGAGAGAAAGAAAAGAAAACTATGAGTGTTTTCCTTCCCATTTCAGTTTCAATCTAAGTTGATCTAATGTTTGAAATACATCCTATCCTTCTTTGGAAGAAAAGATGATTCATTTATACAAATGGCATCCAAATGCTAATCAGACATGACTTGTAAGATTTTTTTTAATATCCCTGTTTATTACTTGCCCCTACTATCCCTATAACATTATTAAATGAGAGGAGGGATTCTTTTGCCGCTAAGTAAAAATTTAGGTGGGTTCTGTGATTCTTCTTTGTACCTTTGAGGTGCCTTGTGGTTAACTTTAAATCGCAAAATGGAATATGAGATTGAAATTGAAATTGATCATTAAAGCCCAGTCCTTGATAATTATCATAACTATGAATTTGATTTAAATCTCCATTGTGACATACCGGATTGCTCCGGGTAGATTGCCTATTGCCTGGGACTAGGAATAGCCAGGCACTGTTCTCTTTTCCATTCACTTTGTCCCGAAACCTCCTAAGGTGGACAACAGAGAGGGAGAGGGAAGGGGGAGACTATTAGACAACATTCTTCCTTGAACTGGCACTGCTGTGAGATGACTTTGTGTTCTCTACGTCTGGCAGATTGTTCTAGCTGGTTTTCACTAGTTAGTAGTGTAGTCGAAGTTCTCCTGCTGTCTCTGGGGATCCCCTGCTTGGACTCTCTACCCCCATATGGGCAACGGGTACCCCTCCCCTGAGTCTTACTCCCTGTTAGATTCTTGGTTTTTTAGGAGCTCCTCCCCCACTGCAGAAAGACTTTTATTCTTTTTTTTTTTTTTTTTTAAGATTTTATTTATTTATTCATGAGAGACACAGAGAGAGACAGGCTAAGACAGGGGCAGAGGGAGAAACAGGCTCCATGCAGGGAGCCTGATGTGGGACTTGATCCGGGGTGTCCAGGATCATGCCCTGGGCTAAAGGCGGCGTCAAACCGCTGAGCCACCGGGGCGTCCCTATTCTTAATTCTTATCATGTACCCCGATAATACTCTTAAACAGAAGTCACGTTGACTCCCAACTGACTCTTTCTCCTCCTACGTGATAAAATATCTAGTCTATGAGAAACACTCACCTAGTATTTACCTCAACAAGTTCTAGGCTAAGTCCATGGCCACGGAGTTTTCACCATACATCCTTTTTGCCCTTTAACTTCCTGATTCACCTTCTGACCTCTGGGCAACACAAATCACACAGGGTGAAGTCCTTGGAGTCCCTTCTCTCCTAGGCTTCAGGAGGCAGTAGCGCTTCCTGAGTTGTGCAAATGTGGCAGGGAGTGATTTGATCATAGCACACCAGGGACCCTCTCCAGGGAAAAAATTCTTAATCTTCATTCCAATGACTGGTTTTCCTAGCTGCTTTGAAAATCATTACCTTTGTAGGCTCAGCATTTACTTGGTTAAGCTACATTTTTTGTTGTTGTTGTTGTTGATTGTGGACTGAGTTAAAACTTATAAGCTACCAATTCTGATTCCCAGAAGAATTTAAATAATTATTTCCTCATGTCCCAAACCTTCATAATATTTGGAAAAAAAAAAAAAGATAAATAAAGCCATGTGAATACTGTTTTACTCAGGAATCTTACTGGTAATTTAAAATTATGCACGTGTAATTGACAAACTTATTTACATCTTGGATTCTGTTTTTATCCAAATAATTACAATGTGAGGCTACAAAGAAAACAATGGGGAGGACGACCAACCCCCCCTTTTTTAAACTTATGCTACAGATGAAAGTAATGAGGGATTGTTTTGTGATTTGCAATACTATTTAACCCATGTAAATATGTATATAGAGTGTTTTCTGTCGTTAAATCATTTTTAATTATGCCATTTTCAATTTTGGTGTGGAATATTCAGTAACTGGCGATAAGACAAAGACATCCAAGAAAGCTATTTTGGATAGAATAATTTTGGCAATGCAAAGCTAGCTAGCAATATTGTGCAGACAATACACAGCTTGTTCTATTCATATTTATCCTGCTGACCTGGAAGATAAAACTGATACTTCACTGCAGGGTCTGCTCCAGCTGGAATGAGACATTGTGTTTGTAGGACCTATGATCTTCTTTGCAGAGAAAAGTAATTCATAAAGGTAGAAAAGGGCATCATGAGAAACATTCTCCTCAATCTGTGGGAAGAGTGTGAGGTCGCTGAAAGGTGGGAAGCAAGACTGATGAACGGCAATGAGCGGATGAAAAGAAAAATCTATTCTGTATAGTTTACTCTCGAGAATATGAAATGAAGAAAACACATCTGTGAAAGTTAGGTGTGTCTCAAGGGACAGTCTTGTTTGTTTGTTTGTTTCTAAGACAGGTGTTTTAACTTTTACTTGCATTGCGGGATATATCATGACTATTTTTTTTTTTTCTACTTGAATTTATTTTAATTCTGCAGCCCATTTTGCATGAAATACTCAGGACCAATGCTTGGACCTAGGCTGTTGTGAACTTGTGTTTTAAAGATGTCTTTTTCTTAATTCTGTATAATATAACGTTTGTTATTGTGGTAGAAAATATTTTAGTTTGACCTATGTGTTCACCAGTTGTTTTTTTTTGCAGGCTGAAACCCTAGTTTATTTCATCATCAGCAGCATCTTAGCCATCACAAAAATAAACTCTACCAAGGGCGACAGAAGTCTCTACAGCGAGGCTAAGGGCTCAGCTGCCAAGTAGCGAACATCAGAGGGGTGCATGGTGGGCACTGCCCGGGCAATAAGTTAGGAAGCAGCGGGGCTGGTGGTGGTGGCAGGTGCGGGCTGGGGCCTCACTTCTGGGCAGGCACGAGGTCATCGATGGCCTGGCCCTGCTCCAGCCGCTGGTCCATCTCCATGAGCAGCTTCACGCCATCCACCAGCATCTGTACCAGCTCCACCTCTGAGAAGCCCAGGCGGTCTGCATTGAAGACATCAAAGAGGCCCCCCACAGCAGCTGTGTCCACACCACCTGTGCCTCGTTTCTGAAGCCGCAGCCGCTTGAGCACCTCCGGGAACTTCTTATGCTTGCCCAGGTGGGGCGGCTTGATGTGCACACCTGCCTGCAGGCCTGTGCCCAGGTAGGATGGGCAGGTGAGGACGTGGCCCAGGTGAGGGGTCCACATGAATTCGTAATTCTTTGACTTGAAAAGTGTTTCCATCTGGGTGAGGCCTTTGCAGAACTGAGGGAACACCTCCTTCGTGTTGCCCCCCTTTCTGCATGGAGATGACCCACAGGTGGTCTTCCTCATTGATCCACATCAGGAAGGTCTTATTGTCGCTGTGCCAGATGCTGCGGGCGTCTGGCCTTGTGCTCGTCGCTGGGCTTGTGGCCGCTGGGCCAGTCCTCGAGGATGGGGTCAAAGAGTTCCTTGCACACATCATAGGACTCCCTGTCGCCTGCCACGCAGCCCACGGTCACGATGTAGGGGTGGCCCAGGCTGTCCATGCTGGTCTGGGCGGCAGCAGGTGGCAGGTGCCCGGGCGGGGAAGGGGCAGTCGGTCTGGCTGCAGCTCCGGGCGCGGCGCAGGCCAACAGCCTGTTCACCGGTTGTTTGTGAACCTTTCCCTCTTATATCCCAGTGTCTTTTGGATTATCAATTTTTCTTCTTTCTGAAGTTATACCTTTATAGGCTTCTTTGGTAAAGTTGGGTTTCTGGTGGTAAGAAATCAGTCTTAGTGTGTCAGAAAGTGCATTGATTTCTCCTTCTGTGTTGAATAATTGCCTTGCTGGATAAAAATACTGCTTGATATGAACTTGATCAAATCAGAGATTTAATCTGAAGATGATTTTTTTTTTTTTTTTTGGAGATAATTTCTTATAGAGAGAATTTGGTTCTTGCTTCACCTGAGGATGGTGATGTCCTATAGACCTAACAGCAGATGGGCTTCCTTTGAGAGACCTGGTTATTGAGGGAGGCTCTGGGTCTGCTTCTACTGAGGACATGAATGTCAAGGTAAGTGACCTCTTCCACTTTGGGAAAGAGTGACTATAGTTTTCCCAGACAATATTTTCAAATTTTATTTCATCTGGTTTTAAGATGGATTTAGGAGTATTTGTAGTATCCAATGAAAAGATTTTCTAAACTGTATAATATTTAAAAAATGATAATGTTAACTTAAACTAAATCTGATAATTTTGATGACATTTTTAAAGACTGTCAAAACTTTTCTTATTCCTGCCTCTTTTGTATGAGGTTTAAGTGGTGGATTTGTTAAGTGGTAGAATGAAATGTATTCGTGTTTTCTGCTTAAAGCATAATGGATTAATGAATAAAAATGTATGACAGATATTACTCTCCAGATTTTTGCCTGGTAATATCTGGAACAACTAAGCAGATGTAATAATTTATAATTGTCTGATTTTCAGTGAGGGAAGCAAGGGTGAAATTGAGTCTAATGCAGAAAACACAGGTTTATTATTTGGCAATAGAACTTATCAGGTTAGCAATTAAAATTTAACTTTCAAATAATAAATTTTATCATCTCTATTTTGTTCTAATTTTCATTACTACCTCCACATTATTTTTATGTGAATAAATTCTTACAGGTGGTAACAATGCACCTCTCATCATATTTTGTTTTTCCTAAAATAAAATTAGCTTATAGTTAAGATATGTATGATCACTAAGCTGGATCTCATGGGTGGATTGTCCAGGGCTGATCTTTCAGATCTTCAGCTTTCATCATGGGTATCGGTGTTCCTGGAAAAACGTGTAACATCAGTGTAGCACCTCCTGTCAATAATTCCTGCCTATAGTACATCAAATTATGAGTCATGAAGCAACCTAAAGGGGATGAGATGATTCTTTTGGCAAGATTTCTAGCAACTCAAGTATCTTTGTAAAGAAAAATTCACATTTGTCTAAACAAGGTATTGTATGTATAAAATTACTAAAGTTTAATTTAAAATTAATATTTGTATTTTAAAAATCTGATTCAGAAATTAAGCTTTATGAACAATATATATTCCTTATTTTTCTTTATGCTACTGATTATGGCTAGGAAATACAGGAGTCATAAAAGACCCAGAATCAGCTCACATCTTTGAAGGAATTTATTTTTATCTTTTACAGTGAAATCTATCAAAATTCCGTTCTATAATGTTTTCCAAAAAAACAACGTTAAAATATATCACACATAAAAATTGAAGTAAAATAATACAATCTCTCTTAAATGTTAAAATATTGATAACTTCTTTTATGTACCTACATATATATGAGAGGTAAATATTAATCAAGCTTAAATGTTACTGGGGCACCAGAAGCAGGGGGCAGGTCACTGTACATTTTCCATAGTCTAGAGAATGCTCCCAATTCTCCAAGGTAATTTTATCTAAATACCAGATGAATATTGCAATATAAATGTGAGATAGAGATAATGATCATCATTACTGTTATTATTTAACAAGTTCTGTATCCTCCCTGTACACTAGACATTGCAATAAATGCTTTTGAATATTACATTGACTTAATCCTCACTACAAATCTGTGGGTTTGGTATGAATATTGATAGTTGACATATGAAGAGAATGAAGTAAAAAAGGTAAAATAACTTATTCACTGGAATCTGCATTCATATAAAATGAGATGAATATCTTAAAGGAAATGTGTAACTAAATAAAAGGGAACTTTGAACTAAAAATACTGGAAAAAGGGGGATCCCTGGGTGGCTTAGCAATTTAGTGCCTGCCTTCGGCCCGGCGGGTGATCCTGGAGTCCTGGGATTGAGTCCCTCCTTGGGCTCCCTGCATGGAGCCTGCTTCTCCTTCTGCCTGTGTCTCTGCCTCTCTCTCTCTCTCTCTCTCTCATGAATAAATACATAAAATCTTAAAATATATATATATAAAAAGACTGGAAAAAAGCTATCAGGACTCAAGATAGATTAAAAAATATATTACATATCTAGGGATTGTGAATATTGTTTCCTAAGTCTGTCATGCCAGAGCATGAGTCATCACACACACACACACACACACACACACACACTCACACACACAAGGCTTCTATATATACATGAATATATATGTTCTTTATATAAAATATGAACATATATATATATATGAATAGGCTTCTAAACATATCCAGCTTCACTGTTTCACCAACATTTGACATACTTATTAATGGTTTAGAAAAACATACCCTGCCATGTTTTATTACAAAATAGCAAAGACTTAAATTGCATCTCCAAAACTGACATGTCACTACATTATTAACGGAGCCACTGAGGCCATTTAAACTCTACTGTATGTGCATTTACAGTGGAGGGCATATCGAATGTAAAACCTTCAAATTTTAATATATTTAATTTGGCACAGTTGGTGCTGTTCTCTGTGAACTGTTAATCATTTCAACCAGTACAGCAAAATGTCAGTGTCTTCATTTGCAGAGTATAATAGGCTTATATCCTGAAACAATAAAGTTATAATAGCTTGTCTGTTGCTTGGTGGAACTATACACATGCAGCATGATCAAGTGGTCGCCTGCACTACTTTTTTTCAAGGTTCTCTGCACATGCCTTTCCTTTCTTGTCAGGAACATTAGCCACACTTATAAAGTTATTCGTTATAAAATCAACTATATAGTGGAGGTTAACTTTCCTTTGCCATATAATTCACTTTAATTTTCCATTAGTTAAAAACATTTATATTTGTAATGTAAAGAGAAACTTGGACTGGTTTTTAATACTACTATGACTTAAAAAAATTATTAGAGAGAGAGCATGGTTGAGGGTGGGGCAGAGGGAGAGGGAGAAGCAGACTCCCCACTGAGCAGGAAGCTGGAGCAGGCTTGGATCCCAGGACTCTGGGATCATGACCTGAGCCAAAGGCCGATGCTTAACCAACTGAGCCACCCAGGAGCCCCAATACTACTTCGATTTTTTTTTTTTTTCTTTTGAGACCAATCTATGATTAGGCCAAGGTTCCTTCCTGGGGTGTGAAAGCAGAAAGGTGAACAGGTCTCATTTAAGAGTTTACTTCTTTCCATCAATTGGCAATATTCAACTTCATTCTTCAGAGAGGAGGGGTAAATTCACTCTGTTTTACTACTTTTTTCCTGAATGGTTTCATTTTATAATGCAAACATCATATTATTAATACAAACATAAAATAAAACATAACATTAATAGGCCACTTAATGAAGGATTTCATTTCCCCAAGTTCTACCATGATTTTGTGAACCCTACAAAGTCCCATGTTCTCTTTAGAAGTCTTGTTGCTCTTAATAAATAAATGGGTTATCATCATCCAGATAAGAAGCAGTTGCTCTAAAATGACTTTCCACATGTGGGCAAGTCAGTGTTGTATGTTCTTATTGAAGAACTATGTGTTTCTGCTGCTTCATTGCTGGCATTTCTCTTTGTCTACATGATTGAAAAGGACTAAATGTAATTTTTGGCTGTTGCCATTTATTGTTTTCAAATAAATATTTGCAGACTAGACAAAGCAAGGTTGTACAGGTAAGCACTATTGAGCCCATTTAGGAAGAACTTCATAAGATTAGCCCATTTTGCAGGTGAACATATGTTACTGAAAATAGAATGTCTATTCCCTATATTTCTAAACTAAGAGTGAATCTAGAATGTGCTTTTCCTCACATAGGCCCAATTCATCACTTTCAATTTAAAGCTTTCTGAGTCAAATGAATCAGCACCACACCATGACCTGAACTTCTCTAAGGTTTTCACTTTTTTTTAATAATAAATTTTTTATTGGTGATCAATTTGCCAACATACAGAATAACACCCAGTGCTCATCCCGTCAAGTGCCCCCCTCAGTGCAAGTCACCCAGTCACTCCCACCCCCTGCCCTCCTCCCCTTCCATCACCCCTAGTTCGTTTCCCAGAGTTAGGAGTCTTTATGTTCAGTCTCCCTTTCTGATATTTCCTACCCATTTCTTCTCCCTTGCCTTCTATTCCCTTTCACTATTCTTTATATTCCCCAAATAAATGAGAACATATAATGTTTGTCCTTCTCCGATTGACTTATTTCACTCAGCATAATACCCTCCAGTTCCATCCAGGTTGAAGCAAATGGTGGATATTTGTCATTTCTAATGGCCGAGTAATATTCCATTGTATACATAGACCACAGCTTCTTTATCCATTCATCTTTCGATGGACACCGAGGCTCCTTCCAGTTTGGCTATTGTGGACACTGCTGCTATAAACATCGGGGTGCAGGTGTCTTGGCGTTTCATTGCATCTGTATCTTTGGGGTAAATCCCCAGCAGTGCAATTGCTGGGTCATAGGGCAGGTCTATTTTTAACTCTTTGAGGAACCTCCACACAGTTTTCCAGAGTGGCTGCACCAGGTCACATTCCCACCAACAGTGTAAGAGGGTTCCCTTTTCTCCGCTGCCTCTCCAACATTTGTGGTTTCCTGCCTTGTTAATGTTCCCCATTCTCACTGGTGTGAGGTGGTATCTCATGGTGGTTTTGATTTGTATTTCCCTGATGGCAAGTGATGCGGAGCATTTTCTCATGTGCATGTTGGTCATGTCTCTGTCTTCCTCTGTGAGATTTCTCTTCATGTCTTTTGCCCATTTCATGGTTGGATTGTTTGTTTCTTTGGTGTTGAGTTTCTAGTTTTTATCTGAAATACCAGCATGTCCACTAGTCTTGAGAAAACTTGTTCCGATTTTATCTCAGTTTTAGCGATTGTTTAGGTTTTTGCTTTATCACTTGCAAATGAGTACAACATTGGGGATTGCATATATTTCAGACACACGCAGGCAATCCATACACTGCACCCTTATTCTGTCTACTAATCCTGAAACTTACTGACCAGTATAGTTCTCCATCTACCTCTGGGAACTGCGAGCATAATAGCTTAATCCATTAGATCGGGCTATTAACTACAGATAATTAAATGTTGTTTTAGTGCTTGCTATAATAAAGTGATTTGGGCTTACCAATTTAAATCATCCTAGCCTTATTAAAATAGCAGTAAAATTCCATTTATTTATAATGCAACTTTAGGGATTTTTTGAGAAAAGAAATAATGTACTTAGTGTACCCTATAAAGAAGATTCTGATTTTTTTCTTCTGCCAAGCATACTTCTTTCATTCCTCAACAGGGTTTTGTTTTTTGTTTTTTTTTAATCTTCTCGTTTTATTATGGTAAAACTACATAACATAAAATTTTCCATTTTTAACCATTTTTACACATGCAATTCAGTAGCATTAAATATATTCACATTATTGCAGAAACATCACCACAGTCCATCTGTAGAAGTTTTTCATCATGCCGAAATGAAACTGTACTCATTAAACAATACCCATGCATCCCCCTCTGTCCCCAGTCCCTCTAGGCACTAGTCTGTCTCTAGAAACTTAAATGTGTGAGCAGTCCTCATATTTGTACAATTATGCAGTATTTTTATGTCAGGCTTATTTCACTTAGCATGATATTTTCAAGATTCACCTGTTGGTACAACATAAGCAAGAGTTTCCTTCCTTTTTAAAGCTGTCATATTCCATTGTATGTAGAAGCAACATTTTCCTTAAACATATATCTATTGATGGATATTTAGGTTGCTTGCACTCTTTGGTCTTTTCAAATACTGATGCTATTGGTATATGAATATATTTTTCTCTGCTTTCAATCCTTTTGGATATATCTCTAGAGGTGGCATTATGTGATCATATGGTAATTCTATGTTTAATTTTTTAAGGAACTGCCATACTGTTTTCCAGTGGCTACAAGATCTTACATCCCCACCAGCAAAGCATAATAGATTCTAATTTCTCTGCATCGAGGCTAACACATTTTGTTCAGTTGATAGACCGTAATGGGTATATCATTGTCCTATTGGTTTGCGTTTCCCCGATGACTAGTGGTGTTGAGTATCATCTCATGCCCTTATTTGCCATCTGCATATCTTCATCTTCATTGAGAAATGTCCATTTAAATCTCTGACCTCTTTAAAATTGAGTTTTGTTGTTGTTGATTTGTAGTAATTGTTTGTATATTCTGGATATAAATTTCTTACCAGATAGAGGATTTGCAGATATTTTTTCCTATTCTTCAGTTCCTCTTTCACTGTCTTGACAGTGTCCTTTGATGCACAAAAGTTTTAAATTTTGATGTACTTCAATCTATGTTTTTTCTTTATTGTCTGTGCTTTTGCTGTCATATTGAATAGATCATTGACAAAATCAATGTCATGAAAATTTCCTCCTATATCTTCTTCTAAGAGTTTTAATGGTTTTAGTGTTTACATTTGGGTCTTTGATCCATTCTAAGTTAATGTTTGTATACAGTAAAATGTAAGGGTCTAACTTCATTCTTTTTCATGTGGATATCTATTTTTTTCTCAACACCAGTTATTGGAAAAACTGTCCTTCACCTAGTTAATTTGTTTGGCACCCTTGTTGAAAATCATTTGATTATAAATGCAAGAGTATATTTTGGGGCTCTTTATTTCATTGCTCTATATGTCTGTCTCTATGTCATACTGTACCCTTTTGAATACTGTAGCTTGATAGCGAGTTTTGAAGTCAGAAGATGTGAGTCCTCCAGCTTTTTCCTCTTCGTTAAGATTGGGCTATTTAGGGTCTCTTAGGAATCCATATGAATTCTCAACACATTTTTAGTCTGAGACAACAAACCAATGAACTTTCTGCATGCCAATTTCCATTCTTTTAATATCCATATTTAATGACCAACTATCACTTTTTAAAACTAAGAACTAAAATTTTGCCTGGGGAGAAATTAGAAAAGTCCTCTCTTATTTGGAACCTACAATTTTAAGAGGTCATAACCATCCAAATATCTCCTGATGTCTTCCTTTTTATTTTCATGAACTTTTCTATTAACATAAATGACCATTCACTTGATAATCTCACAATTTTAACCCAAATAAGTTTTGCATCTTTCTTCTTGTCCCCACTGTTTTATTGATTGGTAATGCTCATATCATTTATCGTCCAAAGTATTTTCTGATTCTTGCATTTCCTTACAATTACCATTAGTTCAGTTCATTAGTTCTCATTGTTCTGCAATCTTGACTCTTGTTAGAGATTCTTTGATATGTGTAGAACTTCTTCCCTCTGATTTCTTTCCTGCTTTTCTTTCCAAGATACCACGCACATTCTCTTCATGTAGTGTGGTTGAAAAGACAGCTTGAAGTCTTTTTTTTAGGATTTTATTTATTTATTCATGAGAGACACAGAGAGAGAAGCAGAGACATAGGCAGAGGAGAAGCAGTCTCCCCACGGGGAGCACCATGCAGGACTTGATCCCAGGACCCAGGGATCATGCCCTGAGCCAAAGCCAGATGCTCAACCATTGAGCCACCCAGGTGCCTGACAGCTTGAAGTCTTAACCACAATGTTGTAAAAATATTAACTGTGCTAACTTAGACTAGTACTTTATTTTTTTTATGTGTTTTATTGAAGTTTGATTTGCCAACATATAGAATGCCAACATGTACCCAGTGCTCATCCCGTCAAATGCCCTCCTCAGTGGAGTACTTTAATGCATTTAGCCTCATTTCCTACACATGCTAAAAGGAAATAATTATTATCATTAAAGTAATATCATCATAAGATTATAATGATCTCTCATTGAGTTACTACACAATAATTTAAGGTAGTTTCTGGCATGTTACACATGTTCAGTTTTGGTTTTTATTCTTGGTTTTAGGGGTTATATTTGTTTCATTTTATATTCAGCATTGGTTTCCAATTATTTCTTTAACAAATTGAAAATAATTTTTAAAAAAATCCCATTTAATCCTCCAAATATATAATGGATGTACTTGACAACCTAACTTCCCTATGATCAAAGTATGGTTTTTATCTGTCATTTTAGTGGGGCTGGAGTCTAAAACTGTCCTAAGCTTTTATTGTTTCATCTTAATTATTCATACTGGGAAATACTTTTAGGACCTAACGTAATCCTACTATTTTTTTTCTTTTTCTCTCTCCCTCCCATTATTCATATTGAAAAAAAATCTATTGCTCACATTTCTTTGTTATCATTTCCCCTGGTCTCATTTCTGTATATACTACCACGGAGAGGTGATGTGATTCAGTCAGAAGAACCACAGGCCTTGAATTATGAAGGTCATGGTTGTGCAACAAAACCTCATACAACTACCTCTCCACTTTTAATTGCTACTCTTTCTCCAAGCATCAGCTGGGTCACTGTCAGGCTGAACTGCTTGTTGATCTCTGGCTCTGCTCCAGATTTTGTGATTCCATGCCTTATCAACACATTGTCTAGCCAAAAATGCTCCTTCTCCTATCTTTAAAGTCCACATCATAAGCTGCCACTATATGAAATACTTTCTTACTGTCTCAGCAATGTAAAATCCAGCCTCTTTAAACTCTCCATGATAATATTTATTTTCTTTTTGGCATTTATCTTGTTCTTCACATACTGCATCTTTGTATGTCCTTATAATGTTCTGAGGTAGTAGATTGAAAATCCCTATAGATGATGGACTTGGTTTCATCTCTTAACAAACCCCTCAAATTTGACTATTCCTTGAGAATGGCAGCTCAATGGATGCTTATTGAATTTAATTTTTTAAATAATGTCTTCTATAACGTTCTTGCATACATCTTTATATTTTTTCTGAACAGTTTAGGGAGAAGAGTATAGAAACTATGACCTTGGCTGATACATATGAAAGGTGATTGAAATCTTTTGAATACTATTATATTTCTGAATAATCTGGTAGCAAAAAGTTGAAGGAACTCATGAAACAAAGCAGAGAAATGAGTATAATGACTACTAAAGCTCTGTGATATCATGCCTGTTGACTTTACAGTAAATAAGTAGGAATTAGTAGCCTTTTCCAGGTTCAGAGGCCTATTTAAAATTTTAGATTTTAATGTGCTATGAGCTTTACACCTTCTAAGGTCTTTTGCAGTGCAATTTTGCAAATATTAATTATTCTGAACTTATTCTTGTAATTTGTATTTTTCCATCTGCTATATCCTTTTGATTTATTGCTTTGATCTTATTTTTGGTTCAGCAATCAATTTTGGTTGAGGTCCTGATCATTCCAGTTAATTTAGTGAACTACAAGATATAAAATTATTGTAAGTAAAATCTCTTCACATTTTCACAGTGGTAGGGGTCAGGGAGAGTTCTTACATGAAATATTTAAGAAACATCTGACTATAACCCAACCAGCATGTGGGGAAATTACATTATTTCTTAGACTATTTTAACATCAAAGGTAGCTCTGAAGTGAAGGATAGTCATTAAAAGCCGAATTACTGAAAGTATATCTGGTTAGTGCACTTAAACACATTTCAGCAGACTAAAATAATTTAAAATCTGAAGTGTGATCCAGAATCACATACGTCAATTACTATGTTGTGTGTAGTATTAAAAATGCATGCAGCTAGAGCCTTTAATTATGTGAGATTTCTCTGACTTAGAAATGCTTTGGCTTTTATTTTTTGAAAAAGTCACCTTTTTGGAAATTCAAGGGAAAACATTTGTAAAATGCATAGTGCCTTTTCCAATTACCCATTATTGAAAGGCAGAACAACACTAGAGAGTTATAAAAGTGAACTGAAAATATGGTTTTGCATGAAATTTTATTATTGTTTGCTGACACTGATTATGTCTGGGAAAGAGTAAATTTTTGAATAGGACATTTTCCCTCCTATTCCCATATCATTAAAACAAGTGTGATCCAGCACACTTGGTTTTGCCCCACTGCAATAAGCCTATAATAAATCCTAAAGACCTCAATAATTAAATTTTTTCAAGTAAATTTTGGACCTGTCTTTGACAAATAGGTGATCATTTTTTCCCATTAATAAAGAACAAAATGAAAATCCTATATGCATTTATACACACACATGCATACACACACATATGGCTACAGCAAACTTTTTGTTTATACATTTCGTGTTTGTCACAAGGTGCTTTCATTATAAAATACCATTTGTTGTTATCTTATATAAAGCTACATGAGTTGCCTCTAAATATATGACTAATAGATGTAACATTATAGGAATATCACTAAAATATGGACCTAGAGAAATCATTAAAGCCACTATATCTTAAGACGGAAATGACTTTCATTTCTTGAAAGAATAAATAACTTTCATTTCTTGGGGGACAGATATTTAAAGCAGTCATTTTGTCCTCAGGTCTCATGCCAATTAGGTCTCGTATATCTAAGGAACATGAATTTTTCAAAATGTATATTTTCTGTAAATCCTTGTTATCTGGAAAAGATCTAGTACCCTTGACTTCCATTTGCTGGAATTGCTTTCCTTTTTTTTTTTTTTTCCTTTTCCTTCCAGAATTCCTTCTGCCCAGTATAGCTTTTCACACTTTCCAAGAATGCAAGTAGCACAGTGACTCAAACCATGCTCATGTGAGCTAGAATAGTTCACTGATTTGATGGTTTGCTCTTTTGTAAAAGGACTTTTTTTTTTTTTTTTTTAATTCATAAAAATAAGCCTGGCTTGACTTTTGGTCAGCATGAAAGAGTGCTGGAATACATCTCTTTAAGGGGCAGGAGAAAATCAAATGGATCTCTCGTTAAATAAAAAAGTCCGTGTGAGTTTTGGAGCTCTTCCTAATACCTACAAAACATGTTTTGACGAATCTAGCATGAGAGTGTGAGAGACAAAAACCACTGAATTTTCTAAAAAGGATTTCTGAAGAACACTTGTTAGGGAGAGTGCCACGAAAGAGATTTACCAAGTAAAAAGGATATTGAGATTATATAAGTGATTAGGAAAAATGATCTTTTTCTGTTTACAGATTCAGTCTTTGACTAACATTTTTTCTTAGTCTCAAGTCTTCAGGACTTTTTCTTAAAAAGTCAGAACATGTAGGAGCTTTTAATTGAATATTTACCTTACTTTGATTTAATGAGGACTTTCCCCACTTAAAAGTCTGTGCTTCACTGATCCTTGGCTTGCACAGATGTTTGCAGGTTTGAGATCTGGAAGTCAAGGCCCCGGGTAGGGTGTGTGACCTGCCTTAGGCAGCACGGTGATCCCAGTGTCTTCTCCTCCCTCCTCTGCCATCCGGTCCCACACAGAATGTACTTCATT
Source organism: Canis lupus baileyi (assembly GCF_048164855.1). NCBI lineage: Eukaryota > Metazoa > Chordata > Mammalia > Carnivora > Canidae > Canis > Canis lupus. Next base: position 9,607,013 of record NC_132852.1, on the reverse strand, counting down.
TCTCATGCACACAGTAAGCAGTACTGCTGTTGTCCAGAGAATTTTAAACAAGAGTTGGGAAGGCAAACGATTGAGTAATTTGTCCTGTTTCAGCCACCTCTACCATTGAAACTGCCACTATGGGAAACCGTGAAGTTAAGCCACAACCTTTGCTGTGCTCCCTTCTCAGTCAAGTGAACAGACCAAGCAGGGTTCTGAGCATGGTTTTGCATGGAAATGCACCTGAGAAAGGAAAATCAGTCAAAGCACTCTGGCCATCGTGCCTGCTGTAGCCCTAACATGTTTCTATCATCCGCATTCGTATCATGGATGCATTTCTGTAAAACACAATGTTCAAGCTTTGTAGCACCCTCAAGAATGTGGAAGACTGGGATAGTGAAATCTTTCTGAATTTAAAAAAAATTAATAGTGAGTTACAGAATCTACCTTAACATCTTGGGTTTGTAGTTTAAAAGATTTATGTAAGTGGATAATTCCTCTATTTTTGAATCACATCACTTAATAGCTAGAGTGTATCTGGGAGCACATCTTTTTCTAAACCTATTTACTTGAAGTTAAATCAATTGAGAAATGTCTGAAGCATATTTAGCATGTTATTAGCCCAGCCAGAGTTCTCTTTAGATCCAAGCTAACATTCCTTCTACTGTAGTTGGTTGTATTTAAAAATAAAAGCAAGTATAAGAAGGGGTTCATATAAAGGAAAATCCTTAAAATGTCAATAACAAAAAAAAAATGATTTTCTCACTCTCTTTGTTAACATATATTTCAATTAAAATCACAGTCATATTGTCCAGTTAATATATGCTGCCCGGGTAGAGAATGCCTGGACCTCTATCCTCTCTTAACTTGGCATCTGTGTTGTGAAGCTGACAGGGGATGGGAACAGACAACCTGTCTAGCATTCGTTTATTAGATATTTGATCTGAAGCCAGGCTCTTAACCTCTTTGAGACCAATTTACTCACATATAAAACATGAGGCAATGTTGTATCTTATGTACCTCTCAAAACTGTAGTTAAATATTTATAAAATATTGTGTAAATATATGGTTTTGAAAAGAAGTCTGAGACTATCAAGATATCGAATATAATTAATCATTGGAACTATCTCCCCAGCAGAAATACGACATTTGAATATTACTCTACCTACCACTTCCTGATGGAAATACCTAAAGCAATTGGATGTATAATCCAAAGGAGCACTTTTTTCCCCCCCAATATCTACTTTTAGGCAAGTGATATACCACTGTTCAAGCATTTTAGAGCCAAAGTGTAAACTAACCAAATGATTGAGAGTCCCTAAAACAAATTTATCACTGCTTTGCAATCAACTTTCCATATTAGGATGACAGATCACCCTTGAAATCTGAGCTTCTACCAAAGCATTTTAAGTTCCAACCTATCACCTCCTAAAAGTATGTTTTTGTTGTTATTGTTGTTGTTGTTGTTTGTAAACCTGGCTCAGGGCCTGTGGCAAAATTTTTATCATTTACTGATTTCAATACAAGAAGCATCGCCTTGGGGTGAATAAAACTTTCTTGCATTTTAATGGCTCCTCCTGAAAATATTAGGCCTTTATCACCAGTTCTAGAAAGAAACATGCATCTGAAGGAGTATTTCTCCTTTCACTTCCAAGCCCCCATTGATATTGTAATGCCAGTCCTTCCAATTTATGTAGCACATTTTTTGTGTTATGTCATGATGATGCTTGTTTTGTGATTGAACTGTATTTCTCCATGTTGTGATTTTCTCAAATATTAATTTGTTGTTCACAAATGCCTCCCACCCCTATACACACATACACAGCTTGTTCATAGTTTTACTTATTCTTTAGGAATATCCAGGTGTAGCTGTTTTCCTTACAAGTGTTTTCATCCCTATTTTAAAAAAATCATGCAGGCATTCATGTGATTGATGTAATGGATGACAAAGCAGCACGTTGGTAGGCCGCATGCATGCATTTGGCTATGTCAAGGGACATGATTCAGTTATAAGTGCATTCAAGCACACACTCAGCCGTAAGAGTGTTCTTGATAGAAGCCACAGGGCTGTACTGCACAGCTCCATAGATGACACTCTAAATCATTATTTTTAGAGGTATAAATGCATACAATTATTGTGACATTACATCCTATTTCAAAGACTATAAAAAGGAGAGCCTCCAGATGAGAAAATGTGATTTCAAATCCCATATGCACCCAGAAATATTTATCTTTGTGTGCTTTGACTCTAAAATAATAAAATCTGGCATACATATTTATATATTAATGATTTCTAATATTCTAATCCTCTCTGAAAAACTGTAAATTATGACTATGATAACAAGAACACTGATATTGGCACACAGCATTGCATGAGGACCCCGTGTTTTTATGCAGAAGGAAGAGGTTCAATTATATGCCAGATGCATCTTGCATATTAAGGTTTAGTATAAATAAATATAGCTAAATGATGAGAAATCTGTAACATTAAAACAAATATCTATTTTTAGTCTATAAATTGAGTTATAAAAGTAATTACAAATCAGAATTATTTGGGTGTATTGGTTAATAGCCACCACTCTTTTTTGCTTTTATCATACCACTTGTTACTAATTGACATTTTCTTTGTAATTTTCTCATTATCTCTCTCTTTAGAAAACAGAGCTATGAGGATTTAGACACTTTCCATACTGTCTCGTGCTTTATCTATAATGTTCAGAAACATGCCTGGCATATGGGGCAAAGTAAATATTAAACTATGAAAAAAATAGGATAGATTCCACAGATATTGTTTTTAGAATTTTCCAAAACTATATATGATATATATTTTTACCTTTTGAGGCTCTAATGAAATCTCTATATGTTATTTGTTATTTTTAGGTTTTACATATATATATGTCTTTGTATTTATATATAACCTCGAAGCACTATATCCATCTTACTGCATTTTGAAGAAACAATAGAATTTAAAAAGGCCTTAGGAAGATATATAATACATTCTATTCCCCAAAGAGGTAAACACAGGAGATGAAGTGGGCTTTACAAATAGTAAAGGAAACTCAACAGAGAATACAACATTTTTATTCCTGGGAAATAGAGAAGAAATGCTGTCTGGTTAGTTACATGGTGGTTTTTCTCATATAAAACTCTTAGAAGGAATGATACAAGGGGAAATGGGGACGATATGGGGAACAACACCATTTTTTATAAAAACAGTTGAAAAAATACTAATGTAAATAGGGAATGGATCGAATTATTAGCCCAACACAAGACTCTGAACTAGTAGTCACATCTCCCTGGACTACGATTTTAAATGTATGGTGGCTTTATTCCTACAATTTAAAAGCACATATTTTGTATATTCAGAAGAGGCAAAAAACTCTTAAAGCCCAGTAATAGGAAATGAATGAATGAATGAATAAATGATCCAATGTTCTGAAGGACAGGTGGTGGGAACCAGGGATCTATCCCACTGTTGGATGGGGTGTGAATTTACAGACGAGCAAGGAGAGGAAGGCTAGAATAAGCCATGTGGCAATGAGATTGACTTGGAGAAGTAAGTAAGAACTGGTAGAGCCTACGATAGATGGTTACATATAGAGAAATATTTATGGATACACAGGTGAGGAGAGATACACAGATTTCCTTGTCCTGTGACTTGAGGGAGTCTGAGAGAAATGACATATCAGCAGCAGTGAGCACAACTAGTACCCAGATGTTTCCAATTTTCCAATAAAATGGATTATGACACCTAGAACAACAGCTAATTATAGGGCTGGGATAGTAAATATACAAGATGTGTCTAGAGCATCTGTAGTTGCAGACGGTAAGGAAATACGATGGTAAGGAAATACTAGGTATGTACCTACATACATACACATATATGTACCACATATACAAACACACTGATTGGGTTATGTCAGAAAGAGCTAGGAGTGTCTCCTAATGGTCGATACTAGAACAATTTGAGAGTAAAATACTATTAAATTCTAACCTAAAATGTAAAACAGATATCCGTGAGTCCACATGATTAGAAGGAGTTAATTGAATAAATTAATAAATTGTGGAGCAGAGAAAATCTCCCATGCAGGAGAATTCTAAGTCATGTAACTCTACCCTCCAGGAGGAGAAGCAGAATTCCCAGCTCCTGAGTGTGGAATACCCATAGCAGATTCCTTCTAAAGAGAACATTACAGAAACCAGATTAAAAAACAAAAAACAAAAACCCAGCAACTTTGCTGTGAAGAAATATGGCAAACATTTCTTCAGCCAGATGATGAAGGTCAACAGTCATAAATCATGTTGCTAGTTTGTACCCTTGGTATGATGAGATGGAGATGACATTTTCATTTTCCTTTTTTTTAAATTTTTATTTATTTATGATAGTCACACAGAGAGAGAGAGAGAGAGGCAGAGACATAGGCAGAGGGAGAAGCAGGCTCCATGCACCGGGAGCCCGATGTGGGATTCGATCCCGGGTCTCGAGGATTGCACCCTGGGCCAAAGGCAGGCACCAAACTGCTGCGCCACCCAGGGATCCCTTTATTTTTATCTTCCTCCTTGCCATGTATAACCCCAATCTAATCAGGTCAAAAACAAATTCCTAATAGAGGGGCAGTGGACAAAATACTTGATCATTACTCCTTGAAGCTCTCAGGGTCATAAAAAAATCAAAAACAAAACAAAACAAAACAAAAAAAAAAAACAGGAAAAGACTGAAAACCTGTCATAACAAAGAGCAGATATAAGAAGGGCTGTCACTTCAACTTAATGTGGTGCCCGGGAGGGGATCCTTTAATAGAAAAAAGGACGTTAAGTAAAAACTACTGGGATCCCTGGGTGGCGCAGCGGTTTAGCGCCTGCCTTTGGCCCAGGGCACGATCCTGGAGACCCGGGATCGAATCCCACGTCAGGCTCCCGGTGCATGGAGCCTGCTTCTCCCTCTGCCTGTGTCTCTGCCTCTCTCTCTCTCTCTCTGTGTGACTATCATAAATAAATAAAAATTAAAAAAAAAAACAAACTACTGAGATCTGAATAATCGGGACTTCAATTAATCAACATGTATCACTATTGGCTCACTAATTATGACAAACGCACCAGGTAATACAAGACACTACCATCAGGAGAACCTGAGTCTGTGGAATATGAGAACTCTGTGTGATGTCCTTGATTTTTCTAACATAGGACTGTTTGAAAAATAGTTTATTTATAAAAGGTAGTTAAGAGATAGAGATCATTCTGAGGTAACGAGAATGCTATTTTTGAATCTGAATGACTTTCTAAAATACAGAGTAGTATTGACTTAAACATTTTATGACACGTAATCATTTACCCTTGAGGTCCATGGTTCTGTTTCTGAGTTGATCGCAAACTCAGTAAATCTTTTGTGTTGAAACCTGAAGAACCTAACACAGAGGTTTTTCTCTAGATCACCCATACGTGTAGTTTTGAGGGAGGAGGGAGTAAAGCAAAACTGACTTGAGTGACTGCCAGCCCAACCTTGAGGACACTGTGGGGTTGCTAGGGCTGCATTGGAATTATGGGCAATAGTGACATAGAACCTGCAATTAATTTAGTGTCAGGCTTGTTATAAAGTAGCAACTCAAGGAATGTGATTTTCCCTTTTACTGGTTAAGGCATTATCCAGTATCACCTTTGACATGGTGATTACTAAATACAAAACTTTCATTTGAATAAACATTTGTTGAGGTTTTTTTTATTGTTTTTTTGCTAAATCCAGCGAAGATGTGTTCCCCACTTAATAAAAATTCTACCATAGGGGTGGATTTCACTTGCTGTGTAATCAAGGAGAATGAAATGAATGCCATGCTCTAATGGTTACACCACCAAGGTGAGCATGACCGAAAAATGCTTAAATATAACTGAGAGAGGGAGACAGGGTTGCTGAGAAGGTGGCAAACCTTGCCAAAGTGTGATGGGTGGTAGGACTCGAAGAGTGGAGGAGGGGATGCAACATATGAAATGGAAACAGTAGCATGAATTAAATATCAGAGCAATGAAAGTGAACACTATTGGGACAGTGCAGCCTATATCTAAGATGGCGGGAGAATAGAGTTTATGAAGAGATACAGTGAAAAGTAAAGAATTGAGACAAACTTGGGGTACCTGGGTGGCTCAGTGGTTATGCATCTATCTGCCTTTGGCTCAGGATGTGACCCCAGGGTCCTGGGATCAAGTCCCACATCAGGCTCCCCACAGGGAGCCTGCTTCTCACTCTGCCTGTGTCTCTGCCTCTCTCTGTGTGTCTCTCATGAATAAATAAATAAAATCTTAAAAAAAAAAATGAGACAAACTCTTAACCTTTGAATTCTCAGTTCCACATGTAAAGTAAATCCATTCAAAATAATTCATGTTAGTCTTTCAAAAGGTAGCTCTGACTTTCCTTGACTCGAAATTCTATTTTGCTCTATTATTTTTTTTAAAAAGAATGATAGCCATCTGAAATTGCATGAGCATAATATAAAATAAGCATAAAGTCCATGATGCTTTAAAAAATGTGCTTTGTCTCTCCACAGAATGAAGTAATATTTGCTACTTTAATATAGAAGTCATAAAAATAGAAAAAAACCCTTCCTTCTTGAGTGGTCAGAACTTTCTAGCATTGTAAAAGTTAATTATAACTTGTGTGAATTATACTTGGTAATTACCAGGGCAAGTGAGGTCTTAATACAGATTTTAAAATAATAAGAGTAAAACTAAAGGCACATAATTTAGTTCAAATGTGACATCTTGACAACCTGCAAAAATTGCTTATAATGAATGGTTCTTCAATATTGAGAAAACTAATAAGGATTGGTTGATAATTTAATAATTCAGATCATTTACATTAAAGTTTCTGCCACATGGGAACAGTGATCTTGGTAACTGGTTAGATAGTGTGGTTGTGTTGCTGACTAGAGAAATTCAAAGTGATTGTCCGAGGGGAGTCAACTTACTGTCTTACAGGAGCCGACTCTGGTCTGTGATGTTGTGGTTGTTAAGTCTAGTGTCGTCTCCGATGGGGAGAACAGGCTCTGATTCATGTAGTGATGCTATGTTAGTTCTTGCTTTTCTTTCTTTCTCTTTCTTTCTTTTTTCTTTTTTTAACTCTTGCTAATTTTCTTGCTAATTGTCCAAAGCCTAGTGTACTGGCCTCATCTTAGATTCAAGTTAAACAAAACAAAACCAAAAAACCAAAATCCAAGAGAGGAAAATTGTATTAAAAATTATCTGATGACCTAAAACTATAGCAGATTATGTTCTGGAATTGGATTTAGGTGACCAAAATGTATAATTTTTAAGAAAATGTTTCTAGAGCTGCTATATTCTGTTATCCTTCATTAAATCACATTTGTGAAGCACTCATTGTCTAAGTTAATCAAGGGAAATGATATCTACATAGTTACTATGGTAGTTTTTATCCCATAAATTGGGATGACCCTGACTTTGACTCTTCTCAAGATATTTTTAAAGGAATAAAATAATCCACACTTTAAAAAAAAAAAAAAAAAAAAGAGGAGGAGCAAGTTCAAGTCCTGTGCTTGGCAAGACAGTCATTGATCAATATAAATGGGTAAGAAAGTACAAATGAAGTTATTTTATGTGTCTAAGAAAAAAATGTATTCCACCTTTATGCTATTTTCAAGGTGATTCTAGTTCATTAAAAAAACAACCATAACAACGGGAATGTAAAGACTCTAAGCTTTACCTAATCCTTCAAAATTGTAAAAAAATGTGATTAAATATCCAAAAAGATTTTCAGTGTTTTGTTACTATGGTTGTCTCTAATATTACAATTACTGATATATATGTGAAACAATAGAAATTTTCAAATGCATTAACAGATGTCAGAGTGATTTATAAAGTACGGGAATGTATTCTACATATCTAACAACTACACTGTTCAGCAATCAAACATTTATTTTTTCAAACACAGAGAAACAAAGACTTCCACAGGGGGGAAAAGGAAAAGACTTGGCAAATTAAAAAATACTAGTGCTAAGTTTACTTCTGTTCAGTCTTACATTTGTAAATAGCGTACTGTGTTTTTTGGAGATCGTACATTTGTGTTGCTTTTAGGATCTCAACCAACATTTCCTGCTGTGAGTTTTTATATCTATAAATGTATGGTTGTGGTACAGCTCTCTACATTCATCAATACAAGGTGGATATGTGGGTGATGGGGAGATAAATAACCAGTATCTAATTTTTCTTAGGTACTAACCACAACAAATAATAATATCTTTATATGTTTTTTAAATATTTTCAGTATTAAATTTCATTTTTTTAAAGATTTTATTTATTCATGAGAGACATGGAGAGAGAGGTAGAGACACAGGCAGAGGAAGATGCAGGCTCCATGCGGGGAGCCCGATGTGGGACTCGATCCTAGGACACCGGGGTCACGTCCTGAGCCAAAGGCAGATGCTCAACCACTAAGCCACCCAAGTGCCCCTCAATATTAAATTTCTAAAGTATATATTATGTAATAGGCAATATATACTATACTATATATAACATAGAATATATACTATACAATATGTGGATATTGGATGATATATAATGGTCAAGGTCTGATACAGAATGTTACATGTTCTACATATTGTATTACATATGTAATTATATCATTTGGTAATAAACCAAAGTAACAGAAGCAAAATGGATAGCTCATTTTGCTTAGATAAAATTAACACTATTGGGTTTAGATAGATTTTATGCTCTGATAAAGATTTCATTTAACCAGGGCACTGGGTGGCTCAGTGGTTGTCTGCCTGTGGCTCAGGGCAAGATCCTGGGGTCTTGGGATCGAGTCCTGCATCAGACTCTTTGCAGGGAACCTGCTTCTCCCTCTGCCCACGTCTCTGCCTCTGTCTCTCTGTGTCTCCCATGAATAAATAAATAAAATCTTAGAAAGAAAAATTTAATTTAAGCTATATGGAAAAAAAAAGTTGAAACAAAATAAGACACGCATGTATATTTTTATTGCTTTGTAGTCAATCTATCACAAATTCTGAATTTGTTAAGTGCAAGAGGAAATGGATTAGTTTTTTTCAACTATTGTCTTCCAAGCAAATGTTTAGGACCACCGGCCACTGCCTGTTTTAGAAATCTCAAGGATAGCCCGATACTTCCAATCACTTTTAGTCCTAAAAATTGTCTCAGGGCTCCTGGGTGGCTCAGTGGGTTAAGTGTCTGCCTTTGACTCAGGTCATGATCTCAGGGTCCTGGATCAAGTCCCACATCAGGCTCCCTGCTCTGTGGGAAGCCTGCTTCTCCCTCTCCCTCTGCTACTCACCTTGTGCTTGTGCTTCCTCCCTCTGTCAAATCAATAAATAAAATATTTTTAAAAAGTGTCTCACTTTGGTAATTAAGACAATTAAGAATAAAAAATTTCAGTATCTAATTTAAAATGTCAATATCACATCTAATTCCCAGACTTTCCTCTGGTCCTGTCAGGATCTTGCAACAGGGAGTGGGGATGTGGTCACTGCACTCTTCTTTCACCTCCGTGTGGCTGGTGGAGAGTCTGCAGGACGAGGGTAGGATCCATGCAGGATGAGAAGAAAGGAGGCCAAGTGCCTCCCGCTGGGAGCTGTTAAGCTTCCGCTATCACCCACTTCTTTGGAGCAGACATTTGCTTTCTTCACCTCCTCTAGGGCTCACTTCTTGCTGGATCACTGAACTCTTGCAATGCCCCCTACAAATCCTACTTTTTTTTAAATTTATTTTTTATTGGTGTTCAATTTACTAACATACAGAATAACCCCCAGTGCCCATCACCCATTCACTCCCACCCCCCGCCCTCCTCCCCTTCTACCACCCCTAGTTCGTTTCCCAGAGTTAGCAGTCTTTACGTTCTGTCTCCCTTTCTGATATTTCCCACACATTTCTTCTCCCTTCCCTTATATTCCTTTTCACTATTATTTATATTCCCCAAATGAATGAGAACATATAATGTTTGTCCTTCTCCGACTGACTTACTTCACTCAGCATAATACCCTCCAGTTCCATCCACGTTGAAGCAAATGGTGGGTATTTGTCATTTCTAATAGCTGAGTAATATTCCATTGTATACATAAACCACATCTTCCTTATCCATTCATCTTTCGTTGGACACCGAGGCTCCTTCCACAGTTTGGCTATCGTGGCCATTGCTGCTATAAACATTGGGGTGCAGGTGTCCCGGCATTTCATTGCATTTGTATCTTTGGGGTAAATCCCCAACAGTGCAATTGCTGGGTCGTAGGGCAGGTCTATTTTTAACTCTTTGAGGAACCTCCACACAGTTTTCCAGAGTGGCTGCACCAGTTCACATTCCCACCAACAGTGTAAGAGGGTTCCCTTTTCTCCGCATCCTCTCCAACATTTGTGGTTTCCTGCCTTGTTAATTTGCCCCATTCTCACTGGTGTGAGGTGGGATCTCATTGTGGTTTTGATTTGTATTTCCCTGATGGCAAGTGATGCAGAGCATTTTCTCATGTGCATGTTGGCCATGTCTATGTCTTCCTCTGTGAGATTTCTCTTCATGTCTTTTGCCCATTTCATGATTGGATTGTTTGTTTCTTTGGTGTTGAGTTTAAGAAGTTCTTTATAGATCTTGGAAACTAGCCCTTTATCTGATACATCATTTGCAAATAGCTCATCTTCTACTGGTTTTGAGGGTTTTTTTGTTTCCTTTTTCTAGCTCGTATATGTATAAGGATAGATTGCTTTTGTCTCTGATTTCTTGGTTGACCTATTCATTATTTTGTTGTATGTTATTTAAACTCCATCTATTTGTGCTCTTTCCAGATCTTTTTCTTATGGCTGATTTATAGTTTTATACCTTTGTGGTTGCAAAAAGATGCATAATAAGACATGAATTTTTAAAAATTTGTTGAGAATTGTTTTATGGCCTAGCATGTGAGCTCTTCCAAAGAAGGTTCCATGTGCACTTAAAAAGAATGTGTAGTCTGCTATTAGGATTGAATGTTTGGAATATATCTGTTAGATCCATATAGTCCGATGTGTCATTCAAAGCCACTGTTTCCTTATTGATTTTCTGTTTGGATGATTGATCCATTGATGTAAGTGGGGTGCTAAATTCACCTGCTATTACTGTATTACATTATGTACTTTATATTTGTTATTAGCAGCTTCATGTATTTGAGTGCTTCCATGTTGGGTGCATAAATATATTAATTTATTCTATCTTCTTGTGGGATTGTTCCTTTTATGATTTTGTAGCATCCTTCTTTGTCTCTTGTTACAGGCTTTAGTGACTTTTTTTTTTCCATATAAGTGAGTGGGAATCAAGAGAGAGAGAGAGTCTGATAAAAAGATAGCATATCACTGAAGGTAATAAATCATGGAAGTGACATCCTATTACCTTTGCTATATTTTATGAGTTTGGGGAAGTTACATCATTTTCACCCTCAAAGGAAAGGATTATGCAAAATCTTACACACCAATATGCTGGGACCATTGGAGTCACCTTAGTGTATGTCTGCCACAGGATGTGGCATTGATGTGACACCTTAAATATATGGTTTCAAAATGAATTTGGGTTATTAAGAAAAGGAAAAAAAATCAAATCAGAGAAAATTAGTTATATGAACGTCCAAATTCTTACTAAAAATATATTAAAGCTATTTTGATGTGTGTGTGTGTAGATGGTACAGAGCAAATAAAGTTTAGAATTCTATTTCTCCAAGGAATTTCAGTTGTCAACTTGAACATTTACTCTTCACATATTTATTTCTTTCCTGAGGAGAAGAAAATATACTGTTTATTTTAAAACCTGACTATTTACTCTAGATCACAATTGTCCTCAATGTTGTGAATAACTGGTGTTTATAATGCTGTTTGTGGGAAGTTTGTGGAAAAGAAATCTTAATTCTGAGAGAACATTTGGATTCAACAGCTATACTACCTTTCAATCCACCATTTAAAATATTTTTAGCCTCAGCGTTTGTGTTTCATTTGACAGATGTCCCATTTTTCTCCCTTCCTCTTTACTGCTATTCCTGATTCTTCTCAACCCTAAGGACATTTATACTTCATCTCAAGAAGCTAGATAGTACATTTTGAACTATTATTTTGAACTCTTTCACACATTTGCACTTATTTTGACCTGGTCGTAAGTTGGAAATTTGAATTTGGTTTCCTTCACAAGAGTAGAAAGTTTAAAAAGTATAAAATTCCATGAATCTGTTGATTATTCTGTATCATTCATGAAATAGATCTGATGGATGAAATTCTGAAACTTCCATAAGTAATCTATTTTATTTGTTATCTAAGGACAAAAAATAAATACAAATCGGGTCCTCATAATCATTTGAATGGATGAGGCCATTGGTCATTTCACAGTGAATTTGTATGTGTGCATAGTTACTGAACACTTACTTAAAGTGAAGCAGATTGTCACACTGGAGTAGAGTGGACATCTAATCCCATACAACCAGTTTCTTTAGCAGAAGGGGACATTTGGTCACCGATCTACACACAAGGAGAACACAGAAATAAAGGCTGAGGTCAAAGTGATGCTGCTGCTAGGTAAGGAACATCAATGGTAACCAGCAAACCACCAAGAACTAGGGAAAAGGCATGGAACAGATTCTTTCTCCCAGCCCTCAGCAGGGACCAGCCCCACTATCACTTTGATCTTACTTACTGTTTCCAAAACTATTGGACACTAAATTTCTGTTACGTATATACCCTCAGCTTGTGATACCTTGCTATGGTAGCCTAGCAAACTAATACAGGAAGCAAGCAGAAAATAGGGCAAAAAATTTGTTTGAAAAAAATAATGGCCAATTTTTGATTCCAAAAAAATAAGAGAGACATGAATTTATAGATTTCTAAGATTGTATAAATTATGAAAGTGAAGATAAGTTTACTTTTATGATTCAAAATTTTCTACATTTTATGTAAAGTGGCATATAATAAACTTGACATAGACTGTAGAATCATTGAACAACTACAGAAAACAATGAAAATAGGTATAGGTAAAAATTAGACTCTTTCGATAAAATAGGTCAGGTAAGTCAGAGTCATACTAAGCAGAAGTGTCAAGGAGAAAAGAAACAATGAAGTATCATGCTAACAAGCCACAATATTAACAGTTACATTAAACTCTCTTTAATAGACTCTTTAATTAAAAGGCAATGACTGTCATAATGGATAAAGAAGACATGTTTCAGTACAATAGACACAGGTTGAAAACAAATAATCAGAAGATAAATACTATGCAAATAGTAAGGATAAAAAAGATTGCATGCTCTTTATTATCTATTAGTACCAGACAAAATGGGTGTAGATTTTAAAAATTATTGCCATTGTATTAATGGGACATTTCCTAAGGACAGCTAATTCATCTTGAAGTCATAACACGTATAGATGTCTATGTACCAAATAACAGAGTTTCAAAATACGTATAGAAACACTGACATAGGAATGCCTGGGTGATTCAGTGGTCGAGTGTCTGCCTTCTGCCCAGGGCATGATCCCGGGGTCCTGGGATCGAGTCCCACATCAGGCTCCCCACAGGGAGCCTGCTTCTCTCTCTTCCTGTGTCTCTACCTCTCTGTGTGTCTCTCATAAATAAATAAATAAATAAATAAATAAATAAATAAATAAATAAACAAACAAGCAAACACTGACATAATTGTTGGACAAATTACATGAGCCCACAGTGATAGCTGAGGTATTCTAATATCCCTATTTCAGCAGTTGATAAAATAACTAAATTTTTAAAATTACTAAAAACATAGACAAGTTGAGCAACAGTATTCATCACTTTGACCTATGTGATATTTACAGACACTATGCTCAATCAGAACTCATTTTTTTTTCAAGTGCTCATTATATATTGACCAGGATAGACCATATGCTAGGACATAAAATACATTGAAATTCCCAATTACATTGAAAATTACATTAAAAAAACAGAGAAGCATTTAAAATATTTCCAAAGACTTTGAAATTAAACAGAAACTTCCAAATAATCCATAGGTCAAGAAAGAAAACACAACAAATGAGAACATCTTCGGAACTCAACGGGAATGTAAACACAACCTTTCAAAATGTGTGGGATGAAGCTAACAAAGTTCTTACAGGTAATTTCTGACTTTAAGTGATTATATTAGGGAAGATGAAAGGGCATTATTTAATGATCTAAGTGCCTCCTTCACAAACACAGAAAAAGAAGAGCTAATTATCCATAAAGTAAAAAGAAGAAATAGTATAGATAAGAGCAAAATCAAAAATACAAAAAATACAAAAATTAATAAGATCAAAACTGGTTTTTGAAAAATGCAATAAAATCGATAAAACTCTGAGACTAGCAGTTAAAGTAAAGAAGACATAGGTAAAGGGTGAATGTTACTATAAATCCTGCAGACATTAAAGTGATAACAAAGGATTATTATGAGCAACATTATGCCAAGGCTAACATTATCTTTAGAGGACCCAAACTTCTATAATCTACCCCAAAAGAAAGAATATAAATAACCCTTTTTCAATAAAAATGATCAAATTCACAATTAATATCCTTATTGGGAAAAAGAAAAAAAAAACAACTTAGCAAAGAGATGGCTTCCCTGGTCAATTTCATAAACTTTTATAGAATTTGTATCTCAAATATCTGGAAGGCTTTTCCAACTCAATAAGACAATCAACCCACAGTGGGTAAGCATTTTTAACAGTTACTTGACAAAAGAAGATACATGGATGGCAAATATGTATATAATATTCAAAATTCCTTTCATCAGAGAGATTTGAATTAACATCCCAATGATATACCTCTAACATCCATTTTCGTTAAAAGCAGGAAGATGTGTTGAGGATTTGAAGCAACCAGAGTTCTCTGACTTTGAGGGATGGGAATGCAAAACTGTACAATTATTTTAGAAAACAAATTAGTATTAGAGATCAAGTTACACGTGACCCAGAAATCTTAGAGATTCACCCAAGAGCAATGAAAATACATATCCACACAATGACGTGGACACAAAATATTGGTAGTAGCATTGTTGATACAGTAAAAAATTAGAAATAATCCAAATAATGCAAATGTGTATCAGCCGATGTTAACCAGGTTTTGGTGTGCTCTTGCTATGAAATACACACCTCAATAAAAAAGAACAATTGGAACATAAAACAATCTAGATCAATTGCAAAACATAATCCTAAGTATTTAAATGTAAAAGAATGCATATTGGAGAATTTTATTAATATGATAGTCTAAGAGAAAAAAGCAAATAATACTGACCAATAACAGAGGTAGGGTTCAGGAAAAGATGGTTAACTGGGACAGGAGCACAAGGGAATTTTTTTTCACAGACTTTATTTATTGGAGAAAGAGAGAGAAAGGGAGAGAGAACAAGCCTGGGGAGGAGAAAGACTTCCCCAACCCTCCACTGAGCAGGGAGCCTGCCAATAGGGCTCCATCCCAGGACCCCAGAATCATGACCTGAGCCAAAGGCAGATGCTTAACTCATTGAGCCACCCACGTGCCCCAGGATTTTTGATACACCAGTGAAACTGAATATCTTGATTGTGGTCACGACTACATAAATATATTTAACACCCTAAGCAAAAGAAACAAAGCAGGCATTGGACCTAGGGTCCAATTCATATGTTGATTTTGCCACTAACTGCGCTAGGTTTTAATAAGATGTGTTATGTCAATGAAAACCAAAAATATTCAATGCTACTTTTTAAAATGACCTTGTGGGAGAGAAAAAAGATGGCTAAGAATAGGTCTCAACCATCGCACATTTTATAATAAAATGAAACATAAAGATGTGATGGCAATGAAACAGTGGTTAGGCATGCAGTCTCTGGACGTATAGTGTCTGAGGTCTATTTGTGCTACATACTTTGTGAACTTTGGAAATTACATAACTCTTCTGTGCTTCAGTTTTCTCTTCTACAAAATGGAGGCAAAAATAGGTTACTGACAAGTTTGTTGTGATGGTAACAGAACAGGTTCTCCACATGGAACACCTAAAACATCACCTGCTTTAGTATAAGCAAACCACACAGTTATTGTTTGAAATTATCCATGGCAATGTACATGTTTTTCCTAACTGGCTTATACAGTAACTAATACATGAAGGAAGCACATACATAACCAATTTAAGTCAATTTGATTATATTGGGCATACTAATTTAGTGACTTGAGGCCAATAAAGATTTATTTTTTCTCCAGAATTTCATATTACTGAAACATAAAGTCTTCCATCATGTGGTTGTGACTTTTTTTTTTTTTCATGACATTGGTTAAGTCTCTATTTTAAACTCACTGGATATGCTAAAAACTAAAAATATAAGGCCGCCTGGGTGGCTCAGCAGTTTAGCGCCGCCTTCAGCCCAGGGCCTGATCCTGGAGACTTGAGTCCTGCGTGGGGCTCCCTGCATGGAGCCTGCTTCTCCCTCTGCCTGTCTCTCTCTCTTTCTCTCTCTCTCTCTGTCTCTCGTGAATAAATAAATAAAATCTTAAAAAATAGACAAAAATATAGCAAAAAAATGAAATTCAAGAATGAAAGGTATTGTAAATGATTGATAATGTTTGCATTACATTTGAGCGCTAATCTTGATATTCCTATGAAGGAATTTACCCACAAGCAAACATGTTGCCTACCTTAATAACCCTTAATACTTAGGTAAAGCAGTTATTAACAAAATATAATATAATTCTTGTGCATATTTATAATGATATTAAACAAGGGACTTATAAAGCCAAAGACAGAATTTTTTAGATGATTTTCTAAAATACTCAAAAGAGATACCTGGTATTTGTAGTAACAGGAAAAAGAAAGGCAAGGTGATTTTTAGTGACAGGAACCTGAACTCCACGCAGAAAATGAACTATATAGAATTGTTCTTGATTGTATAAAAACCACTGATTCCAAAAAATCTATTACTCTATTGCAACAATTACACCTTTTAAATCAATGGGAATTTTAGAATGCAGCAAAGGGATAGAGTTGAGCCCTGAGTAATTAATTAAAATGACAAATGTGTGTAAATGATGAATATAGACCATTGTAATTAGAGACTCACCAGGTGTAGTAAATATGCTCTACTTTCCATTTTCAAAATTGCTTATGGCCTAATGGTAAGATGATTTTCCAGGGCTCATCTGAAATCCCAGCTCTCTGCAGACAATGGGTGATCTAGTTAGAGTTTCCCTTGCAACAGTGGGTATGCTTCTAAAGACGTACAGAGGTGATAAAATGAATGTTTAGAATAGTTCCAGCGAATGAGGAATCTCTGTAGGAGGTAAAAAGGTGAATGGCATAATTAACTTGGGGTTGGGAAGAAAGATAATTCATATTTTGCCTTTTTAACAAGGTTAGCTAAAATATTTGTACCTGTTTTTTTAACATTTTCAAAACGTTGCCAAAAATTCTACTCAAATCTCTCCTCTTATAAAAACTTGAGATTTGTCCAAATGTGATTAATTTGATAACATCCTCCCCACTTTTACAAAATGGAGATTCACAGCTGTTACTAATTACAAGCGTACCCTTCATAAAATAACCCAATAAAAAAAAACAAATTTACTAGAAGGTTAAGTTCAGGTACATTGACTTGAATTAATGAAGGACAGTTTTGTTTTTTTTTTTTTAAACTTAATCCTTCAAAAAAGAATTCCACTAATACACTCAAAGGATTTGGAAAATGTTTTAAAGATCATTGGTAAATTTAAAGAGCAGAGAAATAGGTAGCTAAAATGTTGAGTCATTGACATTGAATATAAATTAAAATAAAACATCTAAAATTCTGTTAACCAGTGGATTCCACTTCTCAATGTATTATAAAGTCAAAATGAATATTGCTTTCATCTCCTGTAGGTTGGCTAGTTTATTTTAAATAATCTACAAATGCATAGCTTTTTATTTGTTTTTTTCAAATTCCTTGTTTTTTTTTTAATTATATAAAGATGAGAAATAGGTTGTATAGCCTAACATATTTACTTATCAAAATTATATTAATACTTCCAAAAACTAGGCAAAAAAGAGCCTGAGACAAACAGATGCGTGGCAGTCACACCGGATCCGTGCAGGAATTCCCAGCACCACCTCATTCACCTGTGAAAACACAGAGCAATCCTTGTTTAGATGGACACATTAATCGACTGGTCCAGCATGGTCGGCCCTCCACTTCTCAATGGTTCCCTTCTGCTGTGAATGTGCATGGTCAGTCTTCTGTCTCTTGGAGCAGACATTTACCTCCCTCATTCACTGTCAGTTTGCAAGTTGACCCCCGTACACAGAGGGCAAAGGGAGATTGAACCAAGAAGCAGACCGTTCTGAATTGGTAGGTGGCAAGTTTAATAAGCAAGGGCACGTACAGGTGAGTGGCCCCGAGGTGAGTAGATCTCCATACCTGCCTGCTATAATCTTAAATGTTTATATAGAGGCCTTACCTGGGTTCAGTCACTGTCAAACTGTCTAGATGGTCTCAGCAGAACATTGTTCTCTTAAGGCTCCAGCCTTGGAAATGTTTCCCACTGTGGGAATAGTGGCCAGAACATTCATTCCAAGGACACAGGAGGGGATAAGGAGCCCCTGATTGCCTGGGGCTAGCCTAAGAATCATTCAGTGGTCCTCTCCTCTTGATGACCTTCTCCAACACCCACCAGCCATTGGGGGAGGATGAAGGTAATGCAGATGATTAATCTGACACATTTTTCTGGGGAGGTTTTATTGTATAAATAATTTAAAAGTAAGAATTTTTCAACTGCTGTTAATAACTTGTTCAGTTATCTTGGTTGGTAGGTACAGTCACCAAGATAGAAACAAAGATGTGTCCAATTCCAAAGCCTATGCTGTTTCTTCAGGGGAGCACCATCTTTCTTTCTTTCTTTTTTTTTTTAAGATTTTATTTATTCGTGAGAGACAGAGAGAGAGAGAGAGAGGCAGAGACACAGGCAGAGGGAGAAGCAGGCTCCTCTGCTTCTTATGCAGGAAGCCTGACTTGGGACTTGATCCTGGGTCTCCAGGATCAGGCCCTGGGCTGGAGGTGGCGCTAAACTGCTGAGTTTAGCTGCCCAGGGGAGCACCATCTTTATATGATCTTCTTTCTCTTAGGATCTTTTGGTATAAGCCTCAGGACCACACCAGCTCGATATAGTACAATTGTCAGGTGCACCATTCACATAGATAAAAAAGGGACCACTTCTTTGGGGAGTCACCCAGTGCAACTATTCTTATATCTTAAAATGAAATTTCCTATACTTCACATTATTTGCTTTGGATCTCAGGCACTTTTCTGTAGGAGATTATTTTAGCATCCAGAATTTAACCTTCGAGTGTCTTTTTCCAGAGGGACATAATATCTATAATATAATATAAATAATACATATATAATAAATAAGACCTACAATAAGGCCGCAAGCATTTTATTTCACAAAGGATACTTATGGATTTTATTGATATTACCTTTTATTGATAATATCCTTATTGATATTGATATTTATAAAATAAATGTATGAATTTTATTGATATTGTGCCTTACACATAAGAAACTAAAATACCTGGTCGATGAGGAGATACATGTTGAGACACCGTCAAACTAAACTCTTGGCATAGTTTTATTCATTTTTTAATGTATATATGTGTGTGCCTATGTATTATGCAGTATGTATTTATGGGGATTTAAAGTGAGCATGTGGGCATAGTGTGTATCATTATTTTATGGAAAAACCTCCAGTTATAAATAACTGATAAATAAGCTTTTAGATGATGGTCTGTTTTAAACTTGGAAATTATAGGATTCCAGATAATATATTGTATAGCAAATCATAACTCATTTTTAAGAGAACTCAAATTTTTGAGGACAAAGCAAAGGCTGGTTGGAACAGGTTCTGTGAATATAATACTGGATGCTGTGTTAAGGTCCCTGTGTGAGACTGATCCAACAATGCTATCAGCTTCTTGGGGAGAAACTGACCCCACTCACCAAAAGCATGAAGGTAGAGGATAGAGATCACCTTTTTGGCGTCTTTATAAAGACAATGGATTGCTAGATTAAATATACTGTAGACATATTGACCACTGGTTCCAATGTTTTGTGATCCTGTAAATTGCTATTGTTTTCATGAATACCATGCCAGTCTTGGCTAGGCTGACCAACCTATCACTCTTTTCTTACCAGCCAGGTAAACAAGAACTCATCTGCTAATGCCAAAATTGTAAAGCTCTTAATCCAGTTAGAAATGACTACAACTGAGGATCTTTTCTCTAGCTAGCTGCTTCCCCAATTCAGAGTTCAAACACATGTATATGTCACTGGCTAGAGTTTGTGAGGAATTTGGTTATTTTTTTTTAAAAAGCCTTGCCCATACAGTTTTGAAAATGAAAAAAATCAATTAGTTAAGTTCTTTTATAGTGAATTTCTCATATGGGTTCTTTTATTAATATTTAGTTTTATCCTTTGAGAATAATTTCCAATTGTTCCAACAATAGAACTTTCCATTTTCCACCCTGGCCGTCACCGTCTTTTTAGAAATCTACTGGAATTTTACCAGGTTCTCTCATGGTGAGGCAGCCTGTCATTGTCAAAAATTTGTAGATGGGATTTCTGCTGATTAGGTGAAAATAAGGGGCAGGAAATATATATTGTAACCCTTTGGCATCTTTTTACTATCATAACACTCGTTCTTGAAAAGGCAGTGAAGCAAGGATTCCAGATATATAGTAGAAATGTGCAATTGATTTTTGAATGTTCTGAGAAGAAAGCAATGCAACGAAATCCTTGGTAGTTCATGTTGAGTTAAAAGGCAAAAGCTAGGAAACTGTGGTTTTCCAATTTCTTTTAAATATTCTTGATCTTATATCCTCTCACACTTGAATCAGGCATTCTCTCTTCATTGCACTATTGAGTAGTACAATGCCAACTGCCAGCTGCAAAACTAGGAGATAGTTGGTATTTGCTTTGTATAAGGTCATGGGACAAATTATTAATCTGATAAAATGTTTTTTGTTTCTTTTTGTGAGAATACTGGAGTTTGACTGAATGCCGCTGTACATAGGATGCTCAAACTTAAAGCATGAACAAAGGCGATATAACTATTTTGAGATATATTTGGATATCTTTTACCTAATTTATGTATTTAGCTTATCTTACTCTATCTTCTGTAAACTTGGGCTTAGGGGAAAGAATAAATGAGCTACTGTAAATTAAACAATAAGGATGTGATTTTTCAATACTTCCTGAATATATCACTGATGTAAAATAGCAATAGAAAAAAGTTTCGTTAGCATATGATATTTTAGAAAAACAATTATATGACATCCATCAAATGCTAGGGTTTCTCTTAAGTAATATTTTCCTTTGCTATGACTATAAGTATGTATTTTGGGGATACAGTTTAATTTTGGTTTACATTTAATTAAACCGAAATATAAAGGGACTAACTGTTGAATTTATTTCAATCTCAGTTAATTATTAAACTCACACACCTAGCCTATTTTCTTGACTTAAAATTCGTATTTTGTAATTGATAGAACTGTTTTTATGTATATTTTATCTTATTTATAGAAGGCATTCCCATTGTAAGTCCCATTAGTCTCTTAATCAAGAGAGTAGACCCGCTTGGGGAGAACATTTGGAGCACATTTAATTGTTATTATTTAATATATGGAGCATATTTAATTTTTAACCAATTGTGTTGATGTTGAGGCCTATTTTTTTTAAAAAAGTTTAAAGTTCATTGTAGTTAGTTGTTCATGTTTCCAAGAAGCAGAGCTCCATTGGGCAGTTGTCTGCAGTGGCTGTAGGCAATATCTTAGAAGCCCAGAAGGAAAGACAGTTTGGACGAGATCAGTCGGTGCATCTATCACCAAGCCCAAGTGTAGACTCCTGGAAACCTGGGCTCAGGTATAAGTGAGCCATAAGGGCTGCTTTTCCTGGGAGAGGCAGGTGTACAGGTCCCAGATGAGAACTCTTTTCTTAAGTGGAAAGTGGCTACAGGCAGTTTCCTAAACTTCCTGCCTGGAATGGTAAAGGGTCCAGGAGAGGAAGTTTTAAAATGCTACTCCCAAGAAATAAGCCAAAGCAAACCACTAAACAAGAACAACTATAAGCATAAACATTACTATTCTCAAGCTAAGAAACCCACCCCTCCCTGAAACATTACTCCATAACCGTTCTTGTCCATGAACTCCCCTCCCCCTGAGGTATGACGTCCGCATCTGAGGGTCCCCAAATTGCGTAGAACTGTTTATCCCCAGCTTGATTTTTTAAAATTTTTTGTAGAGAATGTGCTGTGATTTGAACTTATGGTCCTACCCAGAAATATTTCTTTTTTGGGTCTTACAACCCATTCATTATGACAACATGCTTTCTCACTCTAGATATTTTAAAATCATCTCTTGGTGTTCCAAACTCAGTAGGTCATGAGCTTTTCAAGGATAGGGAGCATAACTTATTTATTTTAATAACTCCCAAGCCTGCCATAATTACTGTCATATTTAAAAATTCAAACTCTCAAGTAAGTGGTGACACATTAAGTCAGAGCCCCTTGCTGTGATTTAAAAAAAAAACAAAAACAAAAACAAAAAAAAGACTTAGTTCAGTGATGGAATTAAGATTGAATTTCAAGGAGGAAAAAGGGTCACAGGAAGGGGAAGCAGACATCCTAAAAGCAGTGTCTTTCTTGGTTCTTGGAGGCTCAAGACCTCTTGATGCTTACACACATTTTCTCTGGGTCACACAGAGGGGGTGGGTGTAGGGGACAGAAAAAAAACAGGCATTGTTACCTGCGCACATTGCTCACTGGCTTCATTGAACAGCTCTTCCTATCATGTTTTCTCTTAAGTGATTGTCTGAAAAGGATACCCCCCACTTTCCAGTCCTTGCTTTCTCTACTAAAAACTCCTCTCCAATGATTTTGAATTCCTCGTAGACACAGTCGGGTTTCTTTTTTTGCTTAACGTTATCTTTTCCTTTAGCATTTAATCATTCAGTACCTTAACCTCATTTTCATTTCAAACTTCCATTTCACATTTCCTTTGAACTACCTGGGAGCCCTTTTGGTATTTACTCTATCAATAAAATGTGTCCTTTATATTAAATCTCCATTTTATAAAACCAGACATAGTTGTACCTGAAACATATTTTTTAAAATCTACGTTGTGTTAGTCTAGTGTGTGTATGCTTTTTGTTTTACTTTATATAACATTTTTGCTGAAATATACTCACATGTAGGGGCACCTGGGTGGCTCAGAGGGTTAAGTTCAGCTCATGATCTCAATGTCCTGGCATGGATTGGGTTCCCTGCTCAGCGGGGAGTCTGCTTCTCCCTCTGCCTCTGCCTTTCCCCCAGCTCATGCTCATGCTCTCCCTCTCTCAGTCTAAAATGAATAAATAAAAAATAAAAAACTTCCATGTAATGTGCCAGAGTCATAAAATGCAAATCAATGAATGATCATAAAGTAGACCCATGCACATGACCTCTACTAGAGGAAGAAATAGAATATTAACAAACCTCAAATTCCCCTAGTTACCTACCCCACCCAAACATTAACCCCTCCTTCCCCTCCAAAGGTTATTTCCATCCTGATTTCTAACACCATAGGTTAGTTTGAAAATTGTGCATGTAGAATTATACAGTATTACTTGTAAAGAGTTTCTAGTATTGTTTCTTTCGCTCAACATAGTGTTTGTGGAGTTCCCTCCCTCCCTCTGTTCTGCATAACTACAGAGCTTTTGATTTTGTTTGTTTTTTCTCATGTTTACCTATTACTGCTTAGTATTCTCTTATAATAATATCATGATTTTGTTAACCCATTTTAATGTTTGTGGACATTAGGATTTTTTCCGATTTTGGCTAGGTGGCTGCTGAGATGATTTTGCACATGACTTTTGATGTACATATGTGTGTATTTCCTCTACATATGAAATTGCTGAATTCTTGTTTGCACTTAGATAACCTTACATAATGGCACCCATATTTCTAAAGAGATGATATCAATTTGAAATACAGCTGCGCACATCCTCAACTAAACCTGGAATTCTCCATCCATTTAATTTTAGTTACTCAAGCCTGTGTGTCTTGTTGTTCCACTTTGGTTTCAATTTATGTTTCATAGATTTTGAGTAGGTCAAACCAGTTATTTGCATAGGCTATTGAGATACCAATTTTTCTGAAGAATTTTTCTGCTTTTATTCTTGATTTTTTAAACTTCTTTTCTTGCTTGTTTTCTCTGTTAGTCTTCATTGTTGTCACCCACTCATTTCTTCTATCTGACCATCTTTCTCTGTCTCTGTGTTTCTAGCTCCTTCTTACACTATCATTCTTTCCTCTTTCTACACATACCCTTTCTCTCAGCTTGCTTATCAAAAATGATACCATTTCTTAAAAATTTTTTCTATTTATGATTTCCTCATTATAATCATCTCATGTTTACAGCATTATCTGTGGAGTAGGAAGCTAGTTGAAATCTTGCAATTTATGTTATAATTCTAACACTGTGGTATGGAACTTGGGGATATTTTATTTTATTTTATTTTATTTTATTTTTGAACTTGTGTATATTTTAATAATTTGTTTTTATCTTCTCATTAAGTTATGTTAAAATATTTTCGTTGTATATCAGATACATATTAGCATTTGTCTTTTAGTACTATGTGGCCATAAGTTGTAAGTGATGAATGCAATATTTAATGAAAAATATAGAAAAAAATACCATCTAGGTAAAAAGTATAAAACTGATGAGAATAAGTATTACTAAATCATTAACAGACCTCAAATAATTGCAAATGTCTGATAAAATTGTTTCTTTTTATCTCAGTAAGTAACTTAGAACTGAAAGCATTTTAATATTAAGTAAAAACATGGTAACACAAAGTGTATATTTGAACAAGCAGAGGAAATTAATGGCAAAATACAGTCACAGAATTTCAACTTATAGTTATTTTAGACATGATTAAGAGATATAAAATAAATAACCACGTGAGGAGAGAGAAACTAGATAGTCTGATAGAGGCCTATTTTAAATTGGCAAATTCTAAGAGTCTGTGAAAAACTATCCATCAAAAACTCAGGCTCAGGTGGCTTTAATACATTTCTCCTCAAGAAATTGAAAGTAATGAAGAAGAGTGTGTTCTCAAATAACAAAGATGGAGAGCCATTTTGTAGTGAGATTTTCTTCACAAATAAGGGAAAAGGCAAGGGTAATACTGGTGACAAAAGAATTTAGAAAGAAAAGATCATAGAGTCTACATATAAGAACAGAATTTTAGGTTTTTCTTTTGATCTCTCAAATATTAAGTAATGACAGTGGTGTAGGCCCTGACATGGTAATTTTGCTCTATTTTTTCCCTATTGTTTGAGGGAGAACATGATTATAATTCAATAAATGCTTCCATTGAAATATATTTCTTTAGAATGTCAAGCTGTTTCAAAATTTAACAAAAATTACATGCTCTCGTTTTGTGCTACATCTTTCATCTTATCTACAAATGATATGCTCTTAGGTACGCATCTTTGCAAAGTTTCCCTCCTCATAATGAAATTGAGGTCAATTTTTCTCATTGTTAAAAACTGTAATGGTCTTGCTTTTCATGCCTACAGTCAAGCAGGAAAAGATACAAAGATAAGCAGAAGTGATTTCAATGTTCAGTCGATTGCCTCATTCTCTGTCCCACCATTTTTCTCCTCGATAAAAGTTAATTTGATGCAAATTCATGATGTGAGTTTTCATCTCTCTTTGGAGAAGTTAAGCAAAGGAGGAAGTGGGGTCCTTCTGGATCATTGGTGATAGAAACTAGTAGGATACATTTACCTTTCTCTTGATTTTTTCCTGGAACACAGCATGAGCAGCAAAGGGCCACTGGACACAATGAGGAGTTGGGGACACAAGTCCAGTGATGCTTGTGCATTCTTTTAGGACCAGGTCTGGAATTACTTTTATGCTTGCTTCTTTTGGGATGGTGCGTGACGGTGTTTCTGGAAGCACTGATTGCTCTAGTTATTTAATGCTCATAACTACAAGATAGGATAGGAAAGAATGCTGATGTAAACATTTGGCACCTTAAAAATACCCCTGAACTTTCAGAGTTTTTCATTAAGTCAACTTTCAGTTCTTTATTTTGTTACTTTACAATAGTCAAAACAATTTAGGTTTTTAAAATGTAGAGATGAGAATGTGAAATGTAAAATTTGACCATTCTTTAGAGGAAAGAGATGGGGTTTCTGGCAACCAAAACTTTAACATCCTGAAATGTAAACCTCTCAAATGTAAACTTCCTCTTTCTATGTCAGGCGTTTTTTTCATTCGTTTTGGTTTTGGTGTCTAGATACTTAAAGCAAGTTTATAGAATTTAGATTAAATATGGAAATAAGAGTTTTATCCAACTGGAGGGTTATAGAGAAATATTAAAATATACTTGATTTGGGGCACCTGGGTGGCTCAGTGGTTGAGTGTCTGTCTTTTGCTCAGGTCATGATCCTCGGGTCCTGGGATCAAATCTGGTGTCAGGCTCTTCACAGGGAGTCTGCTTCTCCTTTTACCTATGTCTCTGTCTCTCTCTGTGTGTCTCATGAATAAATAAATAAAATCTTAAAAAAAAATACTTGATTTTAGGAAGCAGGAAAAAAAAAAAAAGACAACACTGACCAGTAAAATCAA
Organism: Canis lupus baileyi; assembly: GCF_048164855.1. Taxonomy (NCBI): domain Eukaryota; kingdom Metazoa; phylum Chordata; class Mammalia; order Carnivora; family Canidae; genus Canis; species Canis lupus. Next base: position 9,580,410 of record NC_132852.1, on the reverse strand, counting down.
TGTGCTTAATTTTTGGCTTTTTTCATAGCACTGATTTTTCCATTTATAGATACTTCATACATATTTTTTCCCTTCGTACATATTATTTAGTATTAGCTCTGCTAGAAAATAATAGTTAAAATAACATCAAAACTGTTAATATTAACTTGGCTCTAGCCCAGGGTCCAGCAATCTCACTCCACCTTCTGATTTAGCAATTTTATAATCTGACCTTTATTTTCTCAAGAAAGCCTAAAGAAAAAAATAGTTCCTTTAGAAGAACATCAGGTAAATCTGGATTTTAAAAGAGTGAGATATGTTGTGATGAGCTCTGAGTATTGTATGCAAGTGATGAATCACTAAATTCCACTCCTGAAACTTATATTACACTATATGTTAACTAACTGGAATTTAAATAAAAATTTGAGAATACAAACAAGATTTAAAAAAAAATGGAATTTTAAAAAGTGAGATTGGAAGGAGGGTAAATTTCAAAAATTACAAATCTTTGAGAGACTTTCTTTCTTTTTGACTAATTTATTATTTTAGAGGTAGCACACAGGAAGGGGAGGGTAGAAGGGGAGAGAATCCCAAGCAGACTCCCCACTGAGCATGGAGCCAGATGTGGGGCTTGATCTCACAACCCTGGGATCATGACCTGAGCTGAAATCAAGAGTTGGGCATTGAACTGACTCAGTCACCCAGGCACCCCTGGGAGACTTTCTTGAAGTTAAAATTATTTCAAGGCTTAGTTCTCCAATTAAACACTCTGACTTTGATTCTGTTTTGTAGAATTCCTAAGTCTATTAGTTCATTAATTATTATATGTCATAAGCTCTGTCATAAAAGCCATTTGATATTCTATTTTGATTTTGTTTTTGGCTATTGAGGAAAGTGTAAGAGTTAAAATTATAATGAGACTTTAAGTAGAAATCAGATTTTCTTTAAGAAAAGGGTTAATATTTTGACAAAGAGAAACCCATGACATGTAAGGAAACAGAACCACTACATCTGGTCAATGTGTATACTCTTGGTTCCCTAGACAAGACATGTTCGGAAGGGGTCCTTTGATAAACCACTGACAGTTGACTTCTTTCACAAACTGACTGAACAGAGGTTGTCCTCCTGAGGGTCTTGTGAGGGACCTAGGACAAAGCTTGGCTAGTGCATTTTTTATGACTGTTCACTGGTCTATTGGTTTCCAACTACTGGGGCATAGAGTCTGCTTATATTGAAGTGGAAATTTACTGGAAAACTGTCTGCATCCATTCTCTATAGAAGTGTCCTTTGTATGTATTCAACAGAAATAAGAAAATAAAGGACAAAACAGTAGCCTGCACAAAACATTATATGTATGGACAGCCAAAAGCAAATGCATGTGAGCAACAGAATGAATATGTTAATGGCAAATAATAGTACATCTTCAAATGATACAGCTTCAAGTCTAATGACATTTTTGCATGAAAACTTAAGTTTTATTGATCAAATGATGTACCTAAACACCGGAATTACTTTCTAAACACACTCAGGCTTGGGGCACCTGGTGGTTCAGTGGTTGAGCATCTGCCTTTGGCTCAGATGGTGATCCCAGGGTCCTGGGATCCCCACAGGGAGCCTGTTTCTCCCTCTGCCTATGTCTCTGCCTCTCTCTGTGTCTCTCATAGGAAGGAAGGAAGGAAGGAAGGAAGGAAGGAAGGAAGGAAGGAAGGAGAGAGAAAAGAAGAATGAAAGAAAGAAAGAAAAGAAAGAAAGAAAGAAAGAAAGAAAGAAAGAAAGAAAGAAAGAAAGAAAGAAAAAGGAAGGAAGGAAGGAAGGAAGGAAGGAAGGAAGGAAGGAAGGAAGGAAAGAAAGAAAGAAAGAAAAGAAGAAAGAAAGAAAGAAAGAAAGAAAGAAAGAAAGAAAGAAAGAAAGAAAGAAAGAAAGAAAGAAAGAAAATCTTAAAAACAGACAAACCAACCAGGTCCAGGTTTGAAAAAATTATATAAAGATCTAGATTTAGTGATCTCATACAATAACCTATCTGGTTACAAATTCTAGGATCACAAAATGTATTTAGCAGCACTGCTCAGTGAAACTATTTAGAACTTATATCATTATTGAGAAAGTAGATCTAATGGAGAAATGGTGTTTTGGCATAACGAATCCAGTGACTATATTGGTCTGAGAGCCTCCTAGGTTCAGGCAGCTGAGTGTCTTTTAAACAAGCCTCCAAAAGGGTCACGAAACTACCATTTGATATCTGAAATCAAAAGGCAATTCTGAAGTTGTGTCTTATTTTAGTAGAGTCAGACCTTATTTCCTTGAATAGAGCAGGCTGACAGTCTTAGGAAGATTTGTGAGAATCATGGCGGCAGGGATTGGCAGGCTTTCAGAAGGTAAAGGGTGTGGACGTTACGTGTAGAATTGTTACTCAAGATGCTGGTGATAAATGACACTCAGCTGTGTTTATGGAATTACTCTTTCTTATCACTGACTTCAGAAGCTACGTTCTAACATTGGTTGCCTTGCAAAAAAGGAGTTTTCACTGAGCTGAGCTGTCAATGATCAACTGAACAGGTTTTCATAGTTTCTGATGGTTATTTATCATCACCATGGAGCAATTAATCTTTTTCTAGCTATACAGGGACTTCCCCCACAACCCCCAATGGCATATTAAGTGAAGTATAAATCCAAAAGAGTGATATGAAACATGAAGAATTGTTTCCTAAGAAAGCCTGAAGTCTCAAATTGTTGAGATTTTGATAAACGTTAAGAAAAATGTAAGGATTTCATTTTATTTAGAAGCATCTGTTTATATAAATTGCCAGTTTGATCACATTTTTAGATAACATGAAATTTGGTATTTTTATAGAGAGCCTATTATTATTCTATGGATTATTTTGCTACTAATAATTATTGTGAAATAGTTATGTTTCTTTAATCTTGGAATGATGACTCCATTACATTTTTTAAAAAGAAACATTATTTCTAAATAATACCACAAAGAAAGGAAAACACTAGAAAAGTCCACAAATCTCAAATAATCATCATTAGAGTTAAAACCATCCCCAGCCCTAATCCATAAATCCCACAAATGTTTTTTGTTTCATACTTAATTGCATTCAGTGTTGACCACAGTCTCTTTAATATCGCTTCCATTCCTGAGTTATTTTGAGTTTTACTGTTGTGTTTTGTTTTTTTTTTAATTCACACATGTAAATTTACTAGCTTCTTTGCCTATATTTGATCACCATCTTTTCCAAGTATAATATCCTTGGGTTTCTTTTTTCTCTCAGGCTACTAAAATTTCTTTCAATAGTTCTTTTGTTTAATGTTTCTTTGGAGAAGTGTTACCCTACACTTAATTTTCTCCTTCCATTTCATATTATCTCCTGTAAGAGTAATGAAAGACACTTTGATTTTCTTAACGTTTGCTGAGGGAGCCAGAAACATATGTGGCCTGAGTCTATTTGATTTTAATCCCCTTGGAAGATGGCTTACTACATTCCCAAAGGTGGGAAGCTAGAGATTGCATTCTTTGAAGTTTCGATCTCCCCCTCAACACATATGTCTGTATGTGAGTTTTGGAAGAGGAACATCAAGAGAAATTGTTTCTCAATAATAAGTCTTGCCTTGGTTAATGGCTCTATAATAACCATACCTGTGGTAGTTAACCCTCTTCCCAGATATCACATCTTTTTATGACTTACCCCTACTAACTTTCATTGCCTTTAGTCCCTACATGCCACAGCATGTTGTGAGACTAAGGATGTAAACCTTACTCCCATCAAAAAGAGACACAGAAAAAAATTAAGTGTATTTTTTTTCCTCAGATAAGGTCAAAACATGAATGACATTGCTAGTATAGTAGTTCTGCTCCAACATTTTTTTAAGGGACATCCCTTAGATCCTTTCACTCTTATTTTTTCATAAATCCAAGAGATGTCCTCTGTGTGGTAGACACTAACTCAGCTCTGCATCTTGGATCCTGCTGCAAGGAAGTACAAAGAAGTAAAATTGGGAGGAAAACAATTTTAAACAAATGACACGAAACTTGAACATATTACTTCTGATCATATTTAGTCTATAATTAAGTCACATGTGCTGCTAGCAACAAGAGAGGCTATGAGAAGTATTGCCTACAGGGACGGCTATGTATTCAATTGAAACTACATTATTATGCAAAGCAGGACCTACAGATCTGAAGGGGAGACTGACAGCTAAGGGGGCAACTAAAATCCCACACTCAGTTGAAAATGCTTTCGTAGCAGTAGAATTGCAAGACTTTGACTAACGTCTATCAGCAAAAATATGGAGAATACATGTTGGAATTAATTTCAGTATGGTAGCGTGAGGGAAAAAAATACAAGTGGATATCATGCCGAGCTTATCACCCGGGTAGAATGGCCAGGGACTCTAGTTTTCATGTGTTAGCTCAAGCAGCCAATAGCAGATCGAACAACTTGCACAGTTAATTGACTAAAATCTGAACAGAATTGTTAGCTGAAAGAAAATGAGATGTAAGAAAGCCCCTGGCATGACATAAATTAAAAAAAAAAAAAAAATGAATCCAAAGATATAGGGAGTAAGGAATGCTGGAGTGCATTGGAAAATGTGCTGACTCCCCTAAACTTTCAAGAGGACTCTCCTTCACCACAGTGTTACAAAGCTAATTGGTGATGATGTGGGAGCACCCTTATGAACTCCCTAGTGGCTGTCCTCAGCGGCATACGGATAAAGTGAAACATTCTGCCTTGAAATTTGCTCCCTGACTTTAGAGGAAATGCTGGAATTTGGGCTACACTAGCCAAATTGCATAATCTATCTGATACAGACCAGATAAGCCTGATGATCATTATAGGCAACAAGACTGGAGTGAAAAACAAGTATTTTGACCCACCCAAAGAAAAAAGTAGCTAGCTACGACCCTTCCTGATCTGAATAATGAAGGTCTAGATTGGGGCACAGAGGTCTGTCTTCTATCATCAAGGTAATCATAGCTGTCCCCCTCTTTTCCAGACCAGAGCATTTAACAAAGCCAGCACCTGCTCAAATTCTTTACCACCACAAGTTCATGCTATATAACTTCTTCCCAGCCTTCCTCAAAGTGATTGAGGGTCATTTATTAAACCTATCGTAACCTGGGAAAAGAAAAACCTACAGCTTGTGTGGATTAATGAACCAAGGGTCTGAAGTCATGTTATTTCCAGGGGACACAGAAGGCTTCCATGTTCACTGTAGTCACTGACTGGCTTATCTCAGTCCAAGTGATGAATGAAATGGAGCTGGAGTCCAAGCTGGTCTTACGATGGGCCAGGAGTGCTAATGTGCCCATTTGTTGTAATTTCCTGAGGGTTTACATGTAGTACAAGTACACAGCAACTGGTAGAAATCTTATATTGGTTCCTAGACTTTGGATCTTTATTTTTTTGTTTTACTTTGTTTTAGAGATTTTATTTGTTCATTCATGAGAGACACAGAGAGGGAGGCAGAGACACAGGCAGAAGAAGAAGCAGGCTCCCTACGGGAGCCCATTGTGGAACTCAACCCCGGGATCACCACTGGAGCAGAAGGCAAATGCTCAACCACTGAGCCACCCAGGCATCCCTAGACTTTGGTCCTTTAAATATCTGAGCCTAGACAAGTTCCTTGACTCTGCCCTGAGATAGTAGATATGTTTTACTTTTTTTTTTTTTCTTTACTTTTTCTTCCTCCAACTATAATGAGTCTTTACCCAAGCCTTTGAGATGACAGGGTCTGCTGCCCTTCATCAAGGGACTTAAGATTTTGGTGCTCAGGGGAAAACCACCCAAGCAGTGCTTTTGCCTTTCCAGCTACGGCTGATGGTCCATCCTCATGTATGCACCCCAGGGAGGCATTTCATGTTCCTCGATGTCCCAGATCGTTCTCACAAGTACCCAGTAAAAGTCCATGGAAAGGGAAATACATGATGTTGTGACTATCCTTTGTTTGCAGTTTTCTTCCATCTATATTCTCTCTTGTATATAATTAGGAACGTTAAATAATTTCCCATTTTCTCTAACATTTATCTTTTCACATAAGGTTGTTGATTTAGTCTGCTGGCTATAGTTAATACTAGTTCATGAACTAAACACATAAAATACCCTCACTTGAAATCAGCAAATTGACTTGATGGGAGAGAAGTCCATTTTTATTTACAAATGTTGTAATAGCATTATGACTGCAGGCAAGTGCTGCTGTTGCTCTTTTTTTTAAGATTTTATTTATTTATTCATGAGAGAGAGAGAGAGAGAGAGATTGATTGAGGCAGAGACACAGGCAGAGGGAGAAGCAGACTCCATGCAGGGAGCCTGACGTGGGACTCGATCCTGGGTCTCCAGGATCATGCCCTGGGCTGAAGGAGGCACTAAACCACTGAGCCATCGGGCTGCCTTGCTGTTGCTCTTTATAAAAGTTAATGATGAGATTTTTATGTGTAGATACTGTGTGGTCAAAGCCATATTTTGTGGCAGATATTTAAGTCAACACCACTGTCCATGGTTTGCAGCAAGGCTTATTTATATCAGCAATGAAAACATCAAGTTTTCAATTTGGGTTTGTGTATGGCATAGTTTCCAGCAAATTCACTCAATAGATATTTGGTAGGCAAAGGTATCTTTAGGCAGAAGTAATATTTCTACTGATTCTCTGGACTTAATTGAACAGCATGGACAGAGACAATGGAATTCCCAGTGCCTGCTCTGTTTTTGTTTTTGTTTTGAATGCTTATGTACAATGTATAGGAAATCTTTATTGCTGATATCGTTATCAGCAGATATGAAGTGGTTTTTGGAAACATTTGTATCATTTGCTTCCCAAATCATTGATATACTAAAAAGAATAGGTTGGGTATTATTTTGGATAAACACCAAAATAACAGTGGCTTAAAATGAGAACCAATGTGTCTTGTTTCTACTGTATCTCTATCAAAGACTAACATGGGGTAATTTGCTCCATACAAGTCACTCATGGATCTGTGCTAGAAGAACATCCATGATTTCAAATATTTCCTGCTGTATAGTAGGACAAGGACATAGAAATTATAGAGGTTTTCACATCAGCCATGAGATATCAGAGGCCATTTCTGTTCATAAATAGTTATATTTTAATTGATTTTTATTCTTCCAAACTGCCTGTGGGGAGTGGTGTGGAGTTTGTATTTTATTTTTCTTGGTCACCACCTTTCAGTAATTATCAAATAAAATGGTGCTACTTTTATTGTTTGATCTCTGCTGCTTGTGTAACTGTGTGATACTGTTGTGTTATTTGGTAAGGCATTGATGGAAGGAGATTGAGAAATACGGCTTCAGTCTATCATCTTTCCCCAGAAATAGTCTCTTCCAAATGTCATGAGTCAATGTGTTACATAATATGTAATCCATTGTAAATAGCAAATCAAAGGTTGTTATGACATTCCAAATTTTTACTACTCTAAATATTACTACAAAAATATACGTATATATTCATCTCAATTATTTTTGTAACGTTAACTCCAAAAAAGCTAATTGCATATTACTCAGATTATTGTAAATATGACCATGTATCTCATCATCGGATTGTGTATGTACAACCACACTGACGTAAATGCAAATACTAATTTCCACTTACTCTCATGATCACTGACTACTTTGTTCCTTTTTGATATTAGTAGTTTTCCTAAAACTTCAGCCAACTTAGATCATTTTGCCTTTGTTACTGAATTTAATTTTTTACTGTTTTTAATACATCCCCTTTTCCAATTTGGTGACTGTTCCCTCGTCATATTTTTTTTTCTTTTAGAAACCATTTTATTGATGAAACTAACTTTTACACACCCATACTAGAACATATAGGCTAAAAAATTTTTTTTAATTCGATCTTCATAGTTAACTTTCTGTAATTATTTTCTTCTACAGATTTAATTGGTTAGAAAATCCTGTGTATGTTTAGTTTTTACATTTCGCCTTTGTTTGTACACCTGAACAAATATCATTCATCATCCTAAATTATATCAATATTTCCTAATATTTTTCTTCTAATTATTTCATAGTTCCTTTTTTCTTAGTTAACTCTTCAAAATCTGTGTTGACTCTGTACCTGTACATCATAAACAATTTTTTCTTGATAGTTGACATGTAATTCAATGCCACTCACTCATTAATTCCTAATATCTTTTTAATTGTGATGCTATATTTAGTGCATTTTAAAATTCTTGAAATTTATGGACATTTGTCTTTCAATGATGTATCCTATGTCATTCTTAATAGTCTGGGATGCAATTACTCTTAAGCTATAGTCTCTCACTTTTCTTAGCAAAAATCATAGATATTTTCATTGATAACATATCAAACTGATAATTTACTTTGGAAAGATCCGATAATTTATGTTATTGAATTTATCCATTCAAAATTTGTTTTGAACTTTAGTAAAGATCTATAGTATTTTTGAAAAATACTGTTTCTTAATATTTCAGTTGTTTTTCATATTATATTGATCTTTGCTAATGTTAATGGATTCTCTTTTAAAAATATACTTTGTAACTGTAAATTATTGATTACTGCCTATTGATTTGTATCCAGATTCTTACTAAGTGGTCTTAATAATTTTAACAGATAAGTAGATGATTTGTGTTTTCCAGGTGAATAAAAATCATCTGAAAATAATGAATATTTTGTTTCTTCCTGTTATTTACTTTATCATTTTATTATTTTTGGCAAAAATTATATAAAATGATGCAACCTGAAATAGTGAATCCTAACTATATACTTTTTTGTCCTGAATTTGAAAGGATGCATTTAGTGTTATATTCTTAAGTGGGATTTTGGCTCTAAAGTTCATGAAAATATTCTTATAAACTTAAAAATTTAACTTTATCCTGTCATAATCATAATTTTTAATACCAATACTAAAATTATTAAATGCCATCCTCAATATTTAGATGTTTGCAATTAAGTTCATTTCTCTTGCCCTGGTAAAGGAGTTAAACAGATTTCTTAATGCTGAGTGATCTTTATATATCTGGAAAAATCCCTATTTGTCCCTGGTCTATTTATTTAATACCTTGACAAGTTTAATTTTTGTAATATTCAGTTTAAGATTTTTTACTTATATTTACAGAATTAGTCTTTGATTTGCTTGTTGACAACTATCTTCGAAGGATTTCGGAATTAAGTTATTTCAAATGGATCAAATAAGAATATTTTATCACTTATTATTATAACATGGTTTAAATAGCTAGGGAATCATGACTCTTGACCTTTTGATACACTCTTACCTATAAAATTAACATGATTTTTGTAAGTAGTTTTTGAGCAATTGTTTCCAAAATATTTATAAGGGTTTTTTAAATTGACTCTTTTGTCTTCTGTGGTCATTTTTTAAACCATTTTCCTGATAGCAAAGAGGAATGACTTCAATCTCCTACTTCCTATTTGTTTATCTATTTTACTATAAAGAACTTAAGACCTTAAGCCAGAAGGATAGTTGATAGAAGTTTAAAAGAAGTTCCATCAGCTAATGGCCTAAGTTAATGGAACACAATGGATTATGGTGATTCTTTACAAGTAGTATTTGCTCAACACGGCTTCTTCTCTATACTGATGAAGCACTGTGTCCCATTTGACTTGACAACCACAGCTGGTCTTTAGAAAGTTTCTGTCCCACATTGTAGTTATGCTTGGTAAACAACTGCAACTATGTGTAGGTAAGGCTTTTTTAGTATTTCTGCTCAACTGGTGTTTATGTGAATTAGCAGTTAGAGTCCTGAATAATGACCTCCCCAACTTTGGTATATCTTGCATTTATCTCAGCTCCATTCTTGCAGAATGATGTGATTCTGACAATACCTGTTTCCCTTGACATTGTGCAGTCTTTTTCAGTAAGTAGAATTTCCAAGTTAGGTAGTGAGAACATCTTTTTATCTAGAATCACCTATTTTAAATGCAGAAGAAATTTATTCAAGATGCTGAAGAGTTCATGGCCTGCTACTTTAATTTCCAGTGCTGGTACAGCTGTTTGCTATTTTTATAGTTGTGTGGTCATTTCAGTGCCAGTTTGGATTAGTGAATTTAGTAACTATTGTTAAAATGTACTGCAGTGAATACTGGGAAACTTAATATACAAAAATGTTACCAAATTTGAGTAGATTCAAAAGAAGGAAATTTAGTTAAAAAGTACATAAATCCATACATAATGTGAAAAAAATGGAAGAATTTAGCTTTGCTTACAAGGAAATTCTAAAAATACTAATATATCTGAAACATTTCTTTAAAAATAATTTAACTTTTTAGTTTGGTAGCAAACTGAACACTAGTTTAAAGCTTTCTTTTGCTGCTTTTGAGATTCTCTCTTTATCTTCAACTACTCCCATTTTAATTATTATGTATCTTGGTTGGGACTTCTCGGGTTCATCTTCTTTTGGACAGACTCTAGGCTTCCTAGACCTGGATGTTTATTCTCACTTTTCTTCAAAGTTTGTTACAACAAAAAGTTAGTTGCTTGGTGTTCAGCCAGATATCCTATAACCTATGTTCATTTCTCTTTATGTTTTGCTATTCAGCTTGGATTATTTTCACTATCCTATCTTCTAGATTACTGGTAGATTTTTCTGCATCCTCTAACCTGCTATTTATTCTTAGTGTATTCTTCATTTCAGTCATTGTATTCCTAAACTCTGATTTTTTTCAATTCATTTTGTTGAAGTTCTTACTGAGTTCATTTATACTTCTCTCAAGTGTGATAAGGATATTCATGATCATTATTTTGAACTGTTTGTTAGGTAGATCACTTATGTACTTTTTGTTTACTTCTTTTTTCAGAGGATTTCTTTCCTTATTTTGTTTAGTTCTCTGTGTTGGTTTCTATGTACTAGGCAGGTCATATTGCTGAAAGTAGTGGCCTTCTGTAGAAAGCATCCTCTGGAAAATAGTTTTTCCTGGTTACCAGAACCAGGCACTGTATGTTTATCGCTTGTGTTTGCTGCATGCATCTTCCTGTTAAGACTGGGATCCAGGAATGCCTGGATGGCTCAGTTGTTGAGTGTCTGCCTTCAGCTCAGGGCATGGCCCCAGAGTCCTGGGATCGGGTCCTACATGGGGCTCCCCTGGAGGAGCCTGCTTCTCCCTCTGCCTGTGTCTCTGCCTCACTGTCTGTGTCTCTCATGAATAAATAAATAAAATCTTTAAAAAAAAATGACTGGGCTCCAAATGCAGTGGATGTGCTGGTGGCTGACTTAGAGGACTGGCTCTCTTAGCTGCAAGTGCACTAGTGGGCAGATCTCACCCCTTATCTACAAGGGTCAGAAGTTGCACTGAATGTTTGCTGGGCCTGGCTGGGCCTGCTTACTGTATGTGGCAGTATAGTAATTGCTTTAGGGAAGGCTAGTTCCTTCTGAGGCTGCCCAGCAGTTGTGGTGAGGCAGGAGCTATGTTCAAGGGGCACCTGTCAGTGTGGGCATGCTGTGTGAGATGGTCTGCAGGGGAACACAACATTGAGGTGAGTGGTGCTACCACATGAGTCAAAGAATTACACCCTGAACTCACAAGTGTCTGGTCAGCACTACTATAAGACAACAAGAAAAATAGTGCTTCACAACAGAACTGGTCTTGAAGAAAGATCCTGCACATCCCAGCCCCTGTGGCACGCAGCCTGAAATTAGTGAATGCAACTCCTTCACATATCAGTCAGGTGCTTTAATGCTACTGCCTCTATTCTGGGTCTACAGCTGAGAGATGGACATGCTGGCCTCATAGGAGCAGAGTCTAGATTTTCTATAGCTCTCCCGCTAAATTTCAAAGCCGGATGCTGTAAGGGCTTCTTTACTCATGCAGGTCTGTGGGGCTCAGGGTGCCTTCTTTTATCAGGAAAGAGCCATGCATCTGTGATATCCCAAGGTACCAGGCTGGCAGGTTTGGTTCCTGACAGCATACATGTCCCTCCTACTTTTTTGACGTGGCTTTTTCTTTTCATCTTTATTTGTAGAAAATCTGTCCTGTTAGTCTTTAGGTTGCTTTCTGGGTGAATTGCATTATATGCAATTGTTGCCTTGTTGTATTAATGGTAAGAGGTGAGTTCAAGATCTTCCTACTTTGTCATCTTTAAAGTTTTTTATATTTTTCCTTAGAGTTCATAATTTCTGCATAAAATTTAAGGAATCTTTGCTACCTTAAGGCCATTAACTTCTATACTTTCTAAAAGCTTGTACTTTTCTGCTCCTTTATTTATTTGGATCTGTGATCCACTTTGTGTTTAAAATGTAAAGTCTGAAGTTCACGTTTTTTGTTGTCAACATTTTAACATTAAATAACCTTTGCAGTATTATAGCTTTAAGAGGTCTTAATATCAGGCTGTGTAAATCCTCCCACTTAATTTATAGGTTTCAGAATTGTTAGGCCTCTCTTCTTAGATGTAGGGGTTTACACTTTTAATCAAATTTTTGGAAAATGTTCACCATTATTTCTTAACCACCCCTCCCCATTTGGGAATTCTAATTACAAGAATATTTAGACCCTTTAAGTTGTCCCAAAGCTCACAGACTTTTTGGTTCTCTTTCTTTTTCCTCTTTTTCTTCATACATCTTAAATACTTTTATTTGGGAAATTTTTTGTTGGTACATCTTCAGGTTTAGTAGTATTTCCTTCTTCAATATGTTTTTAATTCTATTCAGTGAATTATTCATGTGAGATAGTTCAGTTTGCATCTCTAAAAGTTGTATTTGTAGGGATCCCTGGGTGGCGCAGCGGTTTGGCACCTGCCTTTGGCCCAGGGCGCGATCCTGGAGACCCGGGATTGAATCCCACGTCGGGCTTCCAATGCATGGAGCCTGCTTCTCTCTCTGCCTGTGTCTCTGCCCCTCTCTCTCTCTCTGTGACTATCATGAATAAATAAATAAAATCTTAAAAAATAATAAAAAAAATAAAAGTTGTATTTGTGTCTTTATATCTTAGACTAATTATAAAACAAGCTGTCATTCCTTTACCTTTTTTAGTAAATGAAAAATAGATTTAATTCTTGGCTTTATGCTAATTATTACATGTGTCATTTAAGTTTGTTTTTAATATGTTTTAGCATGATTTTTCTCTTCACTATTAGTGAAATTTTCCTGAATATTTGCATAGCTAGTTAATTTTTTTTTTAATTTCACGCCAGACATTGTGAATTTCATTGGTGTTAGATATATTTGTATTTCATAGATATTGTTGACTTTGTACTGGGCTGCAGTTAACTTGAAAACCATTTTTCTAAAATGTTTAATTTAGTAATTGTTTTAAAACCTTTAAGGTGATTGTTGGTATCCCTTTTATAATTTATTTCTTGGTCAGTTGTTCCAAGGAATTTAATAACTAAACTTTTCAAAGAAGTAGCTTATAATCATTTCTGTTCTCTTTATTTTTCATTCGACATGTAAAAATGTTATAAACTAATTTTTCTGGCAATTTTATATCTTCTTTTTGCTTTGACCTGGTATAATTAATCTATGGTATTTGGAGTATTTCTAAGAAATATCAAAGCTATTTGGGATCATCTTAAGACAACCTACAAAAGATAAGATACTAAAACTAAATTTTTTTATTTGCCTCAGAGATTTGGAAAAATGGGCCTAATATTCCAGAGGGCTATTTCAACAATACTTTAAAAAAACTGTCCCCAGTTCAGTTTTTAGGACAGGGATAAATTTTCATATCTATCCACTGATTATATTTTTCTGTAGTTGTGATACCATTATACAGAAAGAGAAGTATCCTATGGGCCATACATTATTCCCTTTATTCTTCTTTTGAAACATTTCAAGAAATGTAATTATGAAAGTATTTTTATGTTGTAGAAATAGTATAAAATGTAATTAATATTAGAGCCCAAATCCTTGACAGGTCACTTTTCCATATAACAATAACTTTGGCTACCAAAATATCTTAAAATTTTATTACTAGAATCATTTAAAATGAGAGCCTCTAATATTCCAAAGAGGAGTTTACTGAAAGAGAAAAGCCACAGCATTTTAAGACAAATATATTTGGAAAGCATTTAATGAGATATATGTAAAAATTGTATGTCTTCTAAATAGCAGGGAAAATAACCTTAAAAACAAGGGAAACTTAAGCAGCACAGCTTTAGAAATAGTTTATAAAAATCAAAAAGCAGTAAACAAATGAATAAATATATGCATTAAACTACAAGTGTGGGGATCCCTGGGTGGCGCAGTGGTTTGGCGCCTGCCTTTGGCCCAGGGCGCGATCCTGGAGACCCAGGATCGAATCCCACGTTGGGCTCCCGGTGCATGGAGCCTGCTTCTCCTTCTGCCTATGTCTCTGCCTCTCTCTCTCTCTCTCTCTGTGACTATCATAAATAAATAAAAATTAAAAAAAAAAAACAAGTGTGATCACAAGTGTCACTTTAAAAGATGAGTTTACCTAGATGTTAAAATCTACTTTTACATTTTATCTTTGCTTCTCTGATGTATAAAGTTCAAACCAATGAGTTTTGGCTCTTAAATGTGACACTAAAAAATACCAATTCACATCATTTTTTAGAAATATTTTTGGAAAAGATGGTGGCCTAAGACTGTAAACTAAACTCCCACAACCACACTGAATCTATGCCTCCATGAGGAGTAATTCCTCTTGAGGAAGTGAGGGCTGATTGAATAGTTTCTGAAAGTCATTGATTGGAGGACCACATTAAGGAAAGATGGTATATAAAGTAACAATGAGGAACCCCACCACCAACACAGTTACCTACTCTACAGAGAGGTGTCTTGGTAGGGAGGGAGGCTGTGTGTGGAGCACCCATCCTGGGACACAGTGAAACAATAGGTCTTTAAAGGGTAGCTAGAGGAAAGTGAAGGAAATCTATTTGCATCAGGCAAGAAAGCAGAGAAGTGCTGGAACTCTGTCTTGGGTCAGAGGTGCCAGGATGGCTGATTTTCATGTTCTCCTCCAACTTTATAGTGTGCAGGGATCAGGGTCCTTATGCTCTAGCCTGCCTGGCAATGCCACCCCAGCTGCAGCACACCTGGGGACACTCTGGGTTGATGACTGCTCCTGCCAATATGACCCTGTCATAGAGTGCCCTGCTACCTAAAACTACACCCACACCAGGTCCAGAAGACTCATCGAGGTAGCCCCAGTACCACACATTCCGGGAGTCCACTGACAAATATATTTCTAACTAAAGAACAAGAAAAAACCCAGGAAATAAAATACTAACAAAATAGAGGTAAGTAATTTACTTGACAAAGAGTTAGAAGTAATACTCCTTAAGATACAAAAGTTGGGAAAAGAAGGAAAAGCAATAACTTCAACAAAGAGATAAGAAATACCATTGAGGGAGTTAAAAGCAGAATAGATGATATGGAAGACCAGTTCAGCAATCTGAAAGACAGGACAGTGAAAATCACCCAATTAGAATAGCAAAACCAAAAAAGAATTTTTCAAAATGCAAATAAGGCATCACTGGGAAAATACAAAGCATGCTAACATTCACATTACAAAAGAAAAGGGGGCAGAAAACTTAAACTACACTAATCCTAAGGAAGAAACCAGACACCCAGGACCGGGAAGCACAGAGAGCTCCAACTCAGATGAAGACAAGGAGATCTACACCAATACAAATTATAATTAAAATGCAAGAAGTTCAACATTCTCTCTAATAGGAGCAACAGAAAAACAAAGAGTCACATGGAATTGAAAGTTTGTGAAAGTATAAACTGATTTCTCCACAGAAACCTTGCCATGTAGGTGGAACAGCAGGATAAATTTAAAATACTGAAAGGGGAAAACTTATAAGAAGGCTTTGACAGTAGATTATTATTCAGAATTGGAGGATTGATGAAGGAGTTAAACATCAAAAAGCCATAAATATATATTCCAGAAAGATCACATTTTAGGCTACAGATCAAGTTTTGAAAACTTCAAGAATGTTCAAATAATAGCAAGCATCATTTCCAAACACAAAATCTCACTGTTAACAACAGATTAAAGCCTGTAAAAGTTGTAGTACACAAAAGAGATGATGTAAAATTTACTGTCAAAAACTGAAAATGGAAGGGGATATAAACATGTAGTGCTTTAAGAATGCATTCAATCTTAAGTGACTATCAGCTTAAAATAGACATATATAAATATGTGTATATATCTACATGTATATATACATACATGCACATATTTGTTATTAAAAAATAAACCCACACATAAAAAAATCCATCAAGCTATATATAAGGGAAAAAGACAAAGAAATAGAAGAGCTACAAAAAAAATCCTCCTGAAAACAATTTTAAAATGTTAGTATGTACATTCCTATCAATAATTAGAGCACTTAGGGTATTTATATTTAATCAAAAGGCATAGGATGGATGAATGAATAAAAAAATTCAAGACCTATCTATCTGCTCCATATAAGGAACTCACTTCAGAAACTAATGACAGATTGAAAATGAAAGGATGGAAAAAGATATTCCAGGCAAACATGAATTTAGAATAGCAATACTCCTGTCAAAATTAAATTTTAAAACAAAGACTGCAACAAAAGACACAGAATGGCACTACATAATAAGGAAAATATCAAGTAAAGGATATAATTTTCCTAAACACATGACATAAAAGAACCTAAATAAAGAGACCAAATACTAACAGACACAAAGGGAAAAATTGACAGAAATACTATAATAGTAGAGAATTTTAACATCCTACTTATATCAGTGGATATATCATTGAGACAGAAAAGTTAATAAAGATTCATTGGCCTTACATGACACATTAGGCCAGATGGACTTCATAGATAAATTAATATTTCATCCAAAAACTACAGACTACATGTTCTTTTCCAAAGCACATAGAACATTCTCCCAGACAGATCCTGTGTTAGGCTACAAATCAAGTTTAAAAAACTTCAGGAATGTTGAAATATTATTAAACACCATTTCCAACCACAATGGTAAAAACGTAGAAATAAATTTTAACAAAAGAACTATCAAAAACAAACAGGTGGAGACTAAACAACATGCTACTGAAAAACCGTTATGTCAAGGAAGAAATCAAAGAGGAAACCAAAAAAAAAAAAAAAAAAAAAAAGACCAAAGAAAATGGAAACACAACTTTCCAAAATCTAAAGGACAAAGCAATAGCAGTTCTGAGAAGGAAGTTTACAGCAATACAGATCTGTATCAAGAAACAAGAAAAAATACCACATAAAAGGAGCTAGAGTAAGAGATAACTATAGAGTTAATAAAAGGAACAATATAAAGATCTAACCAGAAATAGACCTAAAAAAATCAATGAAATTAAACCATTACCCAGACTTGTGAAGAAAAAGGAGGTTCAAATAAATCAGAAATGACAGAGAAGTAATAGCTGACACCACAGAAATGTACTACTACAAACAATTCTAAACCAACAAATTGGAAAATCTAAAAGAAATGTGAGGTGCTCTTTTTCTGGGAATTTTTTCAAGAGCAAATCATAAAGAAATAGATCTCAAAGATATATTACCAGTAATGCAATCAAATCAGTACTTAAAAAATTCCTTATAACAGAAGTCCAAGACCAGATAACTTAAAAAGTGAAATCCACCAAGTATTTAAAGAAGAGTTAATACTTCTTAAATTATTCCAAAAAATTGAAGAGAAACACCTTCAAACTTAGTCTACGAGGCCCACATTACCAGAATATGAGAACCAGAGAAGGAATAATGCTGCTGTGAATGTATATGTGTAGATCTTTTTATAGACATTTTTTATTTCTGTTATAGAAATACCTAGAAGAAATTTAACTTCATAAGAAGCTGCAATCTTTTTCCAAAATGGCTGTATCATCCTACATTCCCACCAGCAGCATATAAAAGTTTCAGTTGCATTACATCCTTACCAACACATGGAATAGTTAGTATATTTAAATTTAAGACAGTTTCAGTTTTATTAAAATATAATGGACATACAGTACTAGTTAAGTTTTAGGTGTGCCATGTAATGGCTTGACATGCATATATTGATATTGTGTACCACAGTAAGTTAACATCCATCCCCTCATATATTAAAATGTATAGGCCATTCCAGTCTGTGCTTTGTATTGTCCACTGTGGTGTTTATTTGCAGTTCCTCAGTGACACATGCTTAGAGCAGCATTATTTATGATAGTCCAAAATATGAAACTATTCAAATAATGGGTAAATAAATAGATAAATTGTGCTAAATACATACAATGAAATACTATTCAGCAAAAATTCAGAGTGAACATGATACAACATGGATGAGCTTCACAGACATTATGGGAAAGAATCCAGATAGAAGCATAAGTATGATTCCATTAATACATAATTCTAAAAAGCACAACCTAGTGACTGCAAAAAATAATCAGTCATTTTTTGGAGTAATGTAGAATAGTGACTGGCTGGAAAGGAGTCCTAGAGAACTTTTGGTAATGAAGGAAACAGCATATATCTTTATTATGGTGGCAATTACATACATTTGTCAAAACTTTTTGTATACTAAAAATAAAAACTACAATGAGATAGCACCTCACACCTATTAGGATGACTGAAATCAACAATACAAGAAACAAGTTTTTTTTTTTTTTTTTTTGAAACAACAGGTTTTGGTGAGAACTTGAAGAGAGGGTACCCTCTTAACACTGTTTGTGGGAATGCAAACTAATTCAGCCACTTCGGAACTTCGGAAAAGGGTATGGAAGTTCCTCAAAAATGTCAAAACATAATTACCCCATGATCCAGCAATAGTATTATTAGATATTTACCCAAAGGGAACAAAAAATAGTGAGTTGAAAAAGCATATGAACATCAATGTGTATAGCAGCATTATCTACAATAGCCAAACTATAGAAACAGTCCAAGTGTCCACTGAGTGATGAATGGATAAAGAAATGGTACATATATACAATGGAATATTATTCAGCAATAAAGGAAAATGAAATCTTGCTATTTGCAACATGACAGAGCTAGAGGGTATTATGATAAATAAGTCAGAGAAAGACAAATACCATAGAATTTCACTCATTTGTGGAATTTAGTAAACAAAACAAGAAAAGGGGGGAAAAAGAGAGAAAGAGCCAACCAAGAAACAGACTCTTAGTAACAGAGAACAAACTGATGGTTACCAAAGAGCAGGTGGGTTGGGGGATGGGTGAAATAGGTTATGGGGATCAAAACAGCACTTTTGAAGAGCGCTGGGTGCTATATGGAAATGTTGAATCACTATATTGTACACCCAAAACTAACATTACACTGTGTGTTAACTAACTGGAATTTAAGTAAAAACTTAAAAAATAAAACCAGAGAAGGACACCAGAAGAAAATTATGGACCAATATCTCTAATGAAAAGAGATGCAAAAATCCCCAATATTTTTTTAGAAAAAAAAATCAATACATTAAAAGGATCATATACCATATTCAAGTGGGATTTGTTCCAGTCATGCACAGTTGGTTCAATGGTGCAGATGCAAATCAATGTGATACACAGTATTAACATAATGGAAGGTAAAAATCATGATCATCTCAATAGAGGCAGAAAAATATTGACAAAATTCAATATCCATTAATGATAAAAAAATTAAAGTGGGATTAAAAGGAATGGACTTCAACATATTTAAAAAAAAAAAAAAAACTGCGTACTGCAAACCCACAAGTAACATCAGACTTGATTGTTAAAAACTGAAAACTTTTCCTCTAGGATCACAGACAAGACTACAATGCCCACTCTTACTACTTTGATCAGGCAAGAAAAATGGCATCCAAATTAGGAAGGAAAAAAAGTAAAACTATCACTATATGGAGGTTACATAATGACATGTACAGAAAATCCTGAATACAATAATGAATTCATTTATTCTAATAAGTCACAGGCTACAAAATGAACATACAGATTGATAGCATTTCTATATGCTTAATAACCTGCCATCAGAAATGACAGACTGAAAAATATCCCATTTACAATTATATCAAAACTAATAAAAATGAACAAGAGTAAATTTATCTAAGGAGGTGAAAGATATGTACTCTGAAAATAAAGACATTAATGAAGAAATTGAAGATGATATGCTCATGGATTAGAATAATTTACATTGCTAAAATGTCCATACTACCCAATCCAATCCACAGATTCAATGCAATCCCTATTAAAACATCAATAATATTTTTCGCAGAACTGAAATAATCTTGAAAATTTGTATGGAACCGCAAAAGATTCTGACTAGCCAAAGCAATCTTGACGAAGAAGAACAAACCTGGAGGTATCATACTCCATGATTGTTTTTTTTTTTTTTTAGATTTTATTTAGTTATTCATGAGGGACACAAAAAGAGGCAGAGGCATAGGCAGAGGGAGAAGCAGGCTCCCCATAGGGAGCCTGATGGGGACTTGATCCCAGGACCCCAGGATCACGACCTGAGCCAAAGGCAGATGCTGAACCACAGAGCCACTCACATTCTTCACATTCCATGATTTCAAACTATACCACAAAACTATGGTAATCAACATAGTATGGATTGGCATGAAAAGAGGCACATAGATCAAGGGAACAGAATGGAGAGCTCAGAAATAAATCTACGTATAGATAGTCAATTCACATACGATAAACTAGGCAAGAATATATTATGAGAAAAAAGTCTCTTCAAATCTGTTGGAAAAACTGGGTCACTCCTTACACAAAAATAAATTCAATAATTGATTAGAGACTCGAGGCCATAAAACTCCTGAAACAACATGTGGGGACAACATTAAACTCTGACATGGATCTTAGCAACATATTTTGGGGACCAGTCTTCTGTGGAAATGGCAACAAAGTCTAAAAGAAGATTTATGCCAAATTAACAAGCTTTTGCACAACAAAAGCAAGCATCCAAAAAATACAAAAAGCAACCTACTGAATGGGAGAAGATATTTGCAAATCATACTTTCAATAAGTCTTTAATATCCAAAGTATATTAAAAAATGTACACAACTTAAATAGCACAACACTTGAAATGATATTTTACCATAGGAGATATACAGATGCTCAACATTACAAATCATTAGGGAAATGCAAATCAAAACCATATTGAGGTCCCCTCACACTGGTAAGATTAGCCATCATCAAAAAGATAAGTGTTGGGTAGGATGTAAAGCAAAGAGAGCCTTCATACACTAATGGTGGGAATGTAAATTAGTGTAGCTAGTATGAAAAACAATATGTAGGTTGCTCAAAACCATTGCTCAAAAGCAATGGCACTCCTGGCTATTTATCTAAAGAAAAAAGAAACACAAATTCAAAGAGATAGTGAGCCGTTATGTTCACTACAGTATTATTTACAATAGCAAAGTTATGGAAGCCACATAAGTGTTCATCAGTAGATGAATGGATGTTTATAGAAGCCTTAAACATCACACACACTGGAATATTACTCAGCTTTAAAAAAAATGAAGTCTTGCCATTTCAAACAACACTAATAGGCCTACAGGGTATTATGCTAAGTGCAAGAGAATGACAAATACCATGTGATTTCAATTATGTGGAATCTTAAAAAAAAAACTCATTACAACAGAAAAACTATTGGCTAAGGAGAGGAATGGCTTAGAGGTGGATAAAATAGGGGAAGGGAATTAGAAAGTACAAACTTTCAATTATACAATGAGTCATGCAGATATACAGTATCGGTGTATAGTCAATAATGTAGTAACGTTATGGTGACAGTGACCAGACTTATTTAGAGATCATTCTGCAATGTATAAAAATGTCAGATCACTATGATGTTCACCTGAAACTAGTAGGATATTATATAGCCATTAAACTTTGTTTAAAAAAGTAATTCAGTTGATGCTATAAACATCCCTAATGAAACATGTCACTGAGAAGAGAGAATGTTCAATACTAGAGCACAGAAAACAGGAAGTCTGAGAGGCTGAAGTGGGAGTAGTTTAACTTTGGATGGAAATATCGATGACTCTGATCTACACAGTCAAGTGGTTTCCTTCAAACATGCTTGGTGCTCTGACTTTATTAAGGCCAGATGCTCTTTTTCTTTATTTACCCATTTAACCAGAGAGTTAATCACTGGATTTCCAGATAAGTTGTTACAAATGAGTGCATACTTCTTGTAATTGAGAGGACCTAAAAAGGAAGATTTGAGGCACAGGATAGGACACAGATACTTAAAAAAAAAAAAAAAAAAAAAAAAAAAAAAGATACAGATACTTCATGAATTGGGACACCTATGATCTATTTATACTCTGCCCCCTTGTGGAGTATATTAGCCATGTCTTCCCTGTAGTTGTCAGTAGAAATACGAGGTTTCTGGATACCTACAACTATCTCCCATTCAGCCACTGAATGACCACCCAGAAGCTTTACTTCTGGTGACACTTCTTTATAACTTCAATAAAGAGAATCCCTAATACTTAGCAATTTAGATGTCTTTCTCTGTCCCCATTTCCTGAAATTTTTTTTCTGTCCAAATTATCTTCATTAAAGTGCTCTCACAGAAAGGCCACATGTCCATTCCATTCACATTTCACTAGTCAAAGTAAGTCCCATGGTCTCACCTGACATCAAGGATGACTGGAATTATCATCCTTGAGAGGAAGGGCAGCGAATAGGAACAGTAATATAACTTTTACATGGGGTTTTTATTTGCTTGTCTGATTTAAGATTCTCTTCCTACCAACAATCAAAGATAGTGGTTTTCCTCTTCAATAAATTCTCTATTAGTATTTGATTGAAAAACTCATATTAAATAGGAGTGTTTCAATATAATAATTCTGACTGGCTTCTGTATGTGGCCAGCTCTGTTCTAGTAACACCATAAAAAACAAAAAAAAAAAAAAAAAAAAAAAAAACGAAAATATTGTCAGAAAATAAAATGGCAATACTAAATTCAAAATGCAACAAACACAGTAAGAAAAACTTGGGGTGGGGCTTTCATATATTTTTTCTAAAATATTTAAGTGTGGGGATTCCTGGGTGGCTCAGCGGTTTGGAGCCTGCCTTTGGCCCAGGGTGCGATCCTGGAGTCCTGGGATCGAGTCCCACATCGGGCTCCCGGCATGGAACCTGCTTCTCCCTCCTCCTGTGTCTCTGCCTCTCTCTTTCTCTCTGTGTCTATCATAAATAAAAATAAATAAATAAATCTTTAAAAAAATCTTTAAAAAAATAAATAAAATAAATACAATATTTAAATGTATTCTTGCTAATATAGCATCCTTGCTGCAGTAATTAAAACTGATCTTTGATTAGATGCCTAACTACAGTCACTATATAAATTTTTTCTATCCCATTACTAGATATGAAAATATAATAGGATACTCAAATAATTTCATTAAACTTCATGTTAAATTGGGGCAAATTAGAATAGTGGAGAAAAAGAAATTCAGATCATCAACTTTGAAGTTCTATTGGCTTCTCTTTGAGCTCTTGCTCTAACAATGCTCAACTTAAATAAGTTAGATATTTCACCATTCTCACCTATAAAATTAGAATAAGAAAATCTTCCTCATTGATTTTTGTATGAGAATTAAATTTCTCTCACAATATTTGGCACATTATAGGTGTTTGATAAGTGTCAAAAATGCTGTTGTACAGTATTAGTAGAAAGTAAACCAATTAAAAAGCTACAAAATGCTGAGCAAGAAGGTTAGGATAATTTGTACTGGCTATCAGAGAATGATCTGCAATTTTTAATCCAACTGCCCATCCCTCCACAATTAAGACTCTAATATGCACCCTCTCTGGACGGGTAGTCTCTCTCTTCCTTCTGCATAATACTAAAAAATCATGAAAAGATAGCATGATCTATCTTCAGGTGTGTTGGTGAGGAAGAAAGGTTGACAAGCCCTGCTAGCAAATTCTAATATCAGCAGCAGACATTTCATAAAGCAGTTTCAATCGCTTTAAATTGGAATTTCCATTCACTGATAAGAGTGTTTACTGCTCTCGCCCCTTACTGTAAGGTCAAAATTGGGCCACTGTCATATGCAAATGTTATCTTCAAAATTAAATGAGAATGGGTCAGGCATGTGGTGGAAAATGTGCAAAAATACAGTATTAACTGTGTTAACCAAAAAGCCTTCTGGGATTGTCAAGATTGAAAGAAGTATTTCTGAATGAATGTAGAATAGTATTATGTGAAATATTTCAATTAAAATTAAAATCCTCACTGCATACTTCTGTTATTACCTGTAAAAAAGATAACTATTTACACAACAAAGTGAACGCTTCATATGGAACAGTACAGTAACTCAAAAGCCTAGATTTAAACTCACTTTTAGCAGCTTCATTTTGCTCCTTTTTGAAAGAAACATTTTGTTATTGCAGTGTTTTTCCCTGGCCCTTCCCTTCCCCCCCACCAACAAATTTTCTGAGTGAATCTTTTGAGAAATACCAAAGCTTTCAGTTTTTAAACTAAAACAAGTTTACTTTAGTTTAGAATATATTGTCCTAGAAGGAGTCTTGTAATATAAATCCATGGAAAATCAAACAATGATTCTTCACACTAATTAATGTGAATTGACTAAAAATATTCAACCACACATGCCATAAAAAAGTTGAGAGCTGCCTTATTCAGAGTCAGTGCCAAGTTTTACTTATTTTAGTAGACAAAAAGCCACTAGATGACATTTTTGCTATGCCTAGAGACCGTTTCTATCAGTTTTATGATAGCACACAAACAAGAGATATCGGACATTTATGTAGTGGGTACTTATTCTTCACACAACACAATTGTAGCCATGTTAATCAGGTACATCAATATGAGAACATGCCTATAGAACGTATTACTGATTATTTTAAAACATGTCTACTCAGCGCAGAAGCACTTTCTTTTTTGATGTGTTCACTTTATTACTTCCCTAAACTATTGGAATCCACTTCAATCTTTATCTCACTGTAAAATAGGAAACATCATCACTTTGGTACTTGGTGGATACTACCGAAAAAGAAAGTTTATAAATGATAGACTGTTTGAAACTTCAATAAAAGCTTTTGAAAGTTAGGTCTTAAAAACAGAGTATTTCAAATTACTTTGAAGGATGTTTCTTAAACAGAAGAGAATTTTCTCTCTGAAGGATCACCTGTATAAGAATTAGAGATTGTCAACACAGTGATAGGTACTTATTCTCTAGCCCCACAGTGAAAAAAGTGTCTCTTGATTCAGTCATGAGGAATTACAACATTTGGATCCTATAGCAGAAACATCTATATAGAAAGTATTTACATTTAAAATGAAAAACAATTTATATTTTTAAACACTACTGACTTCTAAGGAATATGGATACTTTTAAACTGTTAAGCATCTTGATGAATTCAAAGAGCAAATATAAAATTGGTACTGAAAAAGGTAATGAGTTGATCTACCTCATCATAGTAAAGAAATTAACTTAGACTTCTTTTTTTAAGATCTTATTTATTCATTCATGAGAGACACACAGAGAGAGGCAGAGATATAAGCAGAGGGATAAGCAGGCTCCCTGCGGGGAGACTGACATGGGACTCAATCCTAAGAACCCGGGATCACGTCCTGACCCAAAGGCAGTCATTCAATCACTGAGCCACTCAGGCACCCTGAAATTAACTTAGAGTTTCAAGGGCAATCAAAGAAGAATTAGAAGAGAATGGGATGGAATTAGAGAAGTGGAGAAGGCTCAGCAGTATATGAAGTGAAGGCATAGGGGGATGTTACAGAAAGTGATGCAGTGGAGATCATTTTTGTGAAATGCAAGCTATCCCAGCCCTATTTTTTTTTTCAGTATAGTATAATATTGACTACCATCATAATAGATTTGCCCAAGTTTTCTATTTTTAAAAAATATTATTAAAATTTATTTAGAGAAAGCATGAGGATAGGCAGGAAAGAGAAGAGAGACTCTCCAGAAGATTCCATGATGTGTGCACACCCCCTCATGGGGGCTCCATCCCAGAACCCCAAGGTCATGACCTGAGCCAAAATCAAGAGTCTATGTTCAACCAACTGAGCAACCCAGGCACCCCTCTTCCTATTTTTAAAAAAGTGTTTAAGGTGCACTTAGGTGGCTCAGTGGTTGAGCATCTGCCTTTGGCTCTGGTCTTGATCCCAGGGTACTGGGATCTAGTCCTCATGAATAAATAAATAAATAAAATCTTTTTTAAAAGTAAAAAAAAAAAAAAAAGTGTTCGAAACTTGAAAATATGAAATGAATTCAATAATTGTAGAAGGCAGAACCAAAGTCTAGTAAAGGCCATAATAGTATAGGTCCCAAACTGATTATTAGGTATTTAAGACTTCCTGTTTCTACATGTGTGGAATGGGCTTGAACCAAACAGGCCTAGATTTCAAGAGATCAAGACATGGTCATTCATAATGTGTTTCATAATATTAACTGGTTTTCTTTGGTTGTTATTGTGAAAAATAGTATTCAGAGATCAAAAAACAGTGTGGAATAATTAAATAAGGTATGTTAGATTTGGAGGCATCTATATGAATTCACAAATTTCCGAAAGATGGAAATTATGGAAAGTCTATTAATGTGGGAAATGACATAAATCCCAAATGATGATCTGGCATAATTAGATCAGCTTCTCAATTAAGGAATAGAAAATAGAAAAGGATGACTCACAGTCGGGGTAAAAGAGAATGACTTGAACGTCAAAAAGTTTTAGAAAGCCATTGTAAATAGTTGATAAAATATCCAAATACTGTTATTAAGAGGTAAAAAATAAAGAGAATATAGTATTTTTCAATCTTTTAAAAATTGAGATGTAATTGACAAATGGAATATAGTACTGATATATTAACTCTGGGAAAAATTTCAAGAATACAGATTTTACATGATCTCTGAGCTTCTGTAGTTCTTAAGAAACATCAAACTGGCTTGTGAATACAGGCATATAGTCCTCTGAAGTGTTCTCATGGGCTTACCAATCCTACTCCTTATTTTCTTACTTGAAATGTAACAGGACCTATGTTTTTTTTTGACCAAAATATTGTAATTTTTAGATTAAAACCCTGCTAAAAAGATTAAATCAAATACTTAATTTGAATTGTGACATTTTGCTGAATATAAGAAAAATATATTTTATACTATTTTATTTTCTAAAATGTCCAATAACTTTTCTCCATCTTGTTTGAAAAACTTCTCTTGGAGTATGATTCATGGTAAGAAGTCTTTTTCTGTGTTAATTAAACATAAAAGAGGAGTCCCAGCTGGTGGTGTAGGAAGATCCTGAACTCACCTCCTTCCATGGACACACCAAATCTACAGCTACATGTGGGGTCATTTCCCTTTGAAAAATATCTGAAAACTAGATAAACTGTTGGCCACAACAAAGGATAAAAGGACTACACGAAGATGGAAAGGACAGGAAGAGACATATTAAAAAAACAAAAAAACAACAAAACAAAACAAAACAAACAAAAAATAACTTACCCCTGCTAAGGTAACACATTATAGGGAGGGATCTCACTGGACAGGCACCTCTAGAAGAATGAGGGGCTAATGCCCCACGTCACACACCATGGCCCCCTGGGATCTGCACCAGAAAGATGAGCCTATGGAACATCTGGCTTGGATAACCAATGGGACTGATGTTAGGAAGTCCCAAGATGCTATAGGAAATTGGAATTCACCTCATAGAGAGGCCTCATGTATAATTTTGTTGTCCCCATGGTCCAGTGGAAAAAAAAAAAAAACTAGCAGTTTGGAAAGTACTTGGACTTGAGGGAGATTCACCTGCTGCTCTTGTGGTATTAGCTAGAGGGGCAGGAAAGAGTTGAGATGATCCCCATATATGAAGGTCCTGGAAGGATCTATTGTTGCACTCTCCACATTACCTGCCAGCACAGGTGTGCAAGCTTGGACAGAGCACCCTCCCACCACCTTGACTGGATCCTTGGGATGAGCAATCACTGAACTTGCTGGGGAGGCAAGTGTGAACGATTGTAGAGTTCTCCCTAAGTTGGTGATCATGGGAATTTGTGACCCTTCCCCATCCTGACTAGAAATGATGAGCATGAGCCGTCAACTCATTCTCTCACTCTAGACAAGCCAGCATGCACACAGGCAAGACATTTTGTTGCTGCCTCCCTGAAGCCGACCAGCATGCCCTACCATGACACTATTCAGCTGCCTTTGCTAAAGCCAGTAGAGGTGTGCAGTCCTCTCTAGAGATACCCCTTCATTAACAGGCCCTGGTGGCCAAGAGGCCTGGCATTTAAGAACTCCATGGGACTGTAACAATTAGACAATTCTTGGCAAGCCACCACCCCTGGGACACAGCAAAGACAGAAAACAGAACAAAACCTGTCTTTCTATGAAAAGGCCTATTTACTTGGCCAGGCACTTCAGCCTAAGGGGAAAGTATTGTGTTTTCAACACATCTGGAGGCAAATAGGTGCTCTCAGGGCCCATAAATGAGGAAACACATCTTTGCCTACTCCCTTGGCCTAGCTACAGATGAATAAGATTTCCAGAAAGGTGCTTAACTGTGGAACTCTGATTTTCGCTACCATTACACAGGGCACATTTGCAGATATCCTGGTCTGCCGGCCAACAGGGATTATAACCATGACCCAAAGGACCTTATACATTTGTATACTTTAAAAGTTTCTGCCAGACAATTGGGCTTCCACCCAGCCTGAATGTAAGTGCTAAGTGAGATTCCTCTTCTTGAATTACTGACAGGTGTTGGCACATCCTTAGCAATGGGAGCATATCAAGAATAAATCAGGTGGTTAAGATAATCACAAAGGTTGGAGAGACAACTAAGAGCCAAGGCAAGGTTGAATGAGTAGAACCATCAAGGTACACAAGGCCATGCCTTCAAAGACAAAGAGGTACATGTTGTGCCTAATACACAGAAACACAGTCAAGCAAAATGAGGAAACTGATAAATATATACAAAACAAAGAGCAAGATGAAACCTTAGGAAAAAATCTTAATGATGTAAAGCTAAGTAATCTGTAAAACAAAAATTAAGTTCTGGTCGTAAAGACACAGAACAGGAGAGAAGAACCTCAATAGACATAGGAAACAAATAGAAGTCATAGAGCTGAAGGTTATAACTGAATTGAATAAATCAGAGGAGTTCAACAGAAGAGTGGATAAAATAGAAGAATGGATCAGTGAGATGAAAGAAAAAGCAATGGAACTCCCCTGAAAAGAAAAAGAAAAAAAAAATAAAATGAAGATAACTTAAGAAATTATTAGGACTACATTAAGTGGAATGACATCTACAGTGTAAGAGTCCCAACAGCAGAAGTAGATACAGAAAAGAGCAGAAAGCTTATTAAAACACGCACTAGCTAAACACATCCCTAATATAGGGAAGGAAACACATTGAAGAATGTCAGAATCAAGGAATGTCTGAGAGGTCTAAATAAGATGCAGCCTGAGAAACTCACAGAATGACACATACTAATTAAAATGTCACAGTTAAAGATAGTCTTAAAGGCAACAAGAGAAAAACAACCTTCTACATACAAGGGCAACTCCAAGGCATCAGGTTTCTCAACAGAAATTTTGCAAGCCAGAAGGGAATGATTTGATGTATTCAAAGTCCTGACAGGAAAACACTTCCAAAGAAGAACACTCTACTTGGTAAGGCATCATTCAGATTTGAAAACGAGATAGAGTTTTCCAGAAAAGCAAAAGCTAGTTTATTACTACTAAACTGGCCTTATAAGAAATATTAAAGAGACTTCTTTAATCTAAACAGAAATGGAGGGGTATGTGGGTTAAACGTCTGCCTTCAGCTCAGGTTATGATCTCAGGGTCCTGGGATTGAGTCCCACATCAAGCTCTGAGGCTCAGCAGGAAGTCAGCTTGTCCCTGTCCCTCTGTCACCCCCCATTCATGCTCACTCTCTCTCCCTCAAATAAATAAACAAACAAACAAACAAACAAACAAACAAACGTTAAAAGGCTCAAGTTAAATGAGAAATCAAAGAGTACAAGTATGCCAAAGAAATAAAAGGGGTCATGAGACTAGTATGAACAATAATACTACAACAAAATAGAAACCCTAAAGAAACGGATAAATGCCTAGAAATTTTCCAAGACTGAATAATGAAGAAATAGAAAATCTGAATATGCTAATAACTAGCAGAGAGAATGAATCAGAAAACAAACACAACACCAAAACCTCCCAATAAGCACAAGTCTAGGACCATATGGCTTCATTGGTAAATTCTCTGAAATGTTCAAAGGAGAATCCATATCTTTCTTAAACTCTTGCAAAAAGCTGAAAATAAGGGACACCTGGATGGCTTAGTGGTTGAGCGTCTGCTTTTGGCTCAGGGCGTGATCTCGGGGTGCTGGAATCAAGTCCCGCATCGGGCTCCCCACAGGGAGCCTGCTTCTCCCTCTGTGTCTCTGCCTCTTTCTGTCTTTCATGAATAAAAAATAAAATCTTAAAAAAAAAAAAACTGAAAATAAGCCAAAGCTTAAAAACTCTTTTTACTAGGTCAGATTTATCCATATACCAACACCAGATGGCTTATGTAAAAATCCCCATAAAAGTATTAGGAAAGTGAATTCAACAATATATTAAAAGAACAATAAACCATGATCAAGAGGAATTTTGCCAGGGATGCAAAGATGATTCAACATCCACAAATTAATCAATGTATTTATTAGCACATTAACAAAATGAAGAATAAAAATCATGATCATCTCAACAGATTCAAGAAAGGATTTGACAGATGTACAGTGAATGTAAACATTCACTTATGATAAAAACTATTTACAAAGTGGGTTTAGAAGGAATGTATCTCACCATATTAAAGACCATGTATCACATGTATGATTGAACAGCTAATAAAATCAGCAGTGAGAATCTGAAAGCTTTTCATAAGATCAGGAACAAGAGAAGGATGCCTACTACTGCCATATTTATTTAAGATAGTATTGGAAGTCCTAGCCACAGCAATTCGGTGAGAAAAAGAAATAGAAATCTAAGTTTGAAAGCAAGAGATAAAACGGCAAGTCTTTCCAGGTGACATGATACTATATATACAGAAAACCCTAAAGACTCAACAAAAATGGTTTAGAACCAATAAATGAATTTAGTAAAATGGCAGGATACAAAATGATTTTATTTTAAAAAATATTTTATTTATTTATTCATGAGAGATGGAAAGAGCCAGAAGGAGAAGCAGGCTCCCTATGGGAAGTCTGATGTGGGCTCGATCCCAGGGCCTTGAGATCATGACCCGAGCCAAAGGCAGATGCTTAACTGCTGAGCCACCCAGGTGCCCTGCAAATAATATTTTTAAAAATTTAAATTTAAATTAAAAACTTAATCTGTTGTATTTCTATATACTAATAATCAGAAGAAATAAAAAAATAACTATTTACAATTGCATAAAAATACTATACCTAGGAATAAATTTAAGAAGGTGAAAATCTGTACACTGAAAACTCTAAGACATATATAATAGAAATCAAAGAAGACACATTAATGGAAAGATACATAGTGTTCATTTTTGGAAGTGTTTTAATATTGTTAAAACATCATAGTACCCAAAGCAATCTACAGATTCACTGTAATCTCTATCCAAATCATGGTATCATTTTTAACAGAACTTGAAAAAATAATTCTAAAATTTCTTATAGATCCACAGAGGACTCTGAATAAACAAAAACAATCTTGGAAAAGAATAAAACTGGAGGTATCATATAGTGGGGAAAAAAGAGTCTCTTCAAAATATTAATTCAAAGTGGATTAAAGACTCAAATATAAGATTCCAAACCATAAAACTCCTATGAGAAAACATAGCTGATAAGCTCCTTCACATTGGGCTTAATGGTGGTTATTTGGATATGACATTGAAGTCAAGGACAACAAAAGCAAAATAAACAGAACGACATCCAAATAAAAACCTTCTGCATAGCATCAACACATTAGTAACATCAAAAGAAAACCTACTGAGTGGGAGAAGATGTTTACACCTCATATATTCATGATGAGGTTAATGTCCAAAATATATTTTTAAAAATACCTAAATCTCAAAAACAGTGCAATTATGAGATGGACAGAGAATCTGAATTGACATTTTTTTTCTTAAGAAGATGTATAGATGACCTATAGATGATCTATAGATATACAGATGACATAGAAAAACAACTCAGTATCACAAATCATCAGGGAAATGCAAACCAAAGCTACATAGAGCCCTTTATACCTGTCAGAATAGCTCTTATGAAAAATACAAGAAAATGTTGACACGGATGTGCAGAAAAGGGAACCCTCATGCACTCTTAACAAGAATGTAAGTTGATACAGCCACTATGGAAACCAGGATAAAGCTTCCTTAAACAATTAAAATTAGAGCTACCATAGTATCTAACAATTCCCTACTGGGAATAGATATTCAAGGAAAACACAAATACTAATATGAGATCTATGCACTCTTACATTTACTGCAGCGTTATTTACAATAGCCAAGGTATGGCAACAACATAGGTGTCCATGAATGGAGGAATGGCAAAAGAAGATATAGTATATATGTACAGTGGAATCCTACTCAGCCAAAAAAAAAAAAGAAGAAGAAGAAGGAAATCTTGACATTTTCAACAACATGGATGGGCCTTGGAGCATTACGCTAAGCAAGAGTAGTCAGAGAAAGACAAATACCACATAATTTCATTTATATGTGGAAACAGACAAACAATACCAGACTTATAGACACAGACCAGATTCATGATTGCTAAAGGGTTGGGTTGCTGGGGTGGGGGGCAGGTCGTGGGGGGTGAAGTGGATAAAAGAGAGTAAAAGTACACACTTTAAGTTATAAAATAAGTCATGGTAACATAATGTGCACCATGGGGAATATAATCAATAATATTGCATTAACTTTGTAAGGCAACAGTTGATAAACACTGTGGTAATCGTTTCTCTCTGTATACAATGGTGACTCACTATGTTGTCCACCAGAAACTAATATTGCATGTCACTCATGCCTCAATAAATAAATAAGTCACATTATTGTTAAATTATATAAAGACTCATCTATTTTAGAATGTAGCATATCAGCAAATGAAATAATTATCAGCACAATTACACATAATATTAGAAGTTCTATAACAAATATTGAAGTTTGATTGTTTTAAAAATATTTGAATAGTTGCCTGTTTCATTTCTGCTATCTTCAGTTTTTGAGCTGGCTCATCTATTCTGTATGCTAATCTATCCTCTAAATATTGTATTTTTTTCATCTCTAGCCAAGAATATATTGTTCGCCCTAGATACTTAACATTTCCCTCCCATTACACAAATCGTTCCTTCTGGTTTGGGTACTATTGTGATCTGCATTTGAATCTCATTTATTCTAAACATCTCTATATCTGTACTATAAGAAAGCAGAAGGGGTGCCTGGGTGGCTCAGTCAATTAAGTGACTAACTCTTGGTTTCACTCAGGTCTTGATCTCAGTGTCATGAGTTCAAGCCCCATGTTGGACTCCAAACATATAAACTTAATCTAACTTAAATTTGTCTACTCCAAAAAAGAGTGAATAACTAAATATTTGGCCATATGCCTAACACAATCTAAAATAAATAATTATAATGACTATCACTTATATTTACATAATGTTATCAAGAAATTCATATCCATCTGAAGTTTCCAAAACACTACTTTCTTCCAGTAACTTTTTCAGGGGCTGTTGAAACTACCAGGACATGGTCCTTGCAAAATAGGTACATACTCTTCGAGTTCTAAAAATCTCAACCCTCAATTTGAGTACAGGCACCTATAAAATATTGCCATACTCCCAAATTGGAAAGTATGTTCTTGCTAGCACCAAGTTTTATATTATTCTAACTCAGTCAAAAAGTCAAAAGCGATAGTAAGCAGTTCAAACAGGAATGCAGGGATTTGGAGTCACAGTGCTGTCAAGCTGAAACAGGAAAATGAAATTCTAACATACAAATTAGTGTCTGCAGGAAACAGCTAACAACCTGGGTCTTGGGAGACAGAGAGAAAAGGTGGGATTAATGACAGGGAGGAGTACCGAGAAGGGGTTGTGGGGCTGATGCTTCTTTCCTGGAAGAGAAGGTTCTTTGTGCAGATGCCACGAGTGAAAAGGAAAGCTGGGGCAGGAGTAAGTAACCATTCGCTGCTACCGAACTGATTCTTACATGAGCAACAATAAAAAAGAAAACCGGAAAGAAGTTATAGTTCCCCCTCCTCCAACTTTCCATTCCCTTTCAGTATCTTCATCAAATTGGACGTAGTAGGATATGGTGCGAAAACCCTGATGGCAAGAGAGTCCATCTCAGCCCAGGTATCAGGAGGAAATGAAGGAAGGAGGTAGACTGGAATGAAATGGACCAAGATCAATAACTGCAGAGCAGGAGACTCATGCGGAAGCCTGAGCTTAGCAGAATGGAGTGGTAGAGGCAGAAACTGGATTTGTGAATATATTAAAAAGAATGAGGGGAGAGAGAGCAGAAGCAGTGAGTTTACATAAGTATTTTCAAGTGTTTGGCATCATGAATTAACTAGAAATGGAGCAGTAAGTGGAAGGTTATTATTTTTTTTGTCTTAAATCACCTTTATTGAAAGTATAATTTACTGTGATAAAATGCACTACAATCGAGATATAAAACATTTTCCACCTCATAAAGATTCCTCTTGCTCTCTTGCAGTCGACCCCACCCCCACTCCAGCCCAAGCTCCACTGCCGGCCCCCATTAACCAAGTAAACCTAATTGATATTTATAGAACACTACCCCCAATGACAGTGGAATACACGTTCTGTTTAAACGCTCATGAACATTCACATAGATCATATTCTGTGCCATTGTACAAAGGTGAGCAAATGTAAAAGGAATGAAATCATACATAGTATGTTCAATGACCACAGAGGACATGAATTAGAAATCAATTTTAGGAAGTAATCGGGGAAATGCCCAAATATGGAAACAATTAAACAAGAGACTTCATGTAGTACATGAGTCAAAGAATAAACCAAAAGAGAACTTTAAAAATATTCCAACTAAACAAATAACAATCCTTTCTGGGATGCATTTGAAGTTGGGTTTGAAAGAAAAATGTGTGTGTATATATACATATACACACATACATACACACATATACATAGACATATGTTATACATACACATATAATGAAGAAATGGCTTAATTCCATGATATAACTCCCACCTTGAGGAGTCTTTAAAAATTTGGAAAATACAAAATGAATAAAGGTTTTAAAGGCAATATTATCAATAAATACAATGCCTATAATCTCTTGGTGTGAACATAATTTTTATCAGCATGTTTTAAAAAAATAAACATTCCCAAAGAAAGGGGCATCAAGTAGTAGAGTAGAAAGATCCTGAGGTTACCTTCTTTCACCAACACAACAAAACTGCAACTACCCATAGTACAACTTTCTTTTGTGAAAAACCTGAAGACTGGGGAAATATCTCTACCAGAACTAAAGATAGAAAGTAAAAGCCACATGAAGCCTCCTACATGGGTAGGAGGCTTAGAGATATGGTCCAGTTAGGATCCATGCCCTTGTATATCGACATGTATATGGGAGAGGCAACACAAATGCATAGGTCCTCCTTGCATTGGAGGGTTTAAGCTCCACATTTGTCACCCCAACCCTTGAGAACTGCAGTGGGAGGATGAGCAGTCCCCCAAAGGTCTTGCTTTGAAAACCACTGTGGCTTAAATCACGAGAGCCAGAGGGCTATAAGAACCTGAAACTTCACACTTAAAGGACTGACACCCAAACTTGCTCTGAGTCCCAGTGCAGAGCCATATGTAAAAGAGACTTATTAATTTTAGGGTGTGTTCTGGAGAAGCTATGATCAGTTTGTAGAAAGTTCCTCTGGGAATGGAAGAGCTAGCCAATGCCACTTTTTTTTTTTTTTTTTTAACTGTCCTCCTACCTGGCTAACCCAGCATAAGCAGGTGCGTTTTCTGACACTGTCCATCTACCTTGCTAGCTAGCACTGCATGTCCCATTCCAGCATTACCTGTGGACCAAACCTGCTCACTCTGGTCTGTGTTCCTCCAAACTGACTCCTGCCCTGCCATACATGATGGGTGGTCTTGACTGGGACTGGTGCCCCACCCCCCCCCAAAGTGGCTGCTGCTGTGCTATACCTGGACCAGTGTGTTCCCAAAAGACTTCCTTCCCCAGGGCAGGCCAGTCCACTTACCATCACCCTAGAAGTAACTGCAGCCTGGCCTCTTAGCCAGTCATGCAAGGGCCCTCCCTGCCCACCTGTGGCAATAGCAACTGATTATTACACCTAGCTGGGTTAGGGGCTAACCACACCCACCAATGCATCTGCAGATGCTGCTGCCCAATCATGACTGGAGGGCACAAACAGACCTCCCAGGGGATCCTCTGGAGTGCTTAGTTTTGGTGACTAAAATGGATTAACTTTTGGGGCTTCTACATAAGGCCACTCCTTCAAGACCCAGACACTTAGCTGATCTCTTTAATACATCGAAACAAACACAGAATCATTCAAAATTAAGAAAGAGACAAATAAATTATAAATGAAAGAATAAGAAAAAGAACTAAACAATTATTATAATAAACCTGATAAAGAGATAAGAGAAATCTATAAAAGAACTAACAGAGCTTAGGAATTTAGGCTGAAAGGAAAAATACGCTAGAGTGATTCAACAGTACATTGTATAATGCAGAACAATGGATCAATGACCTAGACCACAGGATAGTGGAAAGCACTCAAGCAGAACAGCAAAGAAAAAATAATTTTTAAAGTAAGGATACTATATGTGACCTCTGTGACAGCATGAAGCATACTAACACTTGCATTATAAGGGCCAAAGAAGAAGAAACAACAGAGAAGGACTGGAAACATTTTGAAAAAATTATGGCTGGGGCACCTGGGTGGCTCAGCGGTTGGGCATCTGCCTTTAGCTCAGGTTGTGATCCTGGGGTCCTGGGATAGAGTTCTGCATTGGGTTCCCCTCAGGGAGCCTGCTTCTCCATCTGCCTGTGTCTCTGCCCCTCTCTCTCTGTGTCTCTCATAAATAAGTAAAATCTTAATAAAAAAAAAAAAAAAGAAAGAATGGCTGAAAATAACTTCCCTAATCTGAGGAAGGATACAAACATCCAGTTCTAAGAATCACAGAAAGCCCCAAACAAGATGAACCCAAAGAGGTCCACATCAAGGTGCACAATTAAAATGTCAAAATTTAGAAATAATCTCAAAAGCAGCAAGAGGAAAAACAACTAGTTATGTACAAGGGGACTCTCATAAGCCTGTCAGCTGATTTTTCAACAAAACTTTGCAGGCCAGAAGGGAGTGGCTTGATATATCCAAAGTACTGAAAAGCCAAAACCACAACCAAGAATACTCTATGTGCTTATCACTCAGAATTAAAGGAGAGCTAAAGAGTGTCTTAGAAAAAAAAAATTATAGGAGTTCATCACTACAAAACTAGCTTTATAAGAAATATTAAGAGACTTCTTTAATTGAGAGGGGTGGGGAGGACACAACCACAAGTAAGAGTCAAAAAAGAAATAGTCTCACTGGTAAAAGCAAACATATAGTAAAAGTTGCAGATCAATCTTTTATAAAGCTAGTATGAAGGCTAAAAGAAAAAAGTAACAAAATCCGTCATATAAATAATAACTAAGGGATATGCAAAATAAATATATGTAAATTATTAAATAAAAAACATAAAACCCAGAGGAGGTAGTAAAAATGTAGTGCTTTTAGAATGTATTAAAATTTACATGACCAACACTTAAAATAAATTGCTATATTTATAGGTTGTTCTATAAGAACTTCATGACAACCACAAATCAAAACCTATAACTGATACCAAAAAAAAAGAGGGATAGAGAAGGAAATCCAAACATGACACTACAAGTGATTGAATCACAAAGGAAGAGAGAAAAAGAAAAGAAAAAAAAAGAAAAATGAAAAAGAACCAGAAAACAAACAAAATGGCATTAAGTGCATACCTATCAATAATTACTTTTGATACAAATGGATTAAATGCTCCAATCAAAAGACATTGTGTTACTAAATGGAAAAAATAAAAAGATCCATGTACATGTTGCCTTCAAGAGACTCACTTCAAACCTAAGGATACACACAAACTAAAAGTAAAAGGGTGTAAAGGACAAATGTAAACAAAAAGAAAGCCAGAGTAGCAAAACTTATATCAGACAAAATGGACTTTAACACAAAGACATTAACAAAAGACAATGAAAAGAATTACATAATGATAAGGAGCTCAATCCAACCAGAGGGTATACAAGTAGTAAATATCAATTCATCAATATCAATTCTCACAGGAGCACCTAAATATATATTAACAGATATAAAGGGAGAACCTGACAGTAATGCAAAAATGATAGCTGACTTTAAATACCCCCCTGCATCAATGGATAGATCATTCAGAAAGAAAATCAGTAAAAAAAAAAAAAAAAATGGTCTTAAATGAAAAATTAGACCAGATGGATTTGTCCATCAATTGTTTTTCAGAATGTTCCATCTAAAAACAACAGACCTTTCTTTTCAAGTGCATATGGAACATCTTCCTGGATAGATGACATATTAAACGAAAAAGCAAATCCCAATAACTTTAAAAGACTGAAATCATATCAAACATCTTTTCTGACCACATTTTGAAGCTATACATTACAAAACAAAAGCTGGAAACAATAAAAATATGTGTAGGCTAAACAGCATGCTACTAACAATCAATGGGTCAACAAAGAAATCCAATTAAAATAAAAAATAGATTGCAAAGAGTGCAAATGGAAAAACATTTTAAAGTCTATGGGACACAGCAAAAGCAATTTGTTTTTTAAGATTTTATTTATTTATTCATGATAGACATAAAGAGAGAGAGAGAGGCAGAGACAGAGGCAAAGGGAGAAGCAGGATCGCAAGACTCGATCCAGGGATTCCAGGATTGTGCCCTGGACCAAAGGCAGGTGCCAAACCGCTGAGCCACCCAGGGATCCCCTCAGCAAAAGCAATTTTGAGAGATATGTCTATAGTGCTTCAGACCTACCTCAAGAAATGAGAAGAAGAAAAAAAAAAAAAACTCAAACAGTGTAATCTTATACCTAAAGGAAATAGAGGAACAGAATTAGCAGAAAGAAGGAAATAATAAAGGTCAGAGTGAAAGGAAAATAGTGACTAAATTATTAGGAAAAGTCAATGAATCTAAGAAGTAGTTCTTTGAAAAGATAAAGAAGTAAAATCAGAAATAAAAAAAGAAGTTACAAATGACACACAGCAATAAAGAGTACTACAAGAGACTACTATGGACAATTATACATCAGCACATTTGACAACCAAGAAGAAATGGATGAATTCCTAGAAATTTACAACCTTCCAAGACTGAATCAGGAAGAAATAATAATCTGAAAAGATTAGGAAGTGGTGGGTGAAACTGAACCATTAATCAAAATTCTTCCAAGAAACAAAAATCCAGCATCAATCAGATGACTTCACCGGTAAATTCTACTAAACATTTAAAGAAGAGTTATACTTCTCTTTCTCAAACAAGTTCTGAAAAATGAAGAGGAAGTTTTCCAAACTCATTCCGTGAGGCCAGCGTTATGCTGATACCAGAACCTAACAAAGACATTACAGAAAAGGAAAATTATAGGCCAATAGCCCTGATAATATGCAAAAATTCTCATCAAGATATTAGCAAACTTACTCAACAAAATAGGAAAAGAATCATACACCATGATCAAGTGGGATTTATCTCAAGGATGCAAGAATGGTTCATGATCCAAAAATTAATCAACATGACATATTACATTATCAAAATGAAAGATAAATATCATATGATCATCTCAACAGAGGAAAACATTGAACGAAACTCAACATCCATTTATGATAAATACTATCAGAAAGTATATAGAGGGAAGGTACCTCAAAATAATATAGACCATATATGGCAAACCCACAGCTAACATCATACTCAGGGGCAAAAAAACTGAAAAACTTCCCTAAGATCAGGAATAAGACAAGGATGCCCACTCTCACCTTTATTCAACATTGTACTGGAAGTCCTAACCATAATAATTAGATAAGAAAAATTAATAAAAGACATAAAAATTTGTCAGAAAGAAGTAAAACTTAGCTCTTTGCAGAGGACATGATACTAAAGAAAACCCTAAAGACTACTGGAAGAAAAGAAACTATTAGAACTAATAAGTGGATTGAGTAAATTTTCAAGATATAAAATTTATATATATAAATCTGTTGCATTTTTATACACTAAAAACAAACTAACAGAAACAGAAATTTAAAAAACAATCCCATTTATACCTGCAACAAAAAGAATAAAATATGTAGAAATGAATTTAACCAAGGAGGTCTGAAAACTGTAAGACATTGAGGAAAGAAATTGAAGAGGACACAAATAAAAGAATCTTACTGTGATCATGGAGAAATAATACTGGTAAAATGTTTATACTATACAGAGAAATCTCTGTTGAGATAGCAATTGCAAATTTCACAAAACTAGAACAAGTCATTATAGAGTCTGTATGGAACCCAAAGAGCCAAACCAATCTTGAGAAAGAACAAATCTGGAAGTATCACATTTCAAACTATACTACAAAGGTAAAATAATCAAAGCACTGTAGCAGTGACTCAAAAACAGACACATGGATCAAAGAAAGAGCATAGAGATCCCAGAAACAAACCCATGCTTATATGGCCAATTAATCTACAACAAATGAGGGAAGAATATACAATGAGGAAAATACAGTCTCTTAAGTAATTGACATTGGGACCACTGACATGTATAAATAAAAAGACAAAATTGAGCCCTGTTCTTACACCTTGTAGAAAAATACACTCAAAATGGGTAAAAGACTTAAATGTAAGACCTGAAACCTTAAAACCCCTAGAAGAAAACATGTTTTAAGTTCTTTGACATTAACCTAAACATTATTTTGGATCTGTCTCCTTAGGCAAGGGCAGCAAAAGCAAAATTAAGAAATTGGACTACGTCAAACTAAAAGCTTTTGAAGAGCAAAGGAAACCATCAAAAATAAAAAAGACAGTCTACTGAATGGGAAAAGATATTTGGAAATAATATATCCAATAAGGTGTGATATAAAAGAACTCAGTTTAAAAATGGGCAGAAAATATGAATGGATATTTTTCAAAAAAGACATATTGATGGTGAATAGGCATATGATATGCTCAACATGATAATCATCAAGGAAACCTAAATCAATGCCACAATGAGATAATACCTTATACTTGTAAGAATGGCTACTATCAAAAAAGATAGGAATAGCAAGTGTTGGTGAAGATGTGGAGAAAAGAGAACCTTCATATAATGGTAGGAAAGTAAATCGGTGCAACTGCTCTGAAAAACAGTCTGGAATTTTTTCAAAAACTTAAATATAGAACTACCATACTATCTAGCAATTCTACTTCTGACTATTGATCTAAACAAAATGAAATTACTACTTCAAAAAGATACATGCACTCCATTCCCTGCAGCACTATTTGCAATAACAAAAATATGGACGCTTATTCACATTGTTGTCACATTTATTGATAGATGAATGGACAGAGTACATGTGAGATTTTATTACTCCCCCCCCCCACACACACACACGCTGAAATGTTAGCCATAAAAAAATGAAATCTTGATATTTGCAACAACATGGATGGACCTAGAGGGTATTACACTAAGAGAAATTACACAGAAAAGTAAATACTGTCTAATTTCACTTAGATGTAGAATAAAAAAAAAAAACAAGTGAATAAAACAAAACAGAAACATAACTACAGAAAACAAAATGGTAGTAGTTACCAGAGGAAAGAGGTTGAGGGGATAAGTAAAGTTGATTAAGGTATACAAACTTCAGTAATAAAATAAGTCACTTATATATAGAGTATGAGGAATGAATAGTAGAGTAATAACTTTATATAGTGACTGATAGTAACAACTCATAGTGATCATTTCATAATTTATATGAACATAAAATTATTATTTTGTACACCTGAAACTAATGTCGCATGTCAACTATATTTCAATAAAAAATAAAAACATTAAAAAATATAAAATAAATGCGTAAGTATATAAATGCACTAAGTATCTGTAAATCACACACACACCTATGCATATTGTCATCACATTGTCCTTTGACATTTTTTATATAATATATTCTGGAGCTTGATTCACTATAGCATTTATAGCCCTATATATTATTTAATTAATGGCTACATGGTATGAATGTGGTACAATTGACTTAGTCACTTTTACATTAGATTTAGGTTAACTTTCTATCTTTTGCTAATGCAAACAATAAACTGAAAGTTATAATGTTTTACTAGGTGAAATATATACGCTAATATATAAAAATGCTAATATTAATTTTTAAAAAGGCAATAATGAGGCAGTTGGCTAAAATTAATAGTAGGTCAAATGGCTAAAATAAAAAAACACAAGAAATGCTAAGTGTTGGCAAGGATGTGGAGAAAAGGGAACCCCCATGCACTGTGGCCACTGTGCAAAATAGTATGGAGGTTCCTCAAAAAATTAAAAATTCCACTACTGAGTATTTACCCCCCCAAAAAAATACAAAAAGACTAATTTGAAAAGGAATATACACCCCTATGTTTATTGCAGCATTAATTACAATAGCCAAGATGTGGAAACAACCCGAGTCCCCCCATAAGTGAACACATTATGAAGATGTAGGATATGTACAATGGAATATTACCCATCAAAGGAATGTAATCTTGCCTTTTGTAACAACACAGATGGGCTAAAGGGTAGTATGCTAAGTAAAAATAAGTCAGTAAAAGACAAATACCATGATTTTACTCATACATAGAATTTAGGAAACAAAACAAATGGACAAAGAAAAAAAGAGACAAAGCAGACTCTTAAATACAGAGAAATGGTGGCTGCCAGAGGGGAGGTAGGTAGGGAGCTGGGTGAAATAGATAAAGGGGTATACTTGTCTTGATGATCACTGAAAAATATGTGGAATTACTGAATCATTATGTTGTATGCCTGACACTGCTATGATTGTGTTGGATATAATTCAATAAAAAATATTTTAAAAAAATAGGCAATAGGCAGTTGGCTGAAGTTAGCTTCTCTGTATAACCTTTATGTTCATAAGAAAAATGTGATGAAACTGAGTTTTGAAATATGATACTGAGGCATGCAACATCCAGATAATTCTGAAATGCCAAAATAGGACTGTGAACTGTTCATATAAAACTAATATTTATGCATGGTATATATAGTGATTTCACTATCCCATTCCTAAATAATGCAAGTAATGAAATTGACTGTTGGTGATTATTTTATTCATCTGTAGGACAGCTCTGAATTCACACCAGAAGTCTGGCCAGTAGTGACAGACATCACAGTGAGTTTACCACACAATTTTCTTAGATCTTTAATTTCTAGAGGCTACTCTATGACAATTGGTTCCATGAAAAAAAGTGCACCCAAATAAACAATCTTTGTTTCTTTTTTTTTTTTTTAACTTTTTTTTAAATTTTATTTTATTTATGATAAGCACACAGTGAGAGAGAGAGAGAGAGGCAGAGACACAGGCAGAGGGAGAAGCAGGCTCCATACACCGGGAGCCCGATGTGGGATTCGATCCCAGGTCTCCAGGATCGCGCACCTGGGCCAAAGGCAGGCGCCAAACCGCTGCGCCACCCAGGGATCCCCTCTTTGTTTCTTTTTTAAAGAAATATTACAAGAGAAGCTACAAAGTTTTTCTCAAGTAGTAATAGGTACAATCGTCAGCAATAAAAAAGCGTTAAATTTCATGAATATATGTGAAAATGCTTTCAGAAAGAAAATATTTTTAATGAAAGACAAATTGTGAAGAGGTGACACAAGCCATTTACCTTTGTCAATACAGGTTGCCCATGATTTGGCATTTTTTGTAAATAGTAATTCTGATGAGTGATTTGGGGACTGAACAATCTAGTGAACATTCCCAGTGTTTAACTCTAAACTCTTTAAGGATGAACTTGGAAACTTCCAGATTTGTCTCATTTTGGTGCTAAATTAGACCCTGAAAATTGGCCAAGCCCTCAGATATATATTCTCCCATAATTATTAGACCGCATATATCAAGTTGTAAAGTTTCTGCTTTTGTCACACAAATGTACATCCGCACACACACACACATACATACACACACTCTGAAGGCCTAGGCACCTAGGTGTAGTTCACCAATTAGGAAGAGTATCCATTTGAATCTATCGGTTTTGAGTGAAATTAGTACTAACAATCAGCATGTATAAAAAAAAACAAACTCATGGTCTTTAGCCTTCTTTCCTTTATAACAGAATGGGAATAAAAACAGAGATTTCAGAAACTTAATCTTACAGAAATAGAATACTGGAAAGAGAATTTTTTTTTCTAAGTGAAAATTGAGGTATAAATGGCAGCATCACAAAATAGATGGTGGAAAGGCAGCCAGACCAACTTTACTGCTCAGCTGGAAACAGACACTCTCTCTCCTCTCCTTGTAACATGCAGTGGGCCTCCTTCCACTCTGTTATCACAACTGGATTTCCTAACTTTCTGTCTCTGGTCCTACCTCTGGCTCATTCTAGATCTCTTCCTGCCCCCATTTAATAAACTTCTTTGAAAAATGTTCAGTGTATCGAGTACTGTACCAAAGACTTAAATTACATCAATGAATAAGATATAGTTTCTATTTTCAAGGGCCTTATTCTTACAGAGGGAAAATAAAGAGGTGGGCAGTAGACAGTTGAATACA
This sequence comes from Canis lupus baileyi, assembly GCF_048164855.1. Classification (NCBI taxonomy): domain Eukaryota; kingdom Metazoa; phylum Chordata; class Mammalia; order Carnivora; family Canidae; genus Canis; species Canis lupus. Next base: position 9,535,749 of record NC_132852.1, on the reverse strand, counting down.
TTACAGAATAAGAAAAAAGTAAGAAGTGCAATGATTGAGGTTATGTAGGAGGTTCAATCATACAGTGATAAAGAGATGTTGCAGCCCAAGTGATATACCAAGGGGTTATGCTTGAGTGCTTATTTCTCTTCTTCTTCAAACAACAGTGACTCTCAGTAATGGAGTTGTTCATCTTATCCTACAACTTAACAATATGCACAACCCTACAGAGGTTCTTAGAAAAACAGCAACTGAGTAGGTACATTCCTCTTAGAAATCAGATTATTCAAGATGATTTAAGTGTGGAAAATTCAACCAACAGAGCTTCAAGAAGAGCAGTGCAGCATAATTTAGGAGAAAGGTACTTCCCATAATAGCCTCCTTGGATGAAGTTGTACCAGAAAAAGAGTTCATCATAAACACATCCCCATACAATCCAACATCAGGGAGTTCTCCATTCCTTCAGAGAAGAAATACTTTTTTCTTTTTTCTTTTGTCTGCATTTCACCATTTAGTCCAGGACTACTATTCCAGCAGTGATTCACATTTCTGTTTACAATTTAATTTTCTATTATTTTTGCTGTACTTATTTTTTTGTTTTTACCACCAGTTTAAGAACTTAGAATTCTTGATTTTCAAATAACTCACTTAAATCATTTTCAGGTTAGACTAATTTCAAAACATTGCTGAATTTCCCCATCCCTCTCCTCAATTTAAATCGCAGTCATGAGTGTTTGATGGTCTGCCTTCTTTTGGCTCTCTCAAACTTTGAAATTTTCAATTCTGAGCCTTCAACAATAAAAATAAGTATGTTAATGTGTATGAAAACTAGAGTAACAAACACTTTCTCTAAACAGAAAAAACACATGAGACAAGGTCATGAATTGATAGGTTGATGAAAATGTGACCAGAGGCTTACAGGAACCTAACTGTGTATTTCCCCTAAGAGCAATGGTTCAGTATTCACTACTTCAGTTTTCATAGACACTTTGTAGACCATAAGTACTTCAAATGAGAATTTATTGTGTGCATGTATCATTTATCTATCTATATGCAAGACTTGTTTAAAGTTTTGTAAAATTACCAAAGTAATAAAAAAGGATAAAATGAGAATATTCATTTTCTAAATACACGCTATGTGCTAAGCTCTGCACAAAGCATGAAACAAATGCAAATTCATTTGATCTTTACAATTATGTAAACAAATGATCAGAAATGCCAGATAACTTTCAAAGACCGTGTAGCTTGTAGATGACACAGTAGATTGGGCATCTCTTGGTCTTCAGAGTTTATATACTTTTTATTACAGCATGCTAACAAACCCATTTCTAAATTTTAGACAATTCTATATTCCTAAGTGTGATTCACATTTTTGTGTAAAATTCAAACTCAAAAAAAAAAAAAAAATTCAAGCTCAATGTGTTTCCTATCTCCTCCCTAAATGACCCTGTACATTTTTTTTTTCATAATAATTAAAAAAAAAACCCTCTAGCTATGTTCCACCATATTATCTATGGATTGAAATCCTGATTAAATCATATTTTTATTCCATATTCTGATCTCTAACTTTTTAATTCTTAATACCAGTTTTTAAGTTATTTTTCCTATTTTCTTATTCAAAAATCAAAATCTGCAGCTGCTTATAATTCTTCTGCAGGTGCCATTGATAATTATTCCCTATGGGTTTCTAGTACAATTCCACCAGGCTCATTTATCACATACAATTACATCTATTCTACTTTTTAAATGTTTTTTGTTTTGTTTTGTTTCTGGTAGACTTACAAGAAACACCATTATATCAATTTTCAACTAACATCTGTGGATAAAAAGCACTATAATACAAAAGACATGTCTTCAGGGTGCAGCTCAACATTGTGTTTCTTTCTTCACTGCTTAAATAGCACTACACTCATTTTATTGTCTTGAAATTTTGGAGGAAAAAAGAAAGAAACAAAGCTTATTTTACCATGATAAAACTTGATAGAATATGGTTTGCTATTAAGGACTTAAGGTTGGCAAGAGAGGGAATAAAGAACAGTGATTTCTTGTTAAAAGTTCTCACAATAAAAAGCAGCTGGAGTTAGCTCTTTAAGTATAAAAATAAGCAAAAGAAGAAACCCCCTCATAAACTCACTTCCAATAACTCTAGGGCTTTGCTCTGTGTTTGTATACTTTTCTTGAGAACAATTGATAATGACAAATAGGAACAGATTATGCTTTGCTGATTATTTATGTAAGGCCTGCTGTTAAACTTCTAAAGACAACTACTTCAGCTTCATATGCTTATATGAAAATATTTCTTTATAAATTGGTTTATAAGTCTTGATTTTTGTTTTCTTTTTCTTTTTTTTTTATATCACAAGTTAGCATACACTATTTTAAAGCAGTCAGAGAGGAAAGTTGCTTGAAAATGTAATTGATTGTAAGCATCCATTCTGATAACAGATTAACAATGTAGTTTTATGAATTGCTCAGCTGAATCAGCAGGAGAAATTTTCCATCAAGTTATCTTGAGAATCAGAATTAGAAAGAGAACTCTCTTTACAGCAGAATAGTAAAACATTGGGAGATGTTGGCATAAAAGCCTCAGACAATTGGTCTGTATGAGTAAATTTGGAACCAAAGGGAGAATATTACCATTTTGGAAGAAATATTTTTAGAGTAATTCTGAAAATCCAAAAGGAAAACGGAATTTGGGGGTTTCAAAATAAAGGCAGGTATATCATATCTGACCTTATTCTGGAGAGAATTTTAGCTAATCAAAGTGTTTCCAATTAACTGGAGAAGATGGACAGCTTGAATCAATTTGTGTAATTTAGTTTATAAGAGATTTTTTGAGCTTTTGTGGGAAGAAAATGTAGGATGTATTTGTGAAGTTTCTTGAGGTATCTGATTGACAGGCAGAAATATGAAGGGGCTGGAAAACATCCCACACCCAACACTGTGATATAGAGTTTGAGACCAGTGGAGAGCGGCTACAGAAAGAAGCTGAAGAAATCCCTAAAATGAATTTCTCTGGGAGGACACTGCAAAGGGACAGGAGCACATCTGAATCTCATGCGACAGAGCATGACAAAGTGTAACGAGTAGTATTTTACGAATTATGGACAATTTGAGAATGGATTTATTACCTGAAATTCTGGTAGAACTTGGAGATACCATCCTTATGAAATAATTGGTGTTCTCATGCTAACCGTATTATCTGTAAGAGTGACGGGCACCTTTGAGCAGATGTGAAGGGTGAGGGTGGCAAGCCTGAAGGAAGAGAACATTGCCAACAATCTGTTTCAACAATTCCTGGCACAGTTCTTGTGGGTAGTCCAAACCTGGGTGGGGAGGCCTGGGGTAAGAGAACGGACATTTAGGTGACTTTCTGCTCAAGGCAGTTCCTAGGTATTTGAGGAATTTTTGAAGCCTCTCTTAGATAAGACTCTAATTAATGAGAATAACTGGTCATACACAATTGTATGGACCTTAAGGAAAGATTAAGCAAAAGAATATTTGGCTTGGAGAGACAATTTTAAAAACTACACATCATCAGTAACATCTCAAGCTCCAGGAATTAAGACCATTTCCCTGTTATGATCTAATCTACGTTTGTAAATTATATCACTGTAACTACCAGTAAAAATCATGCTGACACATGTAAAACCTAGGCAGCTCAGAGTTCAACTTGTTTCTCATATTGTTGAAAGACCAGAGCAACTTATATCATTTGTGATTTAACTTTGTGTCTATTTTATTTAATTTTCTCTCAATTCTTAATTATTTTTATCATCTTAATCATCCACATGTATTTTTCTGTCCCCTCAAATAATTTTATAATGCAGAATAATGTATAACCATCCTTTAACTCCTCTTGTGTGTTTTCAAGTTCACACTCCTCTAACAGAATGCAATACACTAATGATGCTTGGTTATTCTTTAACAAGGCATATATTGTCTTGGAGTCCTAACGATTTTCTACATCATGACACTGAAGTGCTATAATTAGGTGCCATAACTAATTACAACTTTGCATTGCCACTTGGTAACAACTTCCATGAATGTTAGTCCGTGTCCATAAGGCAATTTATATACTCAATCAGGTATGCAAAAGGCACATCTATTATTTATTAAATTGTAGTTGTTTTGATACATAAATGGTTGCCGCAAAGCAAAATCAACTAACCATCGAAAAAAACATGACATTAAATTTACCACATTTAACACTATATATAATCATTTTGAAAAGAAAAGCAACGACCCACTACTGTATTTCCAGCTTCTAATATACACAGAATGAAACATTTTGTGCACAGTATAATTAAAACTGTTTTCAATTTTAATAGCAATAACGTTTTTAAAAATTGCACTGGTGATTCATCAAAGAGAAAATAAAAATTTTTACCAAAGGGCATTTTTTTTTTCCAAAAGGGCATTTTTACTTCCAGTTAAAATGTACACATTTTGGATATAATATCACTCCCAAAGTAATAATATCCTGGATAAGCTATGAAATCATAATTTTTAAAACCATCAGAGATTTTAGATGTAAAGAGATCTAGATAAATTGAAACCAGAAATAAACAAGATTCCTCGCTGCTTCAGTCACTGAGGAACAGCAGGAAAAGGAACAAATCTGCCATGGATTGGGATAAGAAGAAGCGATATACACTTTTAATGAAATTTCAATGGCCGCGTGTGGATTGTGTAATGAATTAGAACCCAAAATGGAGAGAGACGAAGTCTCCTACTACCCACCAATTCTGTTCCACAGGACCTTCGCTGAATATGTGGGATAAATCCAGGGTAGAAAACTGAAAGCAACCTTTGTAGCCTGCTACCCACAGGCACAAAGCATCTTCCTGAATGCACATCAACAGCTCATTAACTGCAGGGGGAAAGCACCTAAGTAGAACCCAGCCACCTGCTTGTGTGCGAGGCCTCCATTCCCAGTGGAGGTGGAAAAAGAACTTTCACCAAGGGCACTGCAATTCCTAAAGGCTGGGGCCGAACACTTAACATTAGAGAGCAAAGAGAAATACTTAGTTATCCATAAAGCTGGGATATGTGCTGTGAAGCACAGAGAAATCAAACCTCATTTGGAAAACTGGTCACTAGACTCTAAAACATAGAGAGATCTCCAGAGTCTTATCAATACTCAGATCCCAAGCCTTGCTATAAAAAAAAACAAAGAACAAAAAACAAACAAACAAAAACAAAACAAAACAAAACAAAACAAAAAACAAAGTGTAAGTCCTGCCCTGAAAATAGTCAAACCTAGAGGTGAAAACATGACTGTAACAAAAGAGAATAAAGTTCAGTAATAGCTCAACTGCTGATTGGACTGACTTATCCCTCACAGTAGCAGTCTGACATTTTTTTTCTTGGACAAATATTATTTACTTTTGTTCCTACCATCCTTTCATATATACAATGGCAAGAATACAGTCAACAATTATGAGCATGAAGTAGGGAATATGATTCATGTTCAAAAAAAAAAAAAAAACAGAGAATGAGAGCAAATCCTCAGATGGCCTAGAGGGACCTAGAAAATTTCAGACGCTGGGAAGATGGCAGAGTAGGACCCTAAGCCCACCTCATCCCATGGATACAACTGGGTTACCCTCACTTTAGTGCAAATAACCTGAAAAATGACCCAAAGATTCTCAGAACAAATACAAAGAAATGGAAAGACCTTCTATACTCATGGATTGGAAGAAGAGATATTGTTAAAATATCTATGCTACCCAAAACAATCTGTACACTTAATGCAGTCCCTATCAAAATACCAACAGCATTGTTCACAAAGCTATAAGACAGAAGGCCTAAGATTATGGGACCACAAAAGACCCCAAATAGCCAGTGGAAACTTGATAAAGAAAAAGCTGGAACCATCATAACTCCGGACTTCAAGTTATTTACAAAGTGGCAGTGATCAAAACAATATGGTACTTGCTCAAAAATAGATACATAGAGGAATAGAACAGAATAGAAAACACAGAAATGAACCCACAGTTATATGGTCAATTAATCTTTAACAAAGCAGGAAAGAATATACAAAGGGAAATAGGCAGTCTCTTCAACAAATGTCGGGAAAGCTGGAGAGTTGAAAGCTTTCTTCCACCATATCCAAAAATAAATTCAAAATGGATTAAAGACCTAAAATGTGAGATCTAAAACCATAAAAATCCCAGAAGGCCATAAATTCTCTAACTTGGCTATACCCACATTTTTCTAGAGATGTCTCATGAATCAAGGGAAATAAAAAATAAACTATTGAGACTACAACAAAACAATCAGCAAAATAATTAACCAACAAAACTAAAAGGCAATTGAATGGGAGAAGATATTTGCAAATGACATCTGACAAATGGTTAGTAATGGTTAGTATATAAAATATAAAAAGAACTTACACAAATCAATCCCTCCCCCCCCAAATAATCCAATTAAAAAATGGGCAGAAGACATAAACAGACATTTTCCTAAAGAAGACACACATACTGTTAACAGACACATGAAAAGATGTTCAACATCAGTCACCATCAGGGAAATGCAAATCAAAAGTACAGTGTGGTATCACCTCACACCTGTCAGAATGACCAAAAACAAAAGCACAAAAAAAGCACAAAAAACAACAAGTGTCAGTGGGGATGTAGGAAAAAAGGAACACTCGTGTACTATTCTTGGTAATGCAGTCTGGTGCAGCCATTATGGAAAACAGTATGGTGGTTCCTCAAAAAGTTTAAAATAGAACTACCATATGATCCATTAATCACACTGCTGGGAATTTACCCACAAAAAATGAAACACTAGTCCAAAGAGATACGTGTTTTTCTGTTTATAACAAGCAACATTATTTACAATTAGAATATGATGAAAGTAAATAAACGCTATTTGTAATATCATAATCTTTGTAGTATTTGCATTTGTTTCTTTTTTTAGTATATAATGTTATATGTGACTATTATGTTGATATTACCTAGCTTTTTTTTCTAGCTCCTCTACATTTATTCTAATTGCCTAAAACATCCTTATCTTCTAGTTCTTATTTATCTTTCCTATTAAGTTTTTATTTTAATTCCAGTATTGTTAACAGACAGTGTAACATTAGTTCAGGTGTGGAATTTAATAATTCAACACTTTCATATAATAGTGCTCATCACAAGTGCGCTCCGTAATCCCCATCACCTGTTCCACCCATCCCACCACCTCGTCTCTGGTAACTATCTGTCTGTTCTCTATAGTTAAGAGTCTGTTTCTTGGCTTGTCTTTCTGTTTTTCCTTTGCTCATATTCTAATTTGCAGAAGATCAACAAATATTATATAAACTGAAAAAACCACACACAAAGTATATAAATGAGCAGAGCTTCTAAGATTTGTGGAAGTAATATATGTAAATAATTGGAGAGCTAGCTTAAAAAGAGAGAAAAAATGGGGAAAATCTTTGAAGAGATAATAATTATCTAAAATTGATGAGAAGCATCAAGCCACAAATCTAAGGAGCTCATTGAAAGCCAAAAATTTTAAAAAGCAAATAAAATCATACTTAGGCACATCTTAATTGAAACTTCTAAAAAACTAAATTAATTTTAAAAATTTTAAAAGTGGTCAGAGAATACAGACACTTTGCATACAAGGCATATGTGATATAAATGATAGATGACCATCTTCAGAAACAACAAAGCCAGGGGGTAAAAAAAAAAAAAATGTAAGTGATGTGAGAATAAACTAGTAAACCCTAGTCAATTCTCACCAAAACTGCAGAGTCCTAGTCCCGGAGACTAGCAATATGAGAAATGTCGAGGTAGCCCGGATTGACATAAAGGAATAAGAAGCCCTTTAAAAGTAATAGTTATGAAATTTTAAAAAAAATCATTTAAATTAGAAGTATATTTTCTTGTTTTATTTTATTTTATTTTTTTAAAAAAGTTTTTTTTTAATTTTTATTTATTTATGATAGTCACACAGAGAGAGAGAGAGGCAGAGACACAGGCAGAGGGAGAAGCAGGCTCCATGCACAAGGAGCCCGACGTGGGACTCGATCCAGGGTCTCCAGGATCGCGCCCTGGGCCAAAGGCAGGCGCCAAACCGCTGCGCCACCCAGGGATCCCCATATTGTATATTTTGTATTATTAGAGTTCAATTTGCCATATTGTAATATGCAGAATAATGGTTTACCAACAATTTTCAAGGTTTAACCCTCAAAATTTGTGAATATTTTTAATTGTATGGCAAAGGTGAAGCAAGGTAGTAGATGGAATTCAGTCTGCTAATCAAAAGATGTTTAAATAGAATTATCCAGGAGAAACCATGTAATCACAACTGTTCTTAAAGGTATGAGAGGTAGCTATTAAGAGTCAATGTCAAAGTGATGTGATAATGAGACAAACTTGACCAGCATTTCTGGCTTTGAAGATTGAAGCAGGACAGGGCGACAAGCCAAGAAATGCAGGCACTCTAGTGAAGCTGGAAAGGGTAAGAAAACAGACCCTCTCTTAGAGCCTCTGCAATGAACACAACCTTAATTCTAGCCCAGAAAAACACATTTAGGTGGTCTGACCTCAATGATAGATAGTTTGCATCATTTAAGCCACTAAATTTGTTCAAGTTCATTACAGCAGCAGTAGGAAAACGTGTGTGTGGGTGTTTGTAGGTTACTCGCATAGCACAGAGGATGGTAGGAAAAGCAATACAACTACACTACTATAAATTTCTCCCTTGTCATGTGTAAAGCAACATAAAATATCTGAAGGTTGATATTTTGATAAATTAGGGGTGGGTACCATAGTAAATAAAGGAGGGTGGAGACAACCACAAACATAAGAAATAAGTAAACTATGTTTTATCTTAGGGGGCGTTAAGTCCTATTGGGGAAAAAAATAAGTATCACAAAAGGAAGGGCTAGGAAATTTTAAGGATAAAATTTGTAATTTTAAATAAGGTTACCAGAGCAGGTATTGTGGAGAAATGACATTTAAGCAAAACCTTAGAAAATGCTAGAATGTTAGCTCTGGGATATCTGGGCAAAAATCCTTCCAGATAAAAGGCACAGTCAGTGCAAATCTGTACGGTGCATGGGACCCTGGCATGTTAGATAAAGAACAAACAGGCCAAGGAGTCCACACTGCAGTGAAAGAGGGCCAAGAGTGGCTGGAGAGGAGGTCAAAGGTTACCGATCCATCAGATTACATAGACCTGTAGAGGCTTTTTCTTTCCACTGTATGAAAGGGGTTATGCTCCCTTAAGAACCAGATTCGTGCATACGTGGGCAGCTGGAAGCCTGACTCCAGGCCTGGGCTGCATCCCAGGGTTAGATATGGGAGCAAACCAGAAAGGAGGTAAGTGCCTAATTAATTGTTACTCATAAGTTACAGTCCCACAGATGAAACATCTTCCTTTTATTTGTATGAAAATATCTTTACAGGCTTCTGATGGTAGAATTATGTCAACATTTAAGGATCCAATGTATTTCGAGACTAACTGCTCTTTAATGTAGTTTCAATATTGTTCGTGTGAGGTGGAAGCTCAGCCCTGAGTAGCAAATTTCTAACAAAATATTTAATAGTGAATTGTAAAATTTCACAAAGGTGATTAAAAATGTTCATGTTAGCAGTTTCCTAATAGGCTGCAAGATATTCATGGAAAACAGATAAAGAAATGCTTTCAGAATTATTTCTGAATATGATTGTTAAATAATTTAAAAAGTGTAACTTTATGGGAAAATAAATGAACACTCAGTGTCCTAATTTAGCAATATTGAATAATTCTCCTCTGATGGACATTTTTTTTTTGTACGTAAGATCAATTATCATAGGAGTAATTGTGATTCTTACTCATTGTCTGTATGTCAGGGATGACACATTTAATAAATCTGACAACAAAAATCTTTTGTATGATAACAAAAATTTTCAATTGTGGTTCTTGAAACATATCCATTTTCTCCTATAATGTGCTGGTTTGTAAGTATTGCCTTCATTCATTTGGCACTGCTCTAGGTTCTCGGTGTATGACAATAAATAAATATAGGTCAGGCTTCTTCCCTTTCTGCACTCATACGTTCAGGTCAACTATTGTAGGACTTTGGAATGTCGAAAGAACCACAGCACGCTCCTGAGAAAGGTCAAACTGATGACTGTAACATTAACAGTTAAACTATAGGAGATGCAAAAGGCCGTGATCGTACTCCTGCTAATTAAATATATAAGGACTGAAAGAAGAGTTTATATCAGATGGAGAGTAAATAAACCAGAAAAGTAATATTACAGTGTTCATTTCATTGGAATAGGAAAGCCAAATGACGAGAATGTATTATTGTGTGCTGGTAAAGATATTTACCAAATAAAATTAAGGAAGAGAGAGGAAAACCTTGTAAAAAGGGTGCAAATCTGTTATAATCCCACTGGAGTAAGAGTCTACTTAAAATTGTGTAAGGATGGTATCAGTCAAAATAAACTAGGTGATGCTGGAAGTAAAAAATATCCCAAATCTCAGGGGCTTCAAATCACAAGTTTATCTGTTCGTCATGCCTTATATCTATTGTAAGCCAACTCTATCCTTCAGAGTCTGGCTGTGTTTTTGTGTTTGTACAATTGTGGAGGCAGAAAGAAGGCATATGGTGAACCATGCACTGAGTGTTAAGGTTCTGTACAAAATTAGTCTAAGTCGCTTCCACTCACACATCATTCCCTAAAACAAGGGCAAAGTCACAATGCAATGACTGTAGGGAAGTTCAATGCTGGCATCAGTGCCAAAATATTTGAACACTGTTGATTACTCCCCATGACTGTGATTGCCAAACTTTGAAAACACACATTTATCCTTATTTTTCGTTTTCATTGGAAAAGTCCTAACCATCATACCTCTACCAAAGCAAGGGTTAATATATCAAGGTTAACATTCTAAGTTGTTTCCTCTATCTCTGAATCTCTATTTTCTTTTTTATGATTAGAGCATTTAACAGGAGATCTACCCTCTTCACAAAAGTTTACTTTTATTAAAGATTTTATTTATTTATTCATGAGAGACACACACACACACACAGAGGCAGAGACACGGGCAGGAGGAGAAGCAGGCTCCATGCAGGGAACCTGATGTGGGACTCGATCCCAGGTCTCCAGGATCATGCCCTGGGCTGAAGGCAGCACTAAACCACTGAGCCACCCAGGCTGCCATTCTCTTCACAAAAGTTTAAGTGTACAACGCATATTGTCAACTACAGGCACAATATTGTTGTACAGCACACATCTAGAACTTTATTCATCTTGCACAACTTAAATTTTATGCCCAATGAACAGCAACTTGCCTCTATTTTCCTAATGAATGGATGTAATTTCAGTATAGGAACTCACACATTTATTTTTCTTTCTTAGCATGATGGATAGTTATTTTTTCTACACTTGTGTTATTAAAGATAATATTACATGTAGTTTTACCTATCTGTTGTTTCTATAGAGATTCCTAGAAATAAAATTGCTAGATAATGTGTTTGTTCATTTTAATTTTAAACAGATACAGAAAATTACCTCCCAAAAGCTTGTTAAATTAGCTTGCCTAGCCACAGTAAAATAGCCAGATGTTTCCGTTTGTTTAAATTATGGAAAATTTACCTGGTCATCATTCACCATGGTATTTTGAAATTTTGAAATTGGAAATAATGATCTTAGTTGTGTTAAGGCTAAAAACAAGCTTTCACCTTTTTTTTTTTTTTTTTCTCTGTTGGAAAACTCAGGGCAAATAAATTCTATGGAGAAAACAACTAAGTGAAAAATATATTCTTGATAACATTGAAATCTGCAAATTTATGATTTAGAAAAAAACTAGATTTGGCACAAAAATATTAATAGCAAAAGAGCAGTATCTGAAAATACACTAGAATTTTTGCAGACTAAAAAGTAATGAGAAGATTTAGCCAAGACATAATTTGTATTGAGAAATTTTCATCCACAGAAACTCTACTTGGTTGAAATCATGGCACCAAGGAAACTACCATGGTAAGAGTAATATTTTGTAATCATTAATATGCTCTGAAGAAATGATCAAGAAATCGAATACTTGGGCAGTCCCGGTGGCCCAGTGTTTTAGTGCTGCCTTCAGCCCAGGGTGTGATCCTAGAGACCTGAGATCGAGTCCCACTTCAGGCTTGCATGGAGCCTGCTTCTCCCTCTGCCTGTCTCTGTCTCTGTCTCTGTCTCTCTGTCTCTCTCTCTCTCTCTGTGTCATGAATAAATAAATAAAATATTTTTAAAAATGAATCAAATATTTGAAATTTATACAAAAGTAATGCTAAGGAAAATTATTTCAATGACATCGACCTAGATTAAACCAGGAACATATAATGGTGCTATTAAAAAAAATAGGGATGCCTGGATGGCTCAGTGGTTGAGTATCTGCCTTTGGCTCAGAGAGTGATCTTGGGGTCCTAGGATCGAGTCCCACATCAGACTCCCAGTGGGGAGCCTGTTTGTCCTTCTGCCTATGTCTCTGCCTCTCTCTGTGTGTCTCTCCTGCATAAATAAATAAAATATTTAGAAGTAAATAAATTAAAAAAAAATAGATCAAGAGCGAAATTGGCTCAATTTCACTGAGGGAATACACAGTTTCATTGAAAATGCAGTACATCAATTTTGGTATAAATCTGGTTGAACTGTTTGCATCCATCATCAATACTTCCAATATTTGGAATAAAAATGAAATGGCTGGTAGATATCAGGTGTTCCAAACATCAGACTCAACTTGGGAAAAGAAAACAATGCGCACTGTACCCCCACTAGAGTTATTTTCCTCTGCTCCCTGCAGCCTTCCACACTGAGAAGCAACAGTCTCAGACAACACACAGTGGACATAAAACTCAAGACCTCAGAATTGGGCTGTGTTTATTGCTTTCCTTAACTTACCATTTGTTAAGGTAAGGCACTGAATTGTGTCCCTCCAAAATTTATATGTTGAACCCCTTAAATTGCCACTCCCTCTCTGTGACTGTATTTGGACCTCTAGGGAGATAATTACAGACAAATGAGGTTAAAAGCATGAGGTCTTCAACCAAAAGGACTGGGGTCCTATAAGAGGAAAAGGCACCATAAATTGGTGCCCTTCTGTCTTTCTCCTCTCACTCCATCTCTCTCTTCTTCCCCATGCATGCACAAGGAAGAAGCCAGATAGGAGACAGCAAGAGCTCTGTCATCTACAAGCCAGGAAGAAATGACTAGAAACCTATTCTCATAGCACCTAGATCTTGGCCTTGCCAACCTCCTAAACTGTGAGAAAACATATTTATGTGTTTAAGGTACCCCAGTCTGCAATATTTTGTAATGGCAGCCTAAGCAAACTATCATACCATGCTAAGACTTCTTTTCTGTCTTGCTAAAACTCACAGACATTTATATCCCTTCAATGCAATTCTTCCTCTTTGATGGTTAGTGCCCGAGTCCCTAAAGGAAACTCTCTCTCCCAAATATTCTCGCATAGCCATTTTCTATAAACTTGGGCCCCAAAGTAAGCCTTCCAAAGTCTCTGGAAATGTTAGGCTGATTGAATGCTATCACAAATCTGAACTACAAACACACAGTTACTCTGCGTTTTGTAGGCAAAGTGAAAGAATTATACGTATATGACAAAGATGGGAGCACCAATACATGTGTAGTCTAAGAAGAAATGTCATGGAAACCATGTATCTAGGGAGACATCTTGTATATAGGTATTTGGGGGGCTTAAAATTCTGTGATATCATGACTCAGAACTCAAAAAAAAAAAGATAGGATATCTCCCTTTATTACAGAAAAACTGGTGAAAGCAAAATAGAATCCAAATGGAAAGTTCTTGGTGATAATCAAGAAAACATGAACAAAAAAATCTCCCAATATCAAAATTCTGAAGAGAAAGGATCTCAATTCACTTACTACAAGTTGATCTCTATTTCTATGGGGTTGGGGTAGAAAATATTGAAATGCAAATATAGGTATGATCATGCCTAAGCAAATATATGGTTCTGGATTTTTTATAATTAATTAATTATTTAAAACCTATACACTTTCAAAAAACTCTGAAACATTTATGTAAAGAAAGTATAAACTGTGAACTGATTTTTAAAGCTTGAATAACAACGATTATATAAAGTAAGTGTGTATACGTTTGGAGCTTTTGCTAAACTAAACTGAATGTTTATAAACTGTTTATTACTGTTAATGTTATTACTTTTGTTCCCAAGTTCTAACTCTAAGAATTCAAAGACAAATTGAGTCACACTCTTTGATGTTCTGACCAAAATATCAAGCCTGCTTTTTAAGATAATCAGTTTTCCAATACTAAATTCTGAAAGTAATGTGTTCCCTGGGTACTCATATGAATGACAAAGAACAGAATAATGGACAATGTCTTCAATAGCAGCTTATCAGCAAAGCTAGAAGCATTCTTCATATGTCCATTTATTGAATCTAACCTTAATAAAAGCCAAGGGCATAACATTAGAAATCATGCAATGAAGGCATTTCTGCAGAAATTTCTGCCAAAGTTTGAGCCTGTCAGGTAAGCATTTTTATAATCCAACTTGGTAAAATGGTCAAGTTTACACTAATTTGAGATGTGATGGATAGAGGTCTTGTACTGGTTATCTTTCTTGAATATCAGTCTTATCCTTTACATGAAGAAAAATAATTTCAAGTTTAAACTCTTTGACTTGAGCCTAAAGCACAGGGATTCCAGATTGCTGAAAGAGTAGTGCAAGCATTTTACAACATAGATTAAGAAGTATAATTTATATGGTCTACAAATAGAGTATGACAGAGAGGAGGACCAGCGTTTCCTCAGTTTTAGATCATTTTTAAACATGTCCAGCTGAGATCACATATTGTAGATGAGTATCTCCATCATCCACAAATTTCAAAGTTGCTCCCACAAAACTTTTCTTCTACCTCCAAAACTGCAAATTATTTTTTCTAAATTTCATATATCATTTGCTAGAATCAGCATCCCATCAGATCCTCAAGACAGAAACATGACAGACATAATTTAGATTTCTAAATTTCTCTCTCCCTCATTCTCTACTTGTAGTCAATAATCAATCTCTAACAAATTAATCTCTTAAGAATGTGTTTATAATATTTCTTCTCTTTTTTCCGTAGTCACACAGTCCTTTTTGGGCCTTTAATTATAGTTACCTGAGACTATCTATGCTCCATCTTTCCCATTAGACATCTCTTTAAGACATAACCATTGATCAATAGTCACTAAGGTAAACTTTGGATGTATTTCCCCAGGCATCAAGCAAATGGTTAAGGTCATTATCCTGGTACAAGAGGACTTAATGACATCTGATCATATCTTCAGTCTAAACCTTAACTCTACCTGCTTATAATTTATATACAAACAACCTAGAAACTATAGCATCACTAGTGGCCAGCTCTTCCACATTTCCTCTATTTATATGCACAGCCTCATCTTTCTAGAAAACTCCTGTAAGTTATTAAAGACAATGCTCAAATGGTTTCTGTATGTGAGACCCCTTTTCTGATATTCACAGAGTCAATTGTGTATGGTTAGAGTACCAGTAAAATAATGGATGTCACTCATCAAGATAAATGAGGTATAGCTCATTTGATGATTGTTTGGTAAGAAAGATTGGGAACTTTCCACAGATGGTCACATGAGGAAGGAAAAACTCAAGGTTAATTTAGATTAAAGTGGGATTGAATTTTAGTGTGATAACAGAGATAAGATTTGAGAAGAAAAGCCACTATAAGTAATATTTATCAGTTAATGGAAGTGGAGACTAAACAGATTCTACATAGAAAGAATGGGGGAGAATTTTCAATATGGTAGACTCTGGAGATTGAGGTAGATTTTCAATAAAACTGATGATATGTAAGTTCTAGGGCTCAGGCTTTACCCAAAGTCCTAATTTTTATTTGCAATTTTGTGTTCTTTTACTTAAAAGCAGCCCATAAAGTAGTGCAAGCTTCAGATACTGAAAAACCTTGATTAAAAATTAGCATGAAATAAACAGAGAGATATAGGCAGCCTCATTTCCACATGTTTGACAGTTTCCTTGGAATGACTACAATTTGGCCATCATAATTTTCTGGTTATGTTTAGAGGTGAGTAGCACAAGGAAAAGATTTCATTTTTTTATGATACAGAAATTAAGTAGAAATGAAGCAGTAAAGGAGAATCTGAACATCTATTTTCTTTTTTTTTTAACAGATGTGGGAGTGTCTGTGGGTTTTTTTTTTTCAACTCTATTCTCTCTTTCTGAAATGTCATACATATGTCCCTGCATGTATTATTGCATATGTGTAACGTGTATACATACACACGTACACATGTATGTGTGTATATATATATGCACATACACATGTGTTTAATATTCCTAAATAATCTCTTAGAAATAATTCAAGCTCTTGCCAATTTCCACTTAAATTCCATGCAAAATGGAGAAAGGAAGATCTTCCTCTAAGAGATTTTCTTAAATAGAAGGTAAATACTAATAGCAATGATAATCTATCAGCAACTATCAATAAATAAACATACATTTTGTGCTTCATTTATTTTTATTCTTTATACAGGTGAAATATAAAGAATAAATATTATTTTACCTAGTAAGTATCTAAATCCCTTCAAAGAAACTAATTAGTTAATTTCTCAGAGGACAATAAGAATATGTGCAAAGTTAAAACCTACTTCACAGTGATTCTTAAGCCTAATCTCTTTGTACTAATCCACCGGACCACTCAGTTTGAAAACAATTGCAGCATCCTAATTCCAAAGAAATACTGGACACTGACTTTGGATATTCTATTGTTTACCTTCCAAGAAGGAATCAGCAAATCCAGAACTACTTGGTTATTTATAAAAGTTAGATGCCTTCCATCCAGGATTGTATTGTACTATTATGGACCACTCATGACAAAAATCAGATGCTGCATGTTTTCGTATTGAAACTGGCCTCTTCATGGATGGGGAGATAATAGTGTTCCTTCCATGATTAAAAGCTGGACTACTAATGGCATTATTTTTTTTTTAAGATTTTATTTATTTATTCATGATAGTCACACAGAGAGAGACAGAGAGGCAGAGACACAGGCAGAGGGAGAAGCAGGCTCCATGCACCGGGAGCCCGACGTGGGATTCGATCCCGGGTCTCCAGGATCGTGCCCTGGGCCAAAGGCAGGCGCCAAACCGCTGTGCCACCCAGGGATCCCCTACTAATGGCATTATTATTGTTTGCTAGCACTGTAACTATAGGTAACTATGAGCCTCATTTTTATGTCTGTTAAATAAAAAGATGATATTATATACATAGCACTGTGGGAAAAAAAGCAAATGGGATTATGCAAGTAACTAGGATAGAATGTCTCTATGCCTCTTGTCTTCTCCTCCTGGCTGATTTTTAGAGGAAGATTTTACAGTCACCCTGTGCTATACTGTTTGAAAGATGTCTACTATTTCACTGAGGTTGATTTTACTGTCAGAGTTCACCTAGGAGGGAGGGTGAGAGGAAAGAAGTATATGCTACTGAAGAAGCCAGGTGATTCTGCTTCTCTCCAGTCCTTCTGATGGCTAAGTACTTCTTTCTCATTATTTAGAAATGAGAATAATAAAGTATATTAGCTAAATATGCAAACTCAAAATGGATAAAGTGATAAGATTTCAATGGCAAACAGCATAAATCCAAGAGCTAAACTCCACACCAAGGAGCAAGCAAGCAGTGCTCCCTGAGTTAACAGATATCAACAACTCAGGTGTACTCTGGCTGTGTCCTCAGCCTGGGGGATCACTGTATGCGGTCTCCTTTGAAGAACCTGAATCGATATCCGGTAGAGAGCCAAAGTCTGAAACAACCTGAAGGCAGTGAAATCCCTAACATAGGGGAATGTATTCTTTTTTTTTTTTTTTTTTTAATTTATTTATTTTTTATTGGTGTTCAATTTACTAACATACAGAATAACCCCCAGTGCCCGTCACCCATTCACTCCCACCCCCCGCCCTCCTCCCCTTCTACCACCCCTAGTTCGTTTCCCAGAGTTAGCAGTCTTTACGTTCTGTCTCCCTTTCTGATATTTCCCACACATTTCTTCTCCCTTCCCTTATTTTCCCTTTCACTATTATTTATATTCCCCAAATGAATGAGAACATATAATGTTTGTCCTTCTCCGACTGACTTACTTCACTCAGCATAATACCCTCCAGTTCCATCCACGTTGAAGCAAATGGTGGGTATTTGTCATTTCTAATAGCTGAGTAAATTAACAAGGCAGGAAACAACAAATGTTGGAAAATTAACAAGGCAGGAAACAACAAATGTTGGAGAGGATGCGGAGAAAAGGGAACCCTCTTACACTGTTGGTGGGAATGTGAACTGGTGCAGCCACTCTGGAAAACTGTGTGGAGGTTCCTCAAACAGTTAAAAATATACCTGCTCTACGACCCAGCAATTGCACTGTTGGGGATTTACCCCAAAGATACAAATGCAATGAAACGCCGGGACACCTGCACCCCGATGTTTCTAGCAGCAATGGCCACGATAGCCAAACTGTGGAAGGAGCCTCGGTGTCCAACGAAAGATGAATGGATAAAGAAGATGTGGTTTATGTATACAGGGGAATGTATTCTAAACAAACCTGAAAAGTTCAGCTGAGCTCTTTGTTGGGGAATATTTTAAGTAGTCAAAGAAACAGACTCAGCATTTAGTCACAGAACTTTTCCTGATTTTTGAAGATGAATTCAAATTGTATTGCTCTGTTATAGTCATTCTCCAAAGAAGTCTACTTGGACGAACACTGAAGACCCAAATAAGTTTTCAAACATGTCGTCTCTTGAAATTACTCTAAAAAAAAAAAGTAGGGATCCAAAACTCTGTAGAAAGTATTTATCTGTATCATATAGAATATAAAATTATACATGTACACATTGAAATATATCTCTGAATAATATGGGTCAATGTTATTCTTTATTTAAAAATTTAATGCAAAAAATTTATGGCCTTATCATCAGAAAATACCATTATTTTACCATTGCTATTATCCACACATGTAGAATGTTGATATTTATCCCCAAAATTACCTCAATTTTTAAAATTTCCATCAGTATGTGAAACACAAGGCACTTTAAATTCCATTTGAAACCCATATTAATAATGTGCTATATTTTATGACTTACTTTAAAAAATTTACAGTAGACCTATAAAGTATACATATGCCTTAATAGCTGTCTATTATTTCTTCTGATATGAAATAGTACTTTAATCAGAGATGTCTTCTCTTTAAATTAAGGGTATAAACCTTGCCAGAATTTTATCCTGTTGTCATATAGAGCCGTCACATTCAATGTTTGATGAATACTGATAGCAATATACTACTTGGAATTTGATAAAAACATGAAACTTATTTCAAATAGATGTGCTAAATAGTACTAATGCATTTTCTAATATGTTTTCACTATATGAGGTGATGCGGAAAAAGTAGCCTTAATGCTGATTAGTAACTACCCAGTTGAAGATGTAAGAATTCATTCACAGGATAAAGAAAATCATATGAATTTATATTTATTTCAGATGCATATTTTTATTGTAATAAGATTAAATTCACTTAATATAACTCTACCTTAATAAAAGGAAGTCTCTACATTAATTTTTTTTTTAAGACAATTTGAAAGTCATGTCTTTTCATGAACTAGGAAGAAGCACGTGCTGGATTTATCTGAACTCCCAAGAGCACATTCTCATATTTTTGTTTTATCAACACAGTAAAAGCAGGTCTGTCATGGACTGAGGTAGCTAAAATTATAATAAGATGAGTAGTACAACCCCTGCCACAGCAGGAAAGCGCCCTTCATCAACTCCAACTTAGTATGAATAGCTAACTGAACTAAAGTAGAAAAAAAAACTCCACAATTTGAAAACAATTATATACGTTAGATTGAGATATATGGTCTTCACATAATCATTCTTACATCAGAAGAAGGGGTTAATGATTCTCTAGATGTCTGCTATGGTGCATAATTTGAGAATTTCTTCATATTTATGCTAACAAATGCTGTATAAATTGATTTCACAAATGTGTGCATTACTTGTTTTTGGAATAAAGTGAAAATATATGCAACCATTTTTGTTAACTTAAGGATTTCCTAGTATTTTTATTAGACCTGAGAGTAAAGCTGAATGGCAAATGAGTAGTTTATATGCCAATGTGATATTTTGTATCCAAGTTGTTTAATGTGATATCTTCATGAGTATAAAAATATTTTATAGTATTTCTATACGTGTAGTTTTATGGGTTTTCTATAAATTTTCCTCTGATTAATGGAAACTCAAGGTCAGTCTACTCCTACATAATTATGGGTGTTGGTTTCATTTATGGATAAATGTTCATATTTGATATTTCAGATCTCAGGACAGAAAAATCTCAAGACCTATATTTCCTTTTAGTGTTAGCACAATCTGCAGTTGTTAGGAGAGCTGTCAATCTCTTCTTAATACATTCAAGCCCTTTGGAGAAAAGCACAGGCCAAAGGGGAAAACCCACAGTGGAAAATTTCTGACGCTGATTATAGAGAAGCCTGAATGGTAGTCAAAGGTAAATTTCCAAAGGGATCCGATTAACATTGCTTTATCAAATAAGAACCGGAGAATAAGCCATTAATTGCATGGCATTTTGTTCTTCTACCTGGTTTTTCATGAGTTGGACTTCCTTTACCCTAATTAACCACTAAACATTTTACAAGCAATCCAAGTACGGAAGCAGTAAAAGATGAATTGCACTTATGAAGTAATTGACGAAGGGTATATTGAATATTTTAAGCAATGATGGCGTGCATCCTCATACCGGAAGAAAGGCTTATGTACGGCCATTTGACAGGTCATTAGTTAGTCCCGGGCATCATCAGTATCAGATAAGAGAGCCTCAAGGCTCAACTGAACTTCACACACTAGGTGGGGGTACCCTAATGCAAAGAGCTTCTGAGAAAACACTTAGTGTTCTTGCCTTGGCATTATCAAAATACCCCTGGTGTTATCTCAGATGAATTCCCTAGTTATTTTATTTCCTTTTGACAGTAAAGTCAGAACTGACATACCAAGGCAGTTCTCAAAGAAATTCAATTACTGAAATGTCTGACAGCTTGCTTTGCTTCTTACGAAAGTTTCCAAAGTTGCTTGCAGCATGTATAATATAGTTTGCTTTGCAAGACATGCACTGCATCTTATGAATAAGATTTTTAAAAAATACTATCTAAAGAGAGATAAAATTTGAGAAACAAACATTTTGGTTGGAAGAAAAAACAAAGTAATGATATTAAATTTGGAAATGTAATTTTTATTGAGGAACATGAGCTTTCTTAGTATTGCACATGGCAGTCAGGAGATAGAATACTAAATTGTTTCTTTCATTAAAACTGAAACCTATCAAACATTTATTGCCAGGAAATCTGAAGTCACTAGAATAGTTTAAATTCAAATGGTACATCTAAAATTTTAAAATGTTTTTGTTTCTGAGTTAACACTGTATCCATGTTGAGTGAGTAGAGTGAATGACAACCAAGACATGTTTAAGTAGCATCTGAATCATCTGACGTATTTTCCAAAATTGGGGTAAGTATTGGATGAGATAAAGAACACCATATGTATGTATGTTATTATGCCATATATAATCTATATAAATTCCATTATTAATATAAAATTGCTATATAAAAGGGTGATTTATATTTATATCACAAATGTTAAAAATGATTTAAAAATGTGCTTAGGAGGGGCAGCCCCAGTGGCTCAGTGGTTTAGTGCCTGCCTTCAGCCCAGGGTGTGATCCTGGAGACCCAGAATCAAGCCTCACTTCAGGTTCCCTACATGGAGCCTGCTTCTCCCTTTGCCTGTGTCTCTGACTCTCTCTCTCTCTCTCTCATAAATAAATAAAATCTTTTAAAAAATGTGCTTAGGAGCAAGATTTCCACAATTACCTCCCTTCTACTGACTTACTACATGTGTTTAAATTCATATTCTCTTTAACTAATTTATAGCTCAAGATTAGGCTGCAAAGAAATACTAGGGAGAAGGAATAACACTGTGTCTGCATTCCACCACTATTCCACCAACACCCAACTTCAAGGGAGTGGGGAGAAGAGAATTTCTTTAAGGATTAGAATTCTTTCTCTAGTTTTCCTTAGGACATAAAAGGACATTTGCACAAACTCAAATTAGTCATTTATCCTTGTCTCTCTCCCCCAAGTTTCAACATCATCTCTATAAAAAATTAATTAGATTTAGTGGACCTTTTTTTTTTTTTTAACTGAATTAGGAATTATATTTTCATCCTACCATTACAAAGATGGGCTTTTCTGAAACTAGATGCTGTCAAAAATTTGACCTGGGAGGTACTTAATGATCATCTGGTCCCAGCCTCCTTATTGACAATGTGAGGAACTCAACATTAAAAATTATAAAATCATTTATCTGTAAGGGGAAAAAAAGCACACTTGGGTCCTACACTAACTTATATCCTCAAACACTGCATGTAGTTTTAATCACATGTAATAATACCTACTCACACATATGAGTTTTTAAATATTGTCCTATGAATACATTAGAAAAACAAAATTAGTCAATATTCCTTGATTTAATCTGTTGTATATTTTCTGGAGAATATGTTATGCAACCTACTTTCAATTACATTTCATAACAAAAATCTAATTTTTCTTAATAATGTAATGTCAATGCATATTCTTTCTATTTCTAGTCCTTGGCTCTGAGTAGAATTAATAATAATAGATAAGTGGTAATTTGAAATGCTGTTAAGCCATTTTGTCAAAGTGAATAATAAACCACTGAACGCAATACAAGATTCCAACTTCCCAGGATTTCTATCCAATTAACCCCTTTTCTCTCTCACTGCTCTCCCTGGAAGAGCCTCATCTGCATTTGAAAATCCAGCTCTCTGCTTGTATTCTGGTGGACATGAGGAAGAAACACAGCTCCATTGACTGGTTTGTTCTATACTCAAAGACAGACTATAAATGACCATTTGGATGATGGTATGTTTTCTTAGAAAACTCTGTCTTCGACTTTTGTAGATGACTGCTTCATATCTTCTCATATTGCCCTCAAACTGTTCAATCACCCCCACTCCTCATTCTCAGGTCGTGACCTTGACTGATTCACTAAGAAGAGAAATAGTCAGACCGGCCAATAGCCTCTCATAACATCTAGGTATCAACCTAACATGATTGGACATTTAAGCTCTGCCTTTCTTTGTCAGGTATCAATTCAGCTAACAGATTCCATTTCTTTCCCTCTCTTCAAGTCTCTTGCTGCTAATATCGTCCCCTCTGCCTTCTGCAACAAAGATGTTCACCCACCTTTATGACTAATTCGCCCTGCATACACATACATAAACATATACCTTGATAGATAGATGATAAATGATAGATGATAGATAGATAGATGATAGATAGATAGATATAGATATAGATAGATGATAGATAGATAGATGATAGATAGATAGGCATTTTACCGTCTTAAAATAGAAAATGGAAACAAAAACTCAGATTTACACATTGGCCAGATATTGTCCTGTTTTTCTCCTCCTACTTAGAGCAAAACTTTTCAAGAGTCTATGAACTCACTGGCTGTACTTCTCCAATTCTCCCTTAAACCCTTATCAGTTTTATCATCATCACTCCTTGGAATCATCCCTACGAAACTACCAGTGACATGTAACTCACCCAAGCCAATGGTCATTTCAATCTCTTAATGCCAAGAAGTATTATTCAACTTCTTAGCATTATTTGACACAATTGATCACTTCCTTCCTCTTAAAACACATTTTTCATCCCTATTCCAGGACTTTTCTTTTGCTTTCCCTGCTTGGCTTTCCTTCCATTCCACTAGAAGCTTCTTATCCATCTCATTTTCGAGTCCTGTAAGTATTCCTGACTTTCCCTAAGTTCTTTATTTCCTCAGCCTACAGTTAGCTAATAGATAAATGAGCTTTTAATATGTGTAGGTGGCTGATAATTCTGTCTTAGTTCATTCAGGGGGCTATAACAAAATACCAATAAGTAGCTTATCAAACACAGAAGAAGCATCATTTGGCAAATGACAGAGCTTGAATTTTAACCTAGATTTTCGGCTAGATAGCCATGGTCTTCATCATGATGTTTTACTTGTATTTAATATACCCAAAGTGGAACCCTTATAATTAACTCTTTAAATATTCTGTGACTCCAGTCCCTCCCCCCCACCCCATCTCAGTAAATTTTAACTATATTCCTTGAATACCTTTGTTAAAAATGCCAGGAAACAAGGCATCCATTAAACAAGCAAATCTTGTACCATAAGATACAACTAGCCCTTGGTCATTTCTCAGATCTCCACTATTAGCATTTTGGTCCAAGTCACTAGGTCTCTTGCCTAGATTCCTGTACTTTCTTTTTTTTTTTTTTTTTTTTTTGATTCTTGTACTTTCATCCTTGGATGCTCTTCTAAGTTGGCATTTGCCCTCATGAAGTCTATTCTAAACATGTAGAGTGAGACTAGATCCAATCTATTAAGATTAAATATTGCATCTCCACTACTGATATCCCCAAAGACCCATTTCAGTTAACAGAGAATAAAGACCTTATCAAGGGCTTATAGTACCCAAAGGGCCTAGCCCTCAACACTCCTTTAATCTCATCTCCTTTTCTCTCCTCTTTTGCTATGGTGTTCCATATCTTCCATACCCCAAGATGCTATGGCTTTGGAACCTTGAACTTGTTCTAAAGAGATATCCTCATAGATATCCTCATTTACTTGCTTCTTCACCTCATGCATAAGAGGCTTGAATTACATTCTTTCAGAGAGCACTTCCTAAAAGAGTATGCCCCATCATTCTCCTTCTCTGATTTATAGTACCTTTAAACATTTATCACCATCATGTGTACATTCTTTTGATTTCTTTATAGGTTTATTGTCAGTCTCCAGCTCCCCAAATAAATTAGAAGCTCATTAGAGAAGAAAGTTTACATGGTTTTGTTCAATGTTGTATCCCTAACAGCTAAAACAATGCCTACAACATGGTAGATGCTTGATTAATATATGGCGGATGAATAATATATGAAATTATTTCATCCCATTGAAAATTCAATGATCAAAAATTTGAGGGAAATAAAAAAGTTATCATTTAGCTTTGAATTTTACATACATCTTCTTTTCCAATCCAAAAAAGAAGGTACATCTTATTCACCACATATTTCTGCTTCCCATTTATCAGAAACCAATTTGAACCCTTTGGTTCAAAATATAAAATAATCTATAAAATAATCACACATAAACATAAAATTATATATCGGTAGACTGAAGCAAAATGTACAGTTTTAATCTGTCTCTGCACAAAGATAGAAAGATTAAAGGCATGAAATGAATTTGAGTTATCAATATTTATAATAAAGAGAATATTTTCCTGTACATTTGTATAACTAGAAACTTAAAATCTGAACAATAAATTAGTGAAGGGACATTGGGAATTTTTTCATACATAAATTGTACTTCTGCCAGGTGGTCATCTAACTTCAGCTAGAAGGGTTTTTAGTAAAAGAGAAATTATTACATTAAAGTTAAAACCAATCCCACTATTAGTTACAATGATTAGAAAGATTTTTTCTTTTATAAAAACTAACTCTGCCTCCTGGTCACTTTATTCTTTTAGTGTTCATTTTGCTACACTATAAAGCAGTTACATACAAGGGAAACTTCATAAAGCTATCTGCAGATTTTCAGCAGAAACTTTGCAGGCCAAAAGGGAGTAGCATGATATATTCAAAGTGCTGGCAGAAGGGTGAGACCAAAAAAAAAAAAAAAAGAGAGACAGAGAGAGAGAGAGAATACTCTGTCTGGTAAAGATATCATTGAAAGTTGATGAAAAACTAGTTTTCCAACCAAAAATTAAATGATTGTGTCACCTCTAAGACATATGTACCAGAAATGATAAAAAAGATTTCTTTAAGCAGAGAAGACTAGGCCATAATGAGAAGAAACTTAGGAAAGAAAAAGGTTTTATGGTAAAAGGGAACCTATAGTCAAAGTAGTAGATCAATTACTTATAAAGCTAATACGGGGCAACCCAGGTGGGTCAGCAGTTTAGTGCCACCTTTAGCCCAGGGCTTGATCCTGGAGACCCGGGATGGAGTCCCACGTCAGGCTCCCTGCATGGAGCCAGCTTCTCCCTCTGCCTGTGTCTCTGCCTCTCTCTCTCTCTCTCTCTCTCTGTGTATGTGTGTGTGTGTCCCTCATGAATAAATAAATAAAATCTTTAAAAAAAATAAAGCTAATATGAATGTTAAAAGGCAAAAGTCGTAAAATAAGTTATAGCTACGAAAATTAGTTGAGGGATACATAAAATGAAGATATAAACTACCACATATATAAAACATAGAGGGGAGTACTACAAATTTATTGCTACTGGAATGTGTTTAAACTTAAATGACACTATCATATACATTGCTATATGCAGAGGATGTTAACCACAAGCAAAAATTGTATTGTTTACATATTAAAATAATCATAATACTAAAGACAGTCATCAGTTAGAAGAGAACAAAAGGAAAGAACAGAGAACTGCAAAAACCAGCAGAAAACAAAATGACAGTAAGTACATACTTATCAACAATTACTTTAAATATAAATGATTAAAATGCCTCAGTCAAGAGACACAGGGTGACAGAATGGAAAAACAACCAAAAAAAAAAAAAAAATACACCCCATCATACCCATCAGTATGCTACTTGCAAGATCCACACTTCAGACCTAAAGAAATTAAAGGTAGAAAAAAGATATTCCATGCAAATGGAAATCTGAAAAAGGGGGGGAGGCAGAAATAATTAAACAAAATAGACTTTAAAATCATGACAGTAAAAAGAGACAAAGAGGGGTACTACCTACTGATAAAGGGACCAATCCAAAAGTGGACATAACAATTGTAAATATTCATGTACCCTGCATTGTAGCACCTAATATATATAAAGCAACTATTAATTAATATAAAGGAAGAAACTAAACATAATACAGTAAGATTTAGCATCATAGTTACTCAATGTATAGATCATCCAAACAGAATATCAATTAGGAAGCAATGACTTTTAATAACACATTAAACTGGAAGGACTTAACTAGTATATACAAAATATCCCATCAAAACACACATGGGCAAGTACCCATGGAACATTCTCCAGTGTCAGTCATATGTTAGGACACAGAACAAGTCTCCCTAAATTTAAGAAAATTAAAATATACCAGATATCTTTTCTTATTTCAACAGCATTAAACTAAATATCGATTATAAAGAAATAACTGGAAAACACACAAGTACATGGGAAATAATATAAAACAACCAACAGGTCAACATAGAAATCATAGAGGAAATAAAATTCTTAGAAACAAATGGAAACATAGCAGTTCAAAATATTTGGGCTGAAGCATAACCTATTCTAGGAAGCAAGCTTATAGCACTATGATCCTACCTCCGGGAACTAGAAAAGTTTCAAATAAGCGATCCAGGCTTACACTTTAATGAACTACAGAAAGAACAAAGCCCAAAGTTAGTAGAAGGAAGGAAATAATAAAAAACCTGAAATAAATGCAGAGAAAACTTAAACAAAAGAACACATGAAACGAAAAGCTGATTCTTTGAAAAAGATAAATAATATTGATAAAAGTTTAGCAAGACTTCAAGAATAAAAGGGAGAAGACTCAAAATAGGAAATGAAAGGGAATTTACAACCCATACTTCATAAATATGTGGCTTATGAGAGACTATAATGAAAAATTATAAACCATAAGGAAAGGGGGGATAACTGAAGAGGAGGTCATTAGAGAAGAAGACAATTATGAGAAATTCTTAACTAATAGGAAACAAACTGAGGTGAGGGGGGTGGGAGGATGGGGTAACTGAGGAATGGGCCTTAAGGAGGGCACATGATGTGATGAACACTGGGTGTTATAATCAACTGATGAATTATTGAAAACTACATCTGAATTTAATGATGTGCTATATGTTGGCAAATTGAATTTAACTAAATAAAATTTACAAACCTACAGTCTGTCAAGACTGAATCCTAAAGAAAGAGAAAATCTGAACAAACTGGTAGTAATGAAATTAAATCAGTAATCAAAAAGCTCCCTCCAAAAAGCCCAGGATCATACAGTTTTACAGGTGAATTTTTTCAAACATTTAAAAAGCGTTCACAGTTATCCTTCTCAAAATAATCCAAAAAGTAAAAGAGAAAGAAGTGCTTTCAGATTCATAGTACAAGGCCAAAACCAAAGACGCTGAAAAAGAAAAAATTATATACCAATATCCCTGATGAATATAGATGCAAAATCCTCAACAAAGTATTAACATGCCAAATTCAGCAATACATTAAAATAATCATTCACCACAATTAAGTGTGATTTATTTTAGGGATGCATTGTAACAATATCTACAAATCAATCCACTTAATACACCATAAACCATTTGCCCACCATATTGATCCCTGCTCCCCTCTATCCTTTGTCTGAGTACCCACAGTCTACTATTTTTCTGTCCATACTGCCTTTCTGCTATGTAGAGGCAACTGAAGGGTTACCTTTCAAAATAAAACCACCTGAGGTTACAGGCAATCTTCAGGTACTGTTCACTCCTTGAACAAAAACTGAATTAAGGGCCATAATTAAAGAATCTCCAAATCCAAAGGAGAAGCCTCACAAGCTTTTCTAATAACTTAAAACCATTATCAAGACTGATGACTCTGGGCTGCTAGATCTTTATCAGCTTGAGCACATGTTGATAGGGCCTCGTGCAGGCCAAAAATGGAAGCAGAATGGCATAAATCTGAGAGATGATATTTGATATCACTATTCTCCAATGTGGTCATCTTGTGGACCAGAAAAAGCTCACAAAATAGCAGCTAACTTTTAAAAGCCATCCGTACAATCTTCCCTGCCTGTACTGATTGGTGTATTAGTCAAACATGCAAACAAAAGAAAGATGAGTCCGTGAGAGTCTTTTTAAAGCCCATTGGGAGGTGCTCTTGCTGTGGCTCCAGGTTCCAAACAAATAAGTTCAAATTTGCTGTATCTGCTCTATTTGTAAATGGATGTTCCTCTGAGATTAGTGGGTTAATGAAGAGAAAAAAAAAAAAAGATGGGAGACCACAGGCCTGACTGAACTCATGGTTGGAGTTGAGCATTTTGAAAGAACCTTAGAACAAGATCATAAATTTAAAAAAAAACTATCAAAACTGTTTGCTTTACACCTACAATAGCTCCAAGGCCAGAGACCTAAAATCACACCTGGGCCTACCACATTTCACACTTCTAGGGGATCACCATCAAAATGCTGGTCTAAAGATCCATGTTTAATTTGTAATCAACTGGGGTACTGAATAAGGGATTGTCCTCCAAGGCGTCATGCAAATTCTTCAGTTGTAGGCTCTGAGGAAGTTTTCCCCATTGGGGCCCCTCCCAGGGTTGAGAGGACTCTAATGGATTCTCTTGTCAACCTCCTTTAAAACTATAATTCCTTTAAACAGCCAAGGAGAAACTAAAATAAAAATTAAAAATTTTGCCAATTTTAGTTGATACTGAAGGTAGGCCTTCTATCTTAAACCCTGCTCTCCTAGGCCAACTACCCTAAGGATGGAAAAAAAAAAAAATCATAATGGTGACATCTCACTTTATGCTCAGAAACTTGGACAAATAGGATCTGGAAAAATAATGTAAAAGCTAGTTGAAGATTTATGATTTAATTAGAAACATGCCTGTTTTAGAGTTATTACCATGAAATATAAAATTTTTCTTCTACCTGAGTTTACTGGCCAAATAAGTTTATGTTATCTTTCACAAGATACAGTGACAACAACAAAAATAGCTGAATGACTGAATGACTTTGACCTCTAATAAAGTATCTGCAAATAATCTAAATATAACTGTTAAAAAAAAAAGGTAGATAAATGAAAAGTCTCAGGTGTATTTTAAAAACCGTTTCCCCAAATATTTTTGATAACTCATCATTTGACTTACCCAAATTTTAAGTTTTTGAGTTAAATTCATTACATATCTAGATCACATCCAAATAAGAAAAAAATACTAAAACATTAATTACTGAGGATAGATTTATCTACTTTAGGCTTCTTATTACAGAGAAAGTAAAAAAGATATTGCACATATTAATGCTATACTGGAGAATGAAAATGGCATATACTTCTAGAAATTGTAAAATTTATAAATTTGCGAATTAAAAAAATGCCATCAAAAATGCTGATATGACAGACCATTTACATCTGCTTACTTTTTAGTTTTCATGGAAAACTAGAAATCATAATTTAGAAATCATATTATATGTAATTAATAAGGGAAACAACTTTGTATGCCAAGAAAATAATAGATCTTCAGTTAAAAAAATATGAGAAATAAAGATATATTCAAAGCAATTTTGTCCTACAGTGAGGCTGGATTTTAAAAAAAAAGAATCATAAAGTTGAAAGTATTATAGAAAACTTATGGAAAAACTTTGGAAAAAAATGTGTAATCAAACTGGCTAAGATAAAAGTAAACCTATTAAAATGAGTTTCAAAACTTAGTTTTCTTTCTGTTGAAAGTTTACTTGGATGCTTGGTCGACTTTTCATAAGATTGTATATCTCTTTGCTTTTTATTTATTTATTTATTTATTTATTTATTTATTTATTTATTTATTTATTTATATTTTATTATTATTATTTTTTATTTATGATAGTCACAGAGAGAGAGAGGTAGAGACATAGGCAGAGGGAGAAGCAGGCTCCATGCACCAGGAGCCTGACGTGGGACTCCATCCCAGGACCCCAGGATCATGCCCTGGGCCGAAGGCAGCGCTAAACTGCTGAGCCACCCAGAGATCCCTTTCTTTGCTTTTTAAATATTAGATTTCATAGTAATATGTGAACTATTTAGACAAGTGCAATAAGACTTCATAAAATATTTTTGACAAACTACCCAAAATCGGATTCTAAAAAAGTCTTTAATCTGGAATATCCCAAAAGTGTTTGCCAAACTAAAGGCTTATTTAATATGTAAGTTACGTGAGACACACATACATACTACTAAAGCCTTCTTTATATTATATTTGTGAGACTGTGGCACTTGTAGGTAAAGTCCATTCTTCTTCTGCAAAAATGCCCACTCATTTGCCAGACCTTTGCCATCCTCATGTCCTTGAGACACAGCAACAGTCTATTCCTGCATCAGAAAAAAAAGGGGGTGGGGTGGGCAGGGATGGTGGTGCAAGTAATGGTTATAAATGTAAATATAATGAATAATTGGGGACATGGGAAGCTTAAGATGGCTTAGCTCTTCTAGATCTCTGACAAACCCCATCTTTTAGGTCCTTCATTTTCGTACCATAGTACATTTAAGATGATTTAAATTATAAATAGACATTGGTGTCTATTACAAAATTACAGTCTACCAGCAATGTCTGGCCTTTTTGACCCATAATCCCAAAAAACTGGTTTGTTCCCAGAGGCTTCAAACCCTATAACACAGCTATGGCTAGACTACATTTAACTGCAATTTAGTATAGGTTATCAATATTTTCTGGTTGAGTTAGAGCTTTTTCCTGCCACAAAGGCTGATACCCTGACAGAAAGAAAAAGATGTTTTTCCCACTTGTGGTGTTCTTTTCATTATGTCCAGAGATAGAGGCACCCACTTCACTGAAATGAATAAAACAATCCCATTTACAATTAAATCAATAATAATAAAATGCCTAGAGTGAATTTCACCAAGGAGGTAAAGACCCATACTCTGAAAACTGTAAGAAATTGATGAAAAGAATGAAGATAACATAAATAAATGTAAAGATATACCATGTTTATGGTTTGGATGAACACTGTGAAAATGTCCACGCTATTCAAAGCAATCTACGAATTCATTGCAACCTCTATAGAAATACTAATAATATTTTTCCCAGAACTAGAACAAATAACTTAAAAGTTGTATAGAACCTCAAAAGACTTCAAATAGCCAAAGCGATCTTAAAAAGAACAATGCTGGATGTATTATAATCCTAGATTTGAAGATAACACTACAAATCTGAAGTTATCAAAATAGTGTAGTATTAGCACAAAAAGAGACAGATGGATCAATAGAACAGCATAGAGAGACCAGATTTAAACCCACGCTTATATGGCCCATTAATTTATGATAAAGGAGGTAAGAATATACAATGATGAAAAGATAGTATCCTCAAAAATGGTGTTGGGAAAAAGACAGCTATATGCAAAATAATTGTTTAAAGGCTGACATATAAGACTTGAAACTATAAAAGCTCTAAAAGAAAACAGTAAAACCAACCATAGCAATATTTTTTTCTGGATCTCTGTCCACAGTCAAGGGCAACAAAAATGAAAAATAAACAATTAATTAGGACTACATTAAACTAAAAAGCTTTTGCACAACAAAGGAAATCAACAATTTAAAAAAAGCAATATATTGAAGAAAATGAAAACACTAATTGATAAAGATATATGTACACCAGATTTATTGTAACATTATTTGGAATAGTTAAGATATAGAAGCAACCCAAGTATCCATTGATAGAGGACTGGATGAAAAAATGTGTTGTGTGTGGATAGATAGATAGATAGATAGATAGATAGATAGATAGATTATAAAATATTAACCATAGGAATGAAATATTGTCATTTTTATAACATGGATGGACCTTGAGAATTTAATGCTACGTATGGTAAGAGAAAGCCAAATACCATGATTTCACTTATGAGTGGGACGCCTGGGTGGCTCAGCAGTTGAGCATCTGCCTTCGGCTCAGGGCGTGATCCTAGTCTGAGGTTCCTGTCCCACATCAGGCTCCCTGCATGGAGCCTGCTTCTCCCTCTGCCTGTGTCTCTGCCTCTCTCTGTGTGTCTCTCTCATGAATGAATAAATAAAATCTTTAAAAAATAAAAATAAAAACCAAATGAGCAAGTGAACCAACCAAAAAAAATCAGGAACTGACTCAAATGTAGAGAACAAATAGGTGGTTGCCAGAGGGGAGGGGTGCTGGGTAAAATAGGTGAAAGGGTAAGGAGTAGAATTTACAATTATAAAATAAATAAGCCATGGGGATGCAAAGTAAAGCATAGGGAATATAGCCAATAATATTGTAATAACTTTATATGATGGCAGTAACTGCATTTATCATGAGCACTTTGTAAAGTTTAAGTCACTATGTTGTACTCCAGAAAGTAACAATTCTGTATGTCAACAACACATCATTGAAATGTTTGAGAAATTATGTAGATAAAAGATGAAAATGTTTCAAAGTTTAGTTTATATTCAATTTTTCCATGTTTTATAAATTGTTGCAAACTCAGTACACATTCTTACTTATAGCACTAACAAATGGAAAGTGCGAACAAATTCTTACATATGACTGATTTATACAGAGCTCTATAATATATATACTAATATATAGTGGCAACACTTCTGTTGTTCCAGGGGATAGAAGATGGGTGATAGTGGGAAGGAGGGACAACAAGAAGGGAACTTCTGGAGTGATGCACGTGTATACTGTCTTTATTGTGGTAACGATTTCACCTATTTAAAAATGTATCAAATAAAATGTATGTATTTATGGCCTGTCAACGTTGGTTCCATAAAGCTTAAAAAAAAAAAAACTGAGAAGACTAGGAGAAAATATTTGTGTAACATACCCATTAAGGACTTGTGCTAGAATATGTAAAAAATTATATTTAGAAGAGAAACAATCTAACTAAAAATGGGCAAAATGTTTGAAAAGATACTTTAACAAAGATGATTTCAGGAGGAAAAGAACCATATAAGATCATATTCAATATCATTTGACTCTATTGGAATTCAAATCCAACCTCCAATGCACTAGCATTACATAGCCCTTAGAATGGCAAAAATTAAAAAGATGAATCCTATCACATTTTGAGGAGCTGGGAAGCAACTCTAAATCTCAAAACCTGTACTGCCAACGTGAAATAGCACAACCACTGTTCCAAATATTTTTACAGTTTCTTAAAACATTAAACATATACTACCCTTATGTCTCAGCCATTTTTTCTACTACATATAATGTTATATATTATACATATATATTATATTCCATAGTAAGAATGGCTACAGTGTTACTAGATATTACTAGCCAAAATTTCTAGGTATCTGCCTAAAAGAAACAAAGGCATCTATCAATGCAAAACTTGTACAAAAAGCTCAGAGCAGCTTTATTACAATAGCTTAAATATCTACCAAGAGCTCATTGGATTAAAAGATTTTAATAGGTACAAACAGTAGAATAATGGTAAACAATAAAAGTAATGAACTATCATTATACCCTATTGATATATATCTGTATATACACGCTGTATATTATACCCCGTGTACACACATGCACACACATATATATAGGCTGTATGATTCCACTTGCTAAAAATCCTAAGAAATTCAAACTGACATTCAAATGACAGGAAGAAAATTGGTTTTTTTGCCTGGAGATGTACAAGATAAGTAGAAGGGTATGAAAAAAGAGGATTACACAAGGAAACTTTGGTTATGATGGATATGTTTTCTATCTTATTGTAATGTGGTTTCATGCAGATGAACATATGTCAGAATATATTTAATTCACAGTGATAAGCATGTGCAATGCTGCTATGTATCTGTATAATACACAAAATTTAAAAAACTGATGAATGGATAAGGAAGATGTGATACGCATACATACACAATGGGATATTACTAAGCCATAAAAAAGAATGAAATCTTGCCATTTTCAATGACATGGATGGAGCTAGAGTGTATTATGCTAAGTGAAATAAGTCAGAGAAAGACAAATAACATATGATTTCATTCATGTGTGGAATTTCAGAAGCAAAACAAATGAGCAAGGGGGAAAAAGAGAGAGAGAGAGGCAAACCAAGAAACACATTCTTAACTATAGAGAACAAACTGATGGCTCCCAGAAGGGACATGGGGGAGAACATGGGTGATAATACGTGATGGGGATTAAGGAGGGCACTTGTGATGAGCACCTGCTGTTGCATGGAAGTGTTGAATCAGTATGTTGTCACCTGAAACTAATATAACACTGTATCTTAATTAGCTGGCATTTGAATAAAAACCTTAAGTTAAAAAATGACTATTGATTGTTGATGAGGATTTAAAAACAACTGGAACTCTTCATTTCTTGTAGGAAAAGGTTTCTTATAATATATGAAATATTAATTTACCACATGATACAGCTATTCCACTCCTCAATATTTACCCAAGAGGAATTAGAACAAAATAATTCCTCATATGTGTTAAGCTGCTTCTTTCCTAACATCTCAAACCTGGAAACAGATGTTCATCAATAGTAAATGGGTTAACAAATTGGGTCATATTTACACATGATGTAGACTACTAAGCATCAAATATGAACAAACTTTTGATTCACACATCTATAGGTTACAAATTCTCCCATGTGAAATAATCCAGTCAAATATTAACATGTGTAGTTCCATTTCTAGTAAATTCCAGGAACAACTAAATTTTAGTGACAGCAGCCATATCAAGATTTACTACAAAGGAGATTTTTAGGAACTTTTTAAGAAATGGGAATATTATTGGTAGTCACACATATTTGTCAAAGTTCATCAAATTGCACACTTAGAATTGGCACTTTTTACTATATGTAAATTAGAGACATCAATATAGTTGATTTAAACAACATGAAAGTATCAATTTTCTAAGAAGCTGTATCTTAAACCTGACATGACATTTCCTTTGCAGTATATTGTAGTACCACATAATAGTACTTCAAATTATTTTTCATTTCTGTACAACTGATATTTATAGTTAGATCTGAATTTAGGGTCATGATATATTTTCAGCTTTCCAAAAATGGTATAATTAAAAAGGAAAGCACAGGCCTACCTCTGCATTGCCAAATGTTCACTATATTTAATTCATATATACACAAATTTTTTAGACTTAATGCCCTTTAAAAAGGTTAAGTTCCATAAAAACCAATTATAAATTATTTTTATTTACACAACTGTTCTTGTAGAATTTCTTGTTTTACCATATTTGATCTATTTTTTTTTTTTTGCCTGTGAAATTTACCCTTGAGTATTGTTAGACTATGTGTCAATATTTGGTGAAGAGCCTTTTGAAAAGAAATGCAGTATAATATCTATAATGTATACATAGTTATAACCAAAAACCTAAAACATTAGAATTTCCACTTCAAATTAGAATTGAAAAGATTTTTCCTTTTGCTTTTGTTTCCCTTGCCTTCATGGATATATCTTGCAAGTTGCTGTGGCCAAGTTCAAAAAGGGTGTTGCCTGTGTTCTCCTCTAGGATTTTGATGGAATCTTGTCTCACATTTAGATCTTTCATCCATTTTGAGTTTATCTTTGGGTATGGTGTAAGAGAATGGTCCAGTTTCATTCTTCTGCACATGGCTGTCCAATTTTTCCAGCACCATTTATTGAAGAGACCATCTTTTTTCCAGTGGATAGTCTTTCCTGCTTTGTCGAATATTAGTTGACCATAGAGTTGAGGGCCCATTTCTGGGTTCTCTATTCTGTTCCTTGGATCTGTGTGTTTGTTTTTTGTGCCAGGACCACACTGTCTTGATGACCACAGCTTTGTAGTACAACCTGAAATCCAGCGTTGTGATGCCCCCAACTCTGGTTTTCTTTTTCAATATTGCCCTGACTATTTGGGGTTGTTTCTGATTCCACACAAATCTTAAGATGATTTGTTCCAACTCTCTGAATAAAGTCCATGGTATTTTGATAGGGACTGCATTAAATGTGTAAATTGCCCTGGGTAGCATAGACATTTTCACAATATTAATTCTGCCAATCCATGAGCATGGAATATTTTTCCATCTCTTTGTGGCTTCCTCAATTTCTTTCAGGAGTGTTCTGTAGTTTATAGGTTACTCTTTGGTTAGGTTTATTCCTAGGTATCTTATGCTTTTGGGTGCAATTGTAAATGGGATTGACTCCTTAACTTCTCTTTCTTCAGTCTCATCGTTAGTGTATAGAAATGCCACTGACTTCTGGGCATTGATTTTGTATCCTGCCACACTGCCAAGTTGCTGTATGAGTTCTAGCAATCTTGGGGTGGAGTCTTTTGGGTTTTCTATGTACAGTATCCTGTCATCTACAAAGAGGGAGAGTTAAACTATTGGGACTAAAGATAAAAAGCTTCTGCACAGGAAAAGAAACAGTCAACAAAACTAAAAGACAGAATGGGAGAAGATATTTGCAAATGACGTATCAGATAAAGGGCTAGTTTCCAAGATCTATAAAGAGCTTATTAAACTCAACAGCCAAGAAACAAACAATCCAATCATGAAATGGGCAAAAGACATGAACAGAAATTTCACCAAAGACGACATGGACATGGCCAACAAGCACATGAGAAAATGCTCCACATCACTTGCCATCAGGAAAATGCAAATCAAAGCCACAATGAGATACCACCTCACACCAGTGAGAATGGTGACAATTAACAAGACAGGAAACCACAAATGCTGGGAGGATGTGGAGAAAGGGGAACCCTCTTGCACTGTGGGTGGGAATGTGAACTGGTGCAGCCACTCTGGAAACCTGTGTGGAGGTTCCTCAAAGAGTTAAAAATAGATCTGCCCTACGACCCAGCAATTGCACTGTTGGGGATTTACCCCAAAGATACAGATGCAGTGAAAAACTGAGACAGCTGCACCCCAACATTTATAGCAGCAATGACCACAATAGCCAAACTGTGGAAGGAGCCTCGGTGTCCATGAAAAGATGAATGGATAAAGAAGCTGTGGTCTATGTATACAATGGAATATTCCTCAGCCATTAGAAATGACGAATACCCACCATTTGCTTTGATGTGGATGGAACTGGAGGGTATTATGCTGAGTGAAGTAAGTCAATTGGAGAAGGATAACCATTATATGGCTTTACTCATACAGGGAATATAAAAAATAGTGAAAGGGATTATGGGGGAAAGGAGAGAAAATTAGTGGGGAAAATGAGAGAGGGAGACAAAACATGAGAGACTTCTAAGTCTGGGAACGAACAAGGGTTAGTGGAAGAGGAGGTGGGCTGGGGGATGGAGTGACTGGGTGACGGGCTCTAAGGGGGGCACTTGATGGGATGAGCACTGGGTGTCATACAGTATGTTAGCAAATTGAACTCCAATAAAAAAATATACAAAAAAAATTTCCTATGTCCTCAGCAGCTTGCACTCAAAATTCATTATTCAATCTATGTGATGTCCCTTGAAGTTAGGGTTGGTTAACTAGCTGAGTTGCACTGCTTTTAAACGCTATTCATCTCTCTGTTCTCTCAGTCTTCACATGCTCCATTCCTTCCCTACAGTTAGATTTTAGACCTACAGAAACCCCAGACTCCCCTTTATAGAATTCTACAATAAACATTCACTTTCCCATTCTATCTTCCTCATCTTGTTCATTTTCCTTCTAAGACATAAATATCAACAGCAAATTTTATATGTATTTTTTATGATTCAAAAGTCTAAGTTCTATGAGAGCATCCTTTGCTTCATTTTTTCGCTTCTACTTAATGCCTGTATACAACAGGTACTCATGAAATATTAGTTGGGGGATCCCTGGGTGGCGCAGCAGTTTAGTGCCTGCCTTTGGCCCAGGGCGCAATCCTGGAGACCTGGGATCGAATCCCACGTCGGCCTCCCAGTGCATGGAGCCTGCTTCTCCTTCTGCCTATGTCTCTGCCTCTCTCTCTCTCTCTGTGACTATCATAAATAAATAAAAATTAAAAAAAAAAGAAATATTAGTTGGATATATGCAAGCATGAAGACATAAATAAATGGATGCATCTGCCTAATCAGAGAGTATATTTTGAGGAAATGAGGTTTGTCAGAGTTCTGACCAAGCCTGCTGATCAAATTTCTGTTTTACAACCTCAGAGTCAGCCCATTAAAGTGAGAATTCGGGATTTCTCAGCTGGAACAAAAGAAAAAAAATAAAAGCCAAGCCATTTGTTTAGAAAATGAGCTGTACATCTTTACTAAAACCTAACTTCATATTTACTTTCAATATTTAAAAGATTCAAAGGGCTTAGAAATTCTAAAATTTAAAACAAAATATGCATATAATTATTTTCAGTTTTACTGTCCAAGCACATTACCTCAATTTATCTTGACCTATCACCTAGTCAGTAGAGTGACTCTCATCCTACCCCTTCTGCTGCTTATGTTTGGTCCTCTACCTCATTACCCAGGTGTTAAATTTCTTTTTTTTAAATATATTTTATATATTTATTCATGAGAGACACTGAGAGGCAGAAATATAGCAGAGGGAGAAGCAAGCTCCCTGTGGGAAGTCCTGATGCGGGACTAGATCCCAGCACCCCAGGATCATGACCTGAGCCAAAAGTAGACATTCAACACCTGAGCCACCCAGGCATCCCATGGGTATTAAATTTCTGTTTAATATAACCAAATATAGCTACTGAAAAAATATCAACAAGGGACTTTTGCGTTTCACATGATTCCAACTAAAATCTAAATTAAGCCTAAATTCTGTTCAACAATATTGGCCTATTTAGGCTTATATCCAAACTTCTCATAAACCAATTTTTTTGGGGGGGTTCAAATTTGGCACTAATGGAAGGATAGTAAACATAGGGAGGGCAGTGGAAACTAGTAAAGGAATCTGGTTGCTTCCTTTGTTTCTGTGACATAGGTTTGACTTATTCATCATCCCTGGTTCTGCTGCATGAATTTACAAAAGAAATTACAGCTCCTTGTGTTTTATGCAGCAGGCCAATTTAGCATGTCAGAAAACTGTTTACTTTCATTTGGTTCCTCTACTGACAGAGAACCTAGCAATTTTTTTTTAATAAGCAACTATGAAGAACTAATATAAGAATGAATTAGGTTTAGATTCAAGTCATAGGTTTATTATTTGTTAGATTTGACCTTGGAAAAGTATTATGGTCAGGTTGGTTCGTACAGAGTGTTTGAAGGATTGAGCAGAGAATGCAACATTTATAGTGGGTAAGGAAGACTAATCTTTGCAAGAAAGATACTGGAGTCCAACCAAAAGAGAAGCTCTAACCATAGAAAACTAATGAACTTTTACAGTGAAGCTATTCATCCACACCATAGCTCATTGGATGTCTTTCCATGAGATTATATTGTTTTTACCTGTCTGCATCAATATAATTATCAAAAATAACATATTAATATAAAAAATGGAATAAAAGGTTGATTATCACCATATTTTTCTATTCAATCATTTTTTCTCTAATTCTGTTTCACCCATTTTTATATTTCATAAATTAAAATCTTTAAGGTCTGCATTCCTTTTGTGGAGTATAGGAATATTGCAGTCAATCCCCGTATTTTTATTTAATAAAACATTAGCACGCTGATGTCATGTCATTCACAATATTTTTTTCCTCTAATTAGAAACTTTTGGTTTCAAATTAGTAATAAGAACTATCTAATTTTGTATTAATATTCATAAAAGTAATGCTTGAAGTTTGTCTCCATACTATTTGGACAGTATTGAGAAAAGTATCTTGGGAATTATAGTCATAAAGAATATGTCAGTTCAGCCTCAGAATAAAAATTTAATAAGTAATATACAGATTTCAATACCTTTTTTTGTCTTTTAAGATTTGAAGATTTGGTAAGTAATATTTCCATTGAAACTTTATTTTTTTAAGATTTTATTATTTATTCATGATAGACACACACAGAGAAACTTTAATATAATTATAATTTTTATAGAGATTATCATTCTCTAATAGACATTTAAAAAATTGTTGCTAAATAACAAAAATTTTTTGAATTTTACTAATTTTCATGCAACTTTCTTCTGGTAAGAAAAAAATCGGTATTACCAGTGTATCTACTGGTAAAAGATAAAGCTATAACTTTCCTTAGCAACCAACAGCTGTTTGCATATTCTTTCCTATAAATAATGGGAAAAAAAAACAATTTGTTCAGAAATTATTTCAAGAGACATCAACCTATGAATAATTGCTGTTATGAGAGAAACTTCTCTCATAATTTTCCAGATTGTGATTAGTAGTCATCCATATTAAAAAGTGCTTAGCATGTTTGCTTTATACCATTACCACATCACTTAATAAAGTTTAAATGGGTGAAATCATCAATCAAAAATAAAATTTATATGAGAATGAGATAAGTTTAAATGGGTGAAATCATCAATCAAAAATAAAATTTATATGAGAATGAGATAAGAATACATTCACATGGCCTTTCTTTATTTCTTCTTTCCTCCCACTTTCTTGTCTTGCTTTTAAGACTTAAATAAATGCAAATGTCTAAACTAACCACAAGACGGGTTGCTTCTATGATATTTTTGAGTAATGCAGAATATTAGGTGCTTACTTCAGCATGCTATTAATTTAGTTTTATCACAAATTGAATTTAAATTTATTAAGGTGCTTATATGAAGCTAAAAGTGAATAATTTAAAAAATGTAGGCTTTGATTATAAATTCAGTATTAAGTCATTAAAACAGTCATACACACAATATTATAAAATAGAATAGTGGATTCTGTGATATCTTTAAAAGGGCTTTATAATACTTCACAAATTCTCATAGTAGCTCCTTAAAAATATCCTCAGTGTTTTTACTTGCTTATAATAGCACTAGTTGCTTTTATTTGTTTGTTTGTTTATTTTAGCAATGGAAACTTTTTGTTCAGCTAGATTGTTTTTTTTTAAAGCATTAGCAGAGGGATCCCTGGGTGGCGCAGCGGTTTGGCGCCTGCCTTTGGCCCAGGGCGCGATCCTGGAGACCCAGGATCGAATCCCACATCAGGCTCCCGGTGCATGGAGCCTGCTTCTCCCTCTGCCTGTGTCTCTGCCTCTCTCTCTCTCTCTCTCTGTGACTATCATAAATAAAAAAAAAAAAAAAAAAAAAAAATAAAGCATTAGCAGAATAATGACAGAAAACCCCAACTTTGATAAAATAATGTAATCACAGAACCAGAGAAATAATAAAAATGATTCCTTAATTAACAAATAAGTATAGTATAATAGTGAATACATCTGACTGCAGATATTGCAAAAATATTCCACCTTT
Source organism: Canis lupus baileyi (assembly GCF_048164855.1). Lineage (NCBI taxonomy): Eukaryota > Metazoa > Chordata > Mammalia > Carnivora > Canidae > Canis > Canis lupus. The sequence goes on along the minus strand of NC_132852.1, from coordinate 9,493,691 downwards.
CTCATTGCTTTGAAATGACACTTACCTGAAGACATAGTCACATGTTTTCCAATCATTTCATTGATTTATTAATAACCACCTGTAAAAACACCCTATTATTAAATTCATCCCAGGGCTCAACACAAAAATAGCAGGATGAAAAGTACCTAGACCCAAATTTAATCCTCTTATTTTTTTTAAGATTTTATTTATTATTCATGAGAGACAGAGGGCCAGAGACATAGGCAGAGAGAGAAGCAGGCTCCTTGCAGAGAGCCCAATGTGGGACTTAATCCCAGAACCCTGGGATCCTGACCTGAGCCAAAGGCAGATGCTCAACCACTGATCCACCCAGGTGCTCCTAAATTGACTCATCTTAAAGCTTTTGCTATAGGAGCAAGTGTCTGTTGGAAATGTTTCCAGGCACCACGTTTCCATTCTTCTTCTATCTTCTTGGAGCCCGAATTGGTAGACATCATTTTTTGCACTCCCCCTCAACCTTGTTAGCCCCTAATGCATAGGCTGGGTGCCCTGCTGTGGCTTCACACCACTAAAAGCAGCCAGTTCACATGTTCAACACAAGGCAAGAACCTTGAATGCCTGGCTCTCCTGGCCAGTGGGAGCTTGCCTTTCTGGGCTCTTCAGAACACTAATAGTGACCATTCCTGGCAGGTAAAACCCCCAGGGCATGGGACGGACAGCAGACTGAAAGACATCCCCATTCTTCCTGTGAAAATAAGTTCAAGACTGGGAGAGATAGCTGTTCCATCTAATACACAGAGTCAAGAAAATGAGGAAACTGGGGAATATTGTCCAAATGAAACAAACAAACAAAACCTAAGAAAATAAACCTTAATGAAATGGAGGTAATTTAGTTAATAAAAGGCTCAAGTAATAGTCATAAATTTGCTCATCAATCTCTAGAGAATAAATGAATGCAGAGAAAATTCCAAGAACTTAAAAATATATATAAGAAAGTACCAAACAGATGTTATAAAACTGAAGTACAGAATAACTGAACTGAACAATATACTAGAGGGGTAAACTCATGAAGAGGATGAAGAAAAAAAGATTCAGTGGAATGCACACAAAGTAGTAAAATGAAAAAAGAACATAAAGGCTAAAAAATGTAAGGGAGAGCATAAGGAACCTAGGGGCAACACTAAAAAGAAAAAAGACTTTTGTGTAATAGGGGTCCCAAAAGGAAAAAAAAGAAAGGGACAGAACCTATATTAAGAAATTATCAAGCAGCGTGGATGGCTCAGCAGTTTAGTGCTGCCTTTGGCCCAGGGTGTGATCCTGGAGACCCAGGATCAAGTCCCACATTGGCTCCCTGCATGGAGCCTGCTTCTCCCTTTGTCTGTGTCTCTGTCTCTCTCTCTCTCTTTCTGTGTCTCTCATGAATAAATAAATAAAATCTTAAAAAAAAAAAGAAAAAAGAAATTATGGCTTAAAAGTTCCCTAGCCTGATGAAGGATACAGACATCCAAATCCAGGAAGCTCAGACAGTTCCAAATACAATGAACTAAAGAGATATATACCAAGACACATTTAATTAAAATGTCAAATTTAAAAAAAAAAGAGATAAAATCCTAAACACAGCAAGAGAAAAAAAAATTTATTAGGTAAAAGGGAGCTTCTGTAAGACTATTAACTATTTTTGCAGCATAAAATTATAAGGTCCATAAGGGAGTAGCATGATGCTTTTTAGGTGCTGAAAGCAAATAAAAAGACAAACTTCCAACCAAAATATCCTACCTGGCAAAGTTAACATTCAGGATTGAAGAAGAAATTGAGTTTTCTAGACAAGCAAAAACAAATGGAATTTACCACCACTAAACTCACCTTGGATGAAATTTTAAAGACATCTCTTTAAGCTATAATGATAGCGTACTAATTAGTAACAAGGAATGTTGAGAGTAACCAGGCCAATGGTAAAAGTGAATATATAGTTAAGAGAATAAACTAATCACTTGTTGAATTAGTATGAAGGTTAGAAGATAAAAGTAATAAAATTAACTAAAACTACAATAATTACATAAGGGACACACAAAAAATGTAGAGTTCACAAGAAATTACCTTATTATTATCATGAAGGGGACTGGCATTTACATAGGCTGATATACATAAAGCTCATGGGAACAATAAATCAAAAACCTATGGTATGCACATGAAAAAGAATGAGAATAGAATCTAACCACAATGTCAAGAAAGGCAAAAAAGCCCAAGGGAAGAGAAAAAAAAAATAGAAAAGAACAGAGAGGAACTCCCAAATAGCTGGAAGACAATGAATAAAGAACCTATGAATCTAACTACCTATGAATTCTAACTACCTAAGAATCAGTGATTACTTTAAATGTAACTGTACTAAATGCTCCAATCATAAGACATAGATGAATGAAACAACAAAATCTATTTATATGTTGCCTACAGGAGACCTCAGATGTAAGGACCCAGAGAGTCAAAGTCTCAGATGTAAGGACCCAGAGAGTCAAAGTGATAGGACATGAAAAGAGGCTTTATGCAAATGGAAACCAAAAAAAAAAAAAAAGCTGGGGTAGCTATACTCTTCAGACAAAGCAGACTTTATAACAAGTATTATAATAACAAACAGGGATATTTCCTAGTGTTAAAGTGATCCAGTAAGGAGATATAACATTTAAAAACATTTATGTACTTCACCTGGAACACCTAAAAATATAGAATAAATATTAACAGACCAAACAGGACAAATGTAATGCAATAAAATAATAGTAGGGAGCTTTATGCCCCACTTACAACAACTAAGAGATCATACAAACAGAAAATCAGTAAGGAAACATTAGCCTTAAATGACACATTAAACTAGGTGAACTTAATAGGTATACACAGAACATTCCATCAAAAACAGCAAAAAAAAAAAAAAAAAACAACAGAATGCACATTTTTATCAAATGCACATGGAACATTCTCTAAGATCATATATTATGAATACTGAAATCCTATCAAGCTTCTTATAGCCCACAGTAATATAAAACTGGAAATCAACCACAAAGAGAAAACTGGAGGGCAGCCTGGGTGGCTCAGTGGTTTGGTGCCACCTTCTGTCCAGGGTGTGATCCTGGAGACCCAGGATCGAGTCCCGCATCAGGCTCCCTGCATGGAGCCTGCTTCTCCCTCTCCCTCTGCCTGTGCCTCTCTCTCTCTCTCTCTCTCTCTCTCGTGAATAAATAAATAAAATCTTTAAAAAAAATTAAAATTAAAAATTAAAAAAATGGGAAAAAATGCCAAATATGTAGATATTAAATAATGTATTACTGAACAACAAATGGTTATAAAGAAAGTCAATGAATAATTAAAACCTATCTTGAGAGAAATGGAAATTAAAATAGAGCCTACTAAGATATACATGATGCCACAAAGGCAATTCTAAAAGGGAAGGTCTTAGCAATACAAGCTTACTTCCAAAACAAAGAAAAACAAAAATCTCTCAAATCAACAAGTTCATTTTATACCTAAAGGACCTAGAAAAAGAATAACAAATAAAACCCAAAATTAGTAGAAGGAAGGAAATAATAAAACTCAGAGTGGAAATAAATGAAATAGAGGCTAAACATGTGAGCAGGAAATATCACTAAAACTAAGAGCTGATTCTTTAAAAAGAGAAAATTACACATTTAGCTAAGCTCACTAAGAGAAAAAGATAAATATCTCAAAATTAGAAAATAATGGAGATTATAACTGATAACAGCAAAATACAAAGGATCATAAGAGACTATTATAACTTCATACTAACAACTTAGAAAACCTAGAAGAAATGGATAAATTCCTAGAAATATACATTCTCCAAGACTGATTTAGGAGTAGAAAATCTGAAGAGGCCAATTATTATGATCAAGGATATTGTGAAATTTTTAATTACTGATTCAAATAAACAAAAGTCCATGACCAGAGCTTCACTGGTGAATTCTACCAAAAATTCAAATAAGAGTTAAAACCTATTCTTCTCAAACTGTTCTAAAAAGCTGAAGGGTAAGAAATGTTTCCAAGATCATTCTCAAAGGTCAGGATTATCCTGACACCAAAACTAGACACAAACACCATAGAAAGAAAGAGAGAAGAAAAAATAAATAAATAAATAAATAAATAAATAAATAAATAAATAAATAAATAAAAACAGAGAGAGAGAGAGAGAAAAAAAAAGGAAGGAAGAAAAAAAGAAAATTACAGGCCAGTATCCTTGATGAACTCAGATGCAAAAATCGTCAATGAGATATTAGCAAAATGAAATGAACAACACATTAAAAGATCATACAGTATGATCAAGGGAGATTTATTCTAGGGATGCAAGGATGGTTCAATATCTGTAAATTAATCAGTATGACACACCACATTAACAAAAGGAAGGAAAAAGTCTTACGATATTCTCAATAGATGCAGAAAAAGAATTTGACAAAATTCAGCATGCATTTTTCATCAAAACGGTCAACAGAGCTGGTATAGTGGTCATGTACCCAACCATAATAAAGAGTGACAAGCCCACAGCTAACATCATTCTCAATGGTGAAAAGCTAATGTCTTTTCCTCTAAGATCAGGAAAAACACAAGGATGTCCACTCTTGCCACTTTAACTAAACATAGTATTGGAAGCCCTAGCCAGAGCAATTAGGCAAGGAAAAGAAATGAAAGGCTTCCAAATTGAAATTGAGATAAAACTGCTACCACTTGCAGATGAAATGATTTATATGTATAAAAACCTAAAATATCCACCACCAGGAAACCTGTTAGAAAAAATTGGTTGAATTTGTAGCCCACAAATACAGAGGTATCTATTGTATTTTATAAATAGTAGAAATTAATAAAACATTCCTATTTACAATTGCATCAAAAAGAATAAAATAGGAATAAATTCGTCTAAGGAAGTGAAAGAACTGTAATCTCTGAGTCATTATTGAAAGAAATTGAAGATGACACAAATAAAGGGTAAAATATTCCATGCTCATGGATTGGAAGAATTAATATTGTTAAAATGTCTATATTTCCCAGAGCAATCTATCAATATGGCAAATTACCTACTTAAAAACCCATGGCACTTTTTAAAGACATAGAACAAACATCCCTAAAATTTGTGTGAAGCCACAAAAGATTCCAAATAGCCAAAACAATCTTGTTGAAGAAAGAGCTAGAAGCATCAAGCCCACTGATTTCAGAGCAGATTACAAAGTTGCAGTAATTAAAATATTATGGTACTAACATAAAAAGAGATACATAGAACAGTAGAAAAGAACACAAAACCTAGAAATAAACCCATGCATGTACGGCCAATTAATCTAAGAAAAAGAAGACAAGAATATAGAATGGGGAAAAGTTAGTCTCTATTAAATTTTCTTAGGAAAACTAGAAAGTCACATGAAAAGAATAAAACTGGGCCATTCTCTTATATCATATGCAAAAATTAACTTGAATCTAAAACAAAAACCATAAAACTCCTAGAAAAAAATAGCTGGTAAGCTCCTTTATATCATTCTTGGCAGTATATTTTTGGGCCTGAATCAAAGTACAATGGCAACAAAAGCAAAAGTAAACAACAAAAACAATCTCAGACTAAAAAGCTCCTGGAGGGCAGCCCAGGTGGCTCAGCGGTTTAGTGCCACCTTCAGCCCAGGGTGTGATCCTGGAGACCCGAGATCCAGTTGGGCTCTCCGCATGGAGCCTGCTTCTCCCTCTGCCTGTGCCTCTGCATCTTTCTCTCTCTCTGTCTTTCATGATTAAATAAATATAATAAAATAAAAATAAATAAATAAATAAATAGCTCCTGCACAGTGAAGGAAACCATCAACAAAATAAAAAGGCAATTTACTGACAGGGAGGAGGTATTTGCAAATCATATATCCAGTAAGGTTCAATATTTAAAATATAAAAATGACTCATACTATTTGATACCAACAATAATAACAAAACTCCAATCAAAAGAGGGCAGCAGGGATCCCTGGGTGGTGCAGCGGTTTGGTGCCTGCCTTTGGCCCAGGGCGTGATCCTGGAGACCCGGGATTGAATCCCACGTTGGGCTCCCAGTGCATGGAGCCTGCTTCTCCCTCTGCCTGTGTCTCTGCCTCTCTCTCTCTCTGTGTGACTATCATAAGTAAATAAAAATTAAAAAAAAAAAAAAAGAGGGCAGCATTTCTGAATATTTTTCCAAAGATAATATATGTCAAGAGACATATGAAAGGATGCTCAACAGCACTAAACATCAGAGAAATGCAAATCAAAATCACAATGAGATAGATATCTCACACCTGAGTGACTATTATCAAAAAAAAAAAAAAAAAAAGTGCCTGGGTGGCTCAGTCAATTAAGCATCAGCCTTTGGCTCAGGTTATAATCTCAGGGCCTGGGATCTAGCCCTACATAGGGCTCCCCGCTCAGCAAGGAGCCTGCTTCTCACTCTCTGTCACTATCTTTGTGTATCTCTCTCTTAAATAAATAATAATTTTTTTTTAAAAATAGACCAAAAAATGATGAAGACAATGTGGGAAAATGGGAACCCTTATGCAATGCTGATGGGATCAAGTCCCATATTTGGCACCCTGCAAGGAGCCTGCTTCTCCCTCTGCCTGTGTCTGTGCCTCTCTCTCTCTCTGTGTCTCTCATGAGTATATAAATAAAAATCTTTAAAAAATAAATGCACGACAAAATTTTTGGAAAAAAAATAATGGGGTTTTAATCATAATCTTGAAATCTGGAAGTTAAAAATATATGATCTTTTAAAAAATATTTTATTTATTTATTTGAGAGAAAGAGAGAAAGCATATGGTGGGGAGGAGCAGAGGGAGAGGGAGAGAGACTGTTAAGCAGATTCTGTGCTCAGCAGAGAGCCTAATGCAGGCATATTTCTCACAACCAGAACTGAAACCAAGAGACACTTAACCAACCGTACCACCCAAGCACCCCTAAAAATATATAATCTTGACACCCAAGTTCCTGTGTCTGTTATACATAAAAGTATATTTTTTTCAGTGAAAAATACTGCTGTAAAAAAACCTCAAAATCTCAAAGCATAAAAATTTGAAGCTGAAAAAGTATATGCAACCCCATAAGCATAAATACGGTTTGTTTCTGTAATAGCAATTGATATGAATGCAAGGCAAACAAATGGGAACTTAATTGACAAATCACTAGAAAAAAAATTCTGAAAAATAAATACCAAAAAAAATTTAAGAAATTAAAAATATTCTTATTGTAAATGATAATTATAAATTAATCAAACATATTTTCTCAGTACACATTAAGAAAGAAACTTGTAAGAAATGTTTATAGTAATAATATTGTAAGCAAATTTCGAGTCCATTATCAGATGGACTACTATGAAACAAATATAAAATGTGTGCCACAGGTGTCACTGACATAAACCCTACCCTCAAGGTACAATGCTGTTTAGAAAACAACTTGTAGAACAGTATCTGTAGTGTGAACCATCTAGAATTAGAAAAGGAAAAGAAAAAATGAATGACAAGTACTGGATTAACACAGAAAACACTGAAGAATTGCGACCACTATGGCAGCAACCTTGGAAATGTGATTCCCAAAGAATGATTTACTCTTTCTTTATATTTATACACACACACACACACACACACACACAATCCATACTGTTTGAATTTTATTTTACTTTTGCACTTATTATCTGTTAAAAAATTCTAATAAAGTAAAAATACATTCACAACACATGAACTTGGTTGACCTTATTTAAAACCATTCCTTAGGTGTATTGAAAGAGTTTTCATGTTCTATTTTAATTTTGAAAGAATTAGGTTTTGAAAACTCAATAAATCGAAACACTTATTAGTAATAGAAAATGTCACTTATAAAATGTTTTCCAGGATAGATTCTGTAACTGTTATGAAATCAAAGTGCTACTCAGTAAGAATGTGCTCTGGGCTGCAAACTAAACATGTAAATAAATAAAAGACAACCTGTTATAACAACTTGAAGATTCTTTGAACTGCTGATGTGTATTGTCATGCATTTGAGATGCTGACAAAGGAAGATGGGAAATTTCTACTTTCCATAATAAATAATTCCTGGCTACTTTATTATTGTATAAGTGACATCTACCTTTCAAGAATATCGTTTGCTTAAACAGCAAGACAGACCAGAGAGGTAGATTTCCTTTTGGAGTGTGACTTTGAAATTATGATCAGATCCAATACATATTAGATTATTTTGGTCCAAGTATATATTAGATTATCCATTTCCCAAACTCTTGATTTTTTAACTAATGAATCAAAGGCACACTTTAGAGCTAGCAGCATCAACATGATCCATTTAGCCGCATGAAGCTTTAGAACAAGCAGTTTCGAGTAGAACTGTTTTCTTCATTGTTCAAAAGTGACCAATTTCAGTAGCTGCTCTGAAATATATTTCAACTCACATTAATAGATTATTTTTTTAATTAATTAATTAATTTATTTATGATAGTCACACAGAGAGAGAGAGAGAGGCAGAGACACAGGCAGAGAGAGAAACGGGCTCCATGCACCGGGAGCCCAACGTGGGACTCGATCCCGGGTCTCCAGGATCGAGCCCTGGGCCAAAGGCAGGCGCCAAACCGCTGCACCACCCAGGGATCCCACATTAATAGACTATTAATGTACTTAAGATGTTTATGTATAGTCAACATGGAAATTGAATTTCATTTAAAAGTAGAAACAGGTCAGTATTTCTAAATGAAAAAATTATGAATATATAAATGTGAGTCTAAATCATAGTATTCAGATGTTTTTTGAGAGATAGTCTGTAATAAAAGGAGCAAATGCTAAGGATGTATTTTAAAGATTATATTATCAAACAAGTGTAATAGGATATGGAAATTTGAAAGCCTTAGGATGGGGGGGATAGATTTCCTTTAGTGTCGATTCCCACTAAGTACTTATATGACTCTCAGTCCCGATTTTTCTTGATTAGCTGTTAAGTTGTTATAATGATACATGCATTCCCTCTTTCCATTACTTTTGTATTGACAAATAGGAAAGTACATATGGATATTGTTTTAAGAACTTTAAAAACATCCATTGATTATTTTCATAATTTTAGAAGTATTCTTATTATTTGATAACCATGATAACATTGGTAGCAATAACTAATGAAAACAGAATCTCACCTTCATGTAGGAACATACACATGACTGAATTTGCCATTTATTGACCTGGTAAAGGAGAACGAAGCTTGGTTTTAGCACCTCTTTCCATTAGAAAAGAGAAAACCAGCCAGAATCATTAAACCTTTTAATAGAGAGTGGAAAAAGTATTGATAAATGTCTCAGCATTCTGTTTTCCCTTGAACTATAAATGTTCTAGGTATGGTGGGGGGGGGGACAGTTTTATTTTGTCTGAGTAGGCTATTTTGAGGGAGAGGCAGATACACTTGCTTTTCCAAGGTTTTTTCCGGCTGTTTTGGGAAAAGCTTTTTTTTTCTAATTCTGTTCATTGGTAGCAGCAACAGCTGGTTCTCCTCCCTCTGATGGAGATTGTCGCCATTTGCTTTCCCATCCCAGCTGATGAGGGTGTCTATTATTTATGATCATCAGATTACACTCATCCCTCAGCTTTTGGGCAGGTATACAAAAACAAATCAGCACATCAATCTTTTTCTCCCTGAGTTTCCAGTCTATGGATTCACACCTGCCCTTCTCCCATATTCATCAGACGAAAGCCTGTATCCACAGATGGGCCTAGCACCATGAAGGAAAGGGAAATCAAAATTTAAAAGAATTAAAATTTACAGATAATTCCATAATCCTACTCATATTATTCAAAAAAAGAACATAAGCCCTTGATAATCTATGGTTGCAAAGGATTGTTGGCGGTGTTTAATTCCTAGTGACTGTCTTTTAGGTGTAAATACATCATTACTATGATTATGAGGGATACAATTTATATGTTCAAATCATTAAAAATATAAAGAGAAAGAAAATACTTTCTGATAAGGTAAAGAAATAAATAGTGGTTATTTGTAACAAACTTAGTAGCCCTAAAAGTTATTTTGGGAACAGGAAGAGGTATTAAAACACAGGTGTTCCCAAAGGAAAATGCATTATATTGACTCAAAGCTAATGCACTAAGGTGTCCTTATTTAAAGGACTCCACAGCATTCAAAATATTATTCCTATTTTTGCAGGAGTTACAAAGCCTAACATACTTATACAGTTCTATCCACTTGTATAAAATATCATAATGTTTGGTGAATTTTCAGTTAGTAATTGCACTACAGACAGTGATTTTCATTGAATAAACCTTTTTTTTTTTTGGTTTCTACATGAAACTTGATGGATCCATAGCCTATCTTTAATGTGAGAAATATCAAACTAAACTTTTGCAATGTAATAACATGAATCAAAACTGAGTCCAGAGCTTTATTTTAGGGATCTATTTACAAGGTAAATGAATAAAAAGAAAAAAAAAAGAAGGTAAGTGTAAGACCCTTATATCATCCCTGTACTAAAGATAAATTTTTAAATTCATGCCCTCTGACCTGGCCCTCTAACCTGGGCTTTACCTGAATTTCTAATAGCAACTGTGCTTTTAAGTCCACTCAGCAGTTACAAAACTATAGAGAAAAAATAAAATGAGGATGAAAAATTAATTTAGCTATGTACAAATAAATACTACTTATTAATTCTGATCATATCCTCAATATTTTATCTATTTACAATATCCTTTCTGTCAAGTCGATTATATGTAATTTAACAATGGATATAGTGAAACTAAGGCAAAAGCTGACTATCATAATAATAGAAGGGAATTTTAAAAATTAATTTTTTAGATATTTAATTTTCAGTATGTTTAAACCCTGTAAAAATTAATTAATGGTGTTTAAACCTACTTAATTCTATTATTATAAGGATTTTAAAATCCCAAATTTACTTCAAGTATCTAGGTCTCTATCACTATTTATATATATCTAGATCTACATCTTAGAGCAACATCTACATATTCTTATCTATTCTCCACATTATATCCCTATATGTACTCACCTGTATGTAAGTCTAACTTATTTTAAGTTTTCACCCTCCCTGAAATGATCAGTTTGTTAGAAAAAAAGAAACCTGTGCTTTAAGTCATGTAAATGATCATCTCAGGAAATAGAATATACCATTACTCTGAAAATCGAATGTCTTCTCTAACTTTTGGGTGCACTGAAATTTCTAAGAAGACTTCAAACCAAGCCAGCATGATTACTGCTGCCAATAGTATTGTGTTATTCTAGTCTCCACTGAGAATTATAGGAAAGATCACACATTAGTCTAAAAAACAGGAAATAATAAACAGTTCTAAACTATAACAGATATAATGGACTTTAAAGGATTACATTTTGACTTATCAGACCAAGACAGCAGCAGAGGAAGAGGTTAAAATCACCTCCTTTCAATAATACACTAATTCTGGGATGCCTGGGTGGATCAGTGGTTGAGCATCTGCCTTTGGCTCGGGTCTTGATCCCGGGGTCCTGGGATCAAGTCCCACATCAGGCTCTTCACAGGGAGCCTGTTTCTCCCTCTGCCTGTGTCTCTAGTTCTCTCTGTGTGTCTTTCATGAATAAATAAATAAAATCTTTTTTTTTTTTTTTTTTTTTTTTAAAGAATACACTAATTCTAAATCTAAATGTAGAGCAATTCCTTCTGGAGAACTGAGGCCTGATGAAACAGCTTCTTCACGACAAATGATAGAGGAACCACATAATAATAGGTAGAAGAGATAGAGACACAATAATAATGAGAACCCCTCCCCTGATGTGGAAATAGGGAGAAATATCATTGAGGGGCTCATGCATAGCCTTGCCTGCCTTGGGAGCAGCAAAATAATAGTGGATTATATCCATTGTGTTTCTATACACTATTGCAAAGCTACCAGAAATAGAATAAAACAAAAAACCCATTCATTTGATTGCATCAAAATAATAAAATACTTAGGAGTATATTTAACCAAGGAGGTGAAAGATCTGTACTCTGAAAACTAGAAGGCATTGTTAAAAGAAAGTAAAGACACAAATAGATGGAAAGATATTCTGTGTTTATGGAGTAGAACAAAAAAATAGTGTTAATATGTCCATACTACACAAAGCAATCTACAGATTTAGCACATCCTCATCAAAATCCCAATGGCAGTTTTCACAAAACTAGAACAATCCTAAAATGTTTGAAGATATGAAACCTTTAAAGATCCTAGATAGCCAAAGCAATCTTGAGATGGAAAAAAGCCAGAGGTAGCACAATTTCAGACTTCAAACTACAAACTACTACAAACTACATAAAACTACAGTAATCCAAATAGTGTAGTACTGGTCAAAAGCAAACACACTCAAAACAGGAACAGATAAGCAAACCCAAAAATAAACTCATGAACATATGGTTAATTATGACAAGGCAGGCAAGAATACACTGTGAGAAGAAGACAGTCTCTTCAAATAAATGGTGTTGAGAAGACTGGACAACCACATGCCAAAGAATTAAACTACACCATTGTCTTACACAATATATAAAATAAACTCAATATTGATTGCAGATATGAATACAAGACCTAAAGCCATAAAACTCTTAGAAAAAAATGTCCGCAGTCACTTTTTGACATCAGTCTTTGCAATATTTTTAGATAGGCCTCTTTAGGCAAGGGCAACAACAGCTAAAATATAAAATGAGATTACATAAAAGTGAAAACTTCCTGCACAGCGAATGAACCATCAACCAAACAGAAGAGAAACCTACCAAATGGAGAAGATACTGCAAATCATACATCGGATAAGGGGTTAATATCCAAAACATATGAAGAGCTTTTATAGCTTAGTATTAACAAACAGACCGAAAACCTGATTTAAAAATTGGCAGAAGGGCACCAGGGTGGCCCAGTCAAATATCTGCCCCTGGCTCAGATCATGATCCCAGGGTCCTGAGATTGCACCGCACACCAGGCTCCCTGCTCAGTGGGAGGTCTGCTTCTCCCTCTCCCTCTGCAGCTTCCCTTGCTTGTGCTGGCTCTCAAATAAATAAATAAAATAAAATAATATTTTAACAAAATAGGCAGATGACTTAATAGACATTTTCCCAAGACATAAGACGGGATGTTTTAACATCATTAATCATCAGGGAAATGCAAATCAAAACTGCAGTGAGAGAGCATCGCATATTGGTCAGATCAAGTATCAAACAGACAAAAAATACAGAGTGTTGGCAGTGGTGTATATGAAAGGTGAATTCCTGTATACGGTTGGTGGTCATATAAAATTAAAATATAACAACCATATAAATCACTTTTGGGTATTTATCTGAAGAAAAAAGAAACCCATCTATTTGAAAACCATCTATTTGAAAAGATATATGAACTCCTGTGTTTATTGCTCCATTATTTACAATAACCAAGACATGGAAGCAATGTAAGTGACCATTTTTAGATGAATGGCTAAAGAAGATATAATATATATATATGAAGAAGATATATTATTATATATATAAAGAAATTATATATTATATTATTATAATATATAGTTAATATATATTATATATTATTATATTAATTTATAATTTAATGTGCTATTATTATATCATATATAATTAATAAATTAATATATAATAATATATAGTTATATATTATAATATATTATTATTATATATTATTAAATATATATAAAGAAGATATAATATGTATATATTACACACACAATGGAATATTACTAGGCCATAAAAAAGATTGAAATCTTACAATATGCTGCAACATGGATGGGCCTGAAGGGTTATACGCTAAGGGAAGTCAGTGAGAAAGAGAAAGACAGATATCATATTTCACTTATATGTGGAATCTAAGAAACAAAGCATAGAAACAAAACAAAGCAGACTCAGATATAGTAAAAAAAAAATGTTTACAAGATGGGGAAGAGGTCAGTGGGTGAACAAAATAGGTGAATGGAATTAAGAAGTACAAACTTCCAGTTACAAAATAAATAAGTCATGACAATGTAATGTATGTCATGGGGAATGGAGTCAATATTGTTATATCAGTGTGGTGACAGATGGTAGTTGGACTCCTGGGGATCATTTCATGATGTATAAAATATCAAATAACTAGGATGTACACATGAAACTAATAGAATACTGTATGTTATATTTCAATTGAAAAAAGTTATATTACTATTAAATTATGAAAGTGACCATAATTTGTGACTCATGTTTCCAGTCACTTAAAATATCTTTAGTTTTAATGTTTTTTGTTTGCACAGAAAATGTGATTTACTTTTTTTAAGTAAGTGCTGCCTTAAAGGTTACACAATAGGATGATTGTAAACCTTCAAAGTAGAAGTACCATCACGTTAGAAATACATATGATCAATAGTAGATAGGGAAGACTCAAGTTTTAACAGAAATTAATCTACTTACTGTTAAGGGACAGGAGCATGACATTTGTTAAAAAGTAAGTCAGAAAGGCACCTGGGTGGCTCAGTTGGTTAAGCGTCTGACTTTTGATTTCAGCTCAAGTCATGATCTCAGGGTCTTGAGATAGAGCCCTGGGGCAGCTCCATGGTCAGTGGGCTGTCAGCATGAGGTTCTTTCCTCCTTCCCGTCTTCCTCTACTCCTCCCCCAGTATGCGCACACATGTGCATGCTCTTGGTCTTTAAAATAAATAAATCTTAAAAAAAAAAGAAGTCAGTTCCTTTCAAGCCTTCATCAACCAAATTTTTATGCGGTGTATGCATGTTTTACTTAAGCCTCTCAACTAGAGCATTTTTTATCTCACAAGGGGATAATGATACTGGCTTATATTGGGGTTCTACTGTCAGCAAGCAAACTTGTTCAAAGATTTCATTTTGGAGGCTACATTACATGAGGATTTTAAGCATTGGCAACTCTTAACTACTATCATTTATATTTGAGACATTTATGTTGAAATGCTTACATTTTGCTGAACAATAGAGGACTAGCAAGAGTTAAATTTGGAGAAAACTATTTTAGAGATAATAGCAATGCTTTAAAAAAAATATTTTATTAATTTATTAGAGACAGAGCACTAGCAGAGGCAGGGACAGACGGAGAGGGAGAAGGACATGCAGACTCCCAACTGTGGGAGGAGCCCCAAGCAGGGCTTGATCCCTGGACCCTGAAATCATGACCAAAGTCAGGTGCTTAAATGATGAGCCACCGAGGGACCCCAAAATAATAGCAGTGCTTTTACTATTCTCCTGCCACTGATGAAGTTCTTCAAAACATAACCTACAAAAATTGTTAATGTTTGAAAAGTACAGCATTTATAAGCTATTGAAAATAACTCACCACTTTCGAAAATTATGCTTTCGAAAACTATGTGGTCTTAAGTTTGGAGGTTTTTAAAATTATTTCATCATAACATAAAACTTAACCATTTTAACCACTTTTTTAAATGGAAAATTCATGGTATTTACATATTTACATGGTTATATAACCGTCACTACCATTCACCTCCAGAAATTTTATTTTTCCAAACTGAAATTCTGTACCCATCAAAGAATAATTTTCCATTCTTTCCTCCTCCCAGCCCCTCCAAACTACCATTTTGTTTTCTGGATCTATGAATTTGACTATCCATGGTATCTTTTATAAGTTAAATCATATGATATTTTTATTTTTGCATTGGTCTTATTCTACTTAACATCTTCATTCCTTATCCATGTTGTAGCATTGCAAAAAATCCACTCAAGATTGAATAATGTTTTACTGTAGGTATATACAAAATGTAGTTTATCCATTCATTCATCAGTGGACATTTGGATTGTCTCCACCTTTGGCCACTGTGAATAATGCTGTTCTTATACAATGAGTTAGGAAGCGTTCCCTCCTCAATTTTTGGATAATTTTGAAAAAAGATCAGTGTTATTTTTATTTATTTTACTGTTTATTACAACTCATTATTAAAGGTATTTAGTCCTGAGCTCTGCTTGAGGTTTTTATGATTACTGATTAAATCTCTTTATTAGTTATAGATCTATTGAGATTTTTTTCCATTTCCTCATGATTCAGTCTTGATAAGTTTTAAGTGTTTAAGAAATTTGTTCACTTTATCTAGGTTACCAGTTTATGTAGTTTTTCATTGTATTTATGTATTTTTTTCACTTTAAAAAAATTGGTAGTCATGACCCCTCAGCATTTCTTGAGTTAAAAATTTGCCACTTCATTCTCTTCCTATGAATGAGTTGTGTTTTTCCACTTATTTGTATGCTTCGTGACTTTTGTTGAAAATTGGCATTTTATAATAATAGCCACCTCTTCTGTCTTTGCCAAACACCTTTGTGCCAGCAAAGAATTTCACTAATAGCATGTCATGTTCTGAGCCTCGGAATCACCCTGTTGTCATAGCTTAAAATCTTGCATCTTTTCTGGCCAGGCCTCCAGCCAAACCCCTAGGTGTTCTTTCTTCAATTCCCTATATACGCAGAAGCTTTAAAATGTCTTACATTTCCAAAGAGTTTCACTTATGATTCACAGTGACTTAGATGTTCTATTTATTACTATGCCCATCTTTTGCCTCCAGAGGTTGCTGGTTTGTAGGTATCTGCAACTTTTGCAAGCTGAATTCGCTTCTTTTCTTAGCCTGAGATCCCAGATAAGGTGATTTCCCTATCAGAGTCTGGGTGAAATAGACACAAATTCCTCAAGACAGCCCCCAAGCAGGTTAGAACATTGCAAATAACATGCATTCCTTTTCCCAAGGAAGGGAAGGCGGGGGGTGTCAGTGCTTCCCCACTGTGCTGTGTACTCCACTGGGGATGCACTGGGGACAAGGTTTGTAAAATTGCCATGCATTTCCCTGCCATTTTGAATGTGGCTTTTTATTCATTGGACATGTGCTTGGTTTTTGTAGTCCTTTGTCTATATTCCTTAATTTTAGCCAGTTTGTAGTTGTGTTTTTAAAGTTTCTGTGAGGGTACCGGGACTTGGAACTTAGTCTGCCATCTTGATGACTTCCCTCTTTGGTAGATATTTTTAATAGGGTATTTGGCCCAATGGAAAAAAAAAAAACACTGACACTTAAACTGATGAGTAGTTCTTCACCTAAAATCATAATGTCAACATATGACTTTTTATAACATATTAATCTTGTGTGTTTGAGGTTAAATAGGCAATTAGGTTCCTATCCAAAAAGTTATATGGTGAAAAGTTAATGGTATCCAACATTAAGAGGTAATTTCTATATAAGAATCACTATAGAGATTCCTGTTTGATTACCATTATCCTTATTCAACATCTGAGACAACATATTGCCATAATTCTCTTTTTTTAAAGATTTTATTTATTTATGAGACACACACACATATATAGAGAGAGAGACAGAGAGACAGAGACACAGGCAGAGGGAGAAACAGGCTCCATGCAGGGAGCCTGACATGGGACTCGATCGTGGGACTCTATCCCAGGCCTCCAGGATCATGCCCTGCGCTGAAGTCGGTGCTAAACTGCTGAGCCACCGGGCTGCCCCCATTTTCCATCTCAATGATCTATCTTTAGTGAGTTCTTGGGAAGAGCATGTCTCAGTGAATTATAATATAGACTCAATAACAATATTTTAGCTAATTGACTTCATATCAACATCCCTGATGGAAAATACCATAAGAAAAGTGATAGAAAGTGCCATTTCAAGGTCCAAATATTATGTGATCCTGAACTTCCAAATATAAATGTTGGTAGTCCTGACAATCTACTTATTTAAATCTTTGAAATCCACTATTGCTTACTGCTATAGTAATCAATCTCATTTTTAATACATTTTCTTCCCCTAAATGTTTCTTATTCCATGGTATGTATTTCCAAAATATTTTAGCTTATCTATCATTATATTTTAGTAACATATCAGTCTTATCTAAAAGTATCATACAAGGTCTTGAATGCTATAATGAAATTGTTATCACTTGAAAATAAAAATGCAATCTTCCCTTTTAACACATGTGAAATAAAGATTGTTAACACAAGGAGAGAACTGGGTAAATATTGAAAAATTACATTAAGCATTAAGAAAAGTACCTGTACTATATTAAGTATCCTGTAAGTATTAAGTATTACTGCTAGTAGATAGATTAAATAAAAATTATCATGTTCAAATAAATGCAAGAATTTTGAGTATTTCAAACATGTTTGATGAAGTCAATACTATTTATATTTAAAGGATGTCATCTTTTAATGAAATATCTTATAATTTTTCAATATTTACCCAGTTCTCTCCTTATGTTACAGCTGTATCTGACAAAATAAGTTCAAATATTTTTACTAAAATACACTCTTCTGGAATCAATGACAAAGGACAGCTAACCACACATTCCAAATTATCAGATAACTCTTTTGAGAAAGCATCCATCTATCTCTAGAAGTCAATAGTGTCCTATCACCAGGTTAATGTCAACCTGCTTTTTTAGAATAGTCAAACAAGTTTAATCAAACACATGTTCTCATCAATGATTTTTGGCACTCGGAGTCTGGAATTCCAGAGTATATATCTCCTGGGGCTTGAGAGTCACAGGTTGCACACAAACAACTCATGGTCCCAAGTGGAATTCCTTTACTTCAATGCTTAAATGGTTGCTTTTGATTTAGAAAGTCACAAAACTAATTATAAATGTGGGTCAACAAAGTTTAATTTTTTAACACCAGATCCTTAAATGAGTAGTTAAAACTATCACCCTGTGTTTCTTTTGCCTCTACCAGTAATGGCACTCTGTATAATGGCTTTTCTCCCCTATATGTACTATCAATATATTATTCAGAATGCCTTTCAATCTAATCATTATTTTGCTTTATTCCTTGGCTATTTTTGTATTGTTTCACCCCTGGGTATCTTCCAAGGGTTGCCCCTTGTCCTGTTTTTATATACATTCCGTCCTGATGTTGAGTCTTGTATTTTCTATTATCTCTCCTAACATAATGACTTCAAACTCTTTGTTTCCATTCCTGTCCTCCTTTGTTTTGTGTTATGTTGCTGGTTTTAAGAACAGGCATTTTAGTATCAGTGAAAATGAATTTCGCAAGCAATAATTACAATATACATTATACTAACAATTTTGCAAATGATCACCATATTTTGTAATGAGGGGGTACTTATTAATTCCCCAAGGATATACCTAGAGTACTAAGCAATAAGGTATGTCATGTGCTAATGTGAATATAAGCAAGATATTAAAAAGTAGAGAGCAAAGATTATGGCTAACTAGATAAAGATATCCTAACATTTTTTCTAAGAAGACAATGTTATATTGTTGAAAGCAACATACGTGATGCCATCTTTCCTAAGTATCTTTGAGAGGTATAAATGCCCCCTTAAAATTCTGTTTGGGGTTAAATTTTTGGCTTATTCTTTAACTTGTATCTTCCTGACTTGCTATCGTTTGACATGAGTAATTTTATTTTCACAAACTTCCTAGATAGAAATCTATGTCATATGTAGAAAATAATAATTATAACTACATTAAGAATTATACCTATTATGTTGTCACATAATTTCTCTTAATTATAATTTAATATTTTACATAGAATTATAAAATATATATTATATAAATGTTACCATTTATCAATAACTATATAAGCTGATTATATACCAGTATAGTTATTAATAAAATTATCCACTCTAAAGCCCCCAAACTTTCCTAAAAAAAAAAAAAAAAAAAGATCTTATTTATTTATTCATGAGAGACAGTGAGAGAGAGAGAGGCAGAGACATAGGCAGAGGGAGAAGCAGGCTTCATGCAGGGAGCCCGATGTGGGACTCGATTCTGGGATTCCAGGATCACACTCTGGACCTGAGGCAAGCACTCAACTGTTGAGCCACACAGGTGTCCTGCCCCAAAACTTTCACCAAGTATAAACTTATTCATAAATCAAACCCAAAAAGGCAAAAAAAAAAAAAAAATCAAACCCAAAATTCTTTAATTTTCACAGATTTCTATATTTTACATGACCTCAACTGTTCAATATCAGCATCAGATATTTCTGACATACTTTCTACCTTATTGCTGGATCTCCTTATGGTCTTTATCTCCTTTCTATAACCATGAATTTATAAACTATCATTTTGTTGGTCTATAAGATTAATACCATATCTCCTTCAAAACGCCCTATGTCCCACCACTTTACTGGTCTCTTTACCCCACATATATGTCATTGTTCATACCATATGTAGCATGGACTTCAAATATTTTATATAACTATCCCTTAAAGAACTTTACAAATAATATAATTTGTCATCAAATGTTTTTATCATGAAATTCAAGTTATAATTAAATAATTTCCAATATATTATGCATGTGGTTGCTCTAAAGAAAAAATAATCACATGTAATCAATAAAAATATAATCAATACTTTATGTACCATAGATATTTGATATCATCTTTTATTAACCTAAGATCTATGTTAAAAAAATCTCTGTAAGACAAAAAAAAAATCATAGCCTTTTCTCTTTGAATGCATACATATGTAACCCAAAAATTTAAACTAATATTATTTTTGCTTCAAATATTTTATCAATTTTCTATAGCAAAATATATAAACCTGAAGTGAATGAATATGTGTATTTAGGTGTACATATTTGTGTTTATACACATTTTTAAGATTTTAATATAATTCTAAGCTTCAAGTGTTTAGAGGAATTTTTCTCTGGATTGAATTGTAGTAATCATTATTTTTATATAACTGATTCAAATAAATTCCTACATCATGGATTGCTAATTCTTAAATATAAACAAACATTTTTCAAAGTGCATTTTAATTATGTGGATTAGCCTTTGAAAATTGAGTATATTGACCTCTGTGCAAAATTGACCTCTGTGCTTATTAATTGAATATGACAGTATTTTACATCACTTATACCATTATTATTTTCAACTTTGTAACTATAACCATTGAGAAAACTTCTTTATGTAAAAAAAGCAAAAGGGAAACAGCAGTGTCATGCAACTATTTAGACCTTTAGTGATTTGAAAGTCAAAAATCATACAGTACTCTACCATCAAAAATAAACCCTCTATTTTGTTGGTTAATGACTTTTCTGGTTTTACCTAAATTTGTCCTAAGCGAAGAATTGGAGGCCACTTGACTTGCATATAAATTTGTTTCCTAGGCATTAATCACACACATTTCAATACTAACACCAATAATATCATTCATTTTGTTTATTTGTCCGGTGTTCCAGTATCTTTACAGACAGGTAATGTCTACATTAAGCATAAATAAATGCCTTTCTTTAGAAAAGCAGTAGTGATATCTCTGGCAGATCAATTTTAAGAGAAGTATATGAAGAAGTTGTAGATTTGATGTTAATATTGTTAAAACTATCTGTATCTACAATAACATAGGAAGTTTTTGCATAGCCCCATCAGAATGCAAACCTCAGGGCAGCCCAGGTGGCTCAGCGGTTTAGTGCTGCCTTCGGCCCAGGGCCTGATCCTGGACACCCAGGATTGAGTCCCAGGTCGGGCTCCCTGCATTGTGCCTGCTTCTCATTCTGCCTGTGTTTCTGCCTCTCTCTCTCTCTCTCTCTCTCTCTCTCCTCTCTGTGTATTTTCATGAATAAATAAATAAAATCTTAAAAAAAAAAAGAATACAAACCTCATTTTTAAGACCATTATTACTCTTTAACTCTTGAAATGCAATCCAAAATAGGCCTAATTTTAAACTGCCTATGCTACTTATTACTTTATATGTATTTGTCTAAGATCCTCAGGTAAGGTACAGGCACTTGAGTAATATTTAGTTTAGGTAATATATTTCTTGATGCTCAACCACATCTTTCAATGCAAATTAGAACCCCAAATATGTATTACTTAATTAACATTTTTAGAGACAACTATAAAGGGGCAAAAAAAATTAACATGATATGGACATTTTGAAATGTTAATACCAAAAACATTCACATTCCAACTTCAGACTATCCTAATTTATTTTGAATACAACTATAAATTACGGTCTTCCTCTACATGGGCAGTTACACAGGTTGCAAATTGGTAGCAGCCATTACATTTAAATTTAATCAGTAACACAATCAAATCCACATGCATACTTTGTTTCCCCACAGGTATCCACGTACATTCAGACAACTGTATTTATGGCTATGGATATGTGTTATGTACATGTCTATTATATTTAGAAGACCTTATTTTATTTTCTCAAATAGATATTCCCTGAAGGGAAATTATCGTTTAAAATATAACCTGGGCAGCCTGGGTGGCTCAGCAGTTTAGTGCCACCTTCAGCCCAGGGCATGATCCTGGAAACCCAGAATCAAGTCCCACGTCAGGCTTGGAACCTGCTTCTCCCTCTGCCTGTGTCTCTGCCTCTCTCTCTCTCTCTGTCTCTCTCTCTGTCTTTCATTAATAAATAAAATCTAAAATAAAATAAAATAAAACCTATATTTGGTTTTAGAAATAGTAAAGACTTATGTTTTTGAATGAAGACTAGTTATTTTAAAAAGTTAGAAAAAACTATCATTTTAATGCTTTAGAGTTTAATATAGAACTTTTTCATAATTTTCTTCATTTTTATAATATCTTACTGTGTATAACATATTGAACATTTACCTATAGAGTTCATGTTCTAACACATTTGCTTAATTCCAACTTTAATTTTTAATCTTTATTTCTTGATTTTCAGATGATTGGGATAATCTTTAGTCTCTTAAACGATTGTTTTACATCATAAAGTGCTTTTCAATACTTACCTCAAACCCTTAGTCAATGCTTAGCAAGGCAACTCTTTTCAACCTTACATAAATATCAATAAAACTCATCCTCCACATTCTTAATCATATTTACATTCAATTGAGTTCCAATAATTATTTTTAATTATAATTTAAGATTTGAGAACTATTCACAATGTGGTTTGATATTTTCAATGGTTTTATATAAAACTCATTCTATGAATACGACTGCAAAATGCATTAGTCTCTTTTCCAGTAGATAATTTTTTAAGTCCCAAAATTGTTGACATTGCATTTCAAGGTAGTGAGGTAAGTCAAACTATCTCTACTCCTTCTCCAAGTAGAATTGAAATAAATAAAAGAGTAAAAATATAATCTGTTGCAAATCTGACAAACAAGAATAGTTGACCTTAACAAGAGTGAAACATCTTGAAATTCATGGAAGATATAATGCTATGAAATAGAAAATAAATATTTACAAATATGGCCACATTTCATACCATAGAAAGAAAAGATTCATCTAAAACATAAAAACAAGACTTTTTGTTTCAGCTCCAACATTGGAAAAGAAAGTTACCACTGTTGTCCTTATAATGAGAAATTGGATAAACTAAAAATCGGCAAATCTTCTGGATCCATTGGAGAACAGAGGTTGCAACGTGATTTACAACTCTGAAATTTGGGGATGCAGCCCTATCTAGTGAGACCCAGCCAAGATTTCCTACCAGGAGTAGTAACTGCTAGAACCATAGTGAACAGGAACATTTAAATGGTAGTTTTGAAAAACTACTGGAGAATGAATGTAGACTTGTGTTAGAAGTAAAAATCTTGGAAACAACAGTTTTAGAACTGTCCCATGCTTCTGTCAGCTTTACTTCCAGGAAAACCACCTTGTTATCAGGATGACTACATAAGAACTCTTTCCCCATAGCTCTACAAAGTGGAAGGTAGAAGTAGTCATTGTGAAATATACAAATACCCACTGGGAGTAGGGAGGTGGTTTACTAGATTAGGGAAGTTCATTGCTTCTACTCTGGCTCTCTATCTTTCCTGTCTAATGGAGGGGCAAATCCTCTCAAATCATGAAGATCCAAGGCTTCAGAGTAGTACAAAAAGGATGCTGCAGCCAGAGAAGGAAGTTGGTGAAAAAAACTTATGAAAGTCACATTCACAAGAGATGGGCTTATTAAAAGACTGAGATGTAATCAAGATTATACAACATTTTTACTACCCCACACCTTAGCACCACCACAATAGAGCTCCACTATAATAACAATGGTTTATAGCTGACAAGCCAGAAGATGCATACGTGGTTTTAGGAGGAGTAGCTAGAGAAGCCCAAAATTAAGAGGCAAAACAAGGATCTAGGGGAATGTGAAATCTTTGGCTCATATAGCTACAAAAACATTAAACAAGGTCTCTTAGCCAAAGAAACAAAATGTCACACCAAAACTGACTTTAAACTAAAAAAAATTTAAGGTTGCAAGACATGATAAAAGGTCAGAGAAAATATAATCTGAAGAGATTACAATAATCACTAGAACAAGACTCAGATATGACACAGATGTTGGAATTATCAGTTAGAGAATTTAAGAAATTATGATTAATACATTAAGTGCCCTAATAGTAAAAGTAGTTCAACATCATAAACTCAAGAGTGAAGAAGGTAGAGAGTTAAAAATTCCAAGCAATAGTTAAAATGAAATTTTTAAAAATAGTGTAATGGAAATGATGAATGCTTTTAATGGTTAGTAAATATAACATAGCTCATGAAAAAATCAGCCTTAAAATAAGTGAAAAAATCAGCCTTAAAACAAGTAATACTCAAAGGGGAAAAAAAACAGTACAGAATATGCAAGAATAATAGGACAAAAAGTGTAACATGCATAATTAGAAACCAGAAGGAGAAAAAAGAGAACAAAGCAGAAGAAATATTTTAAGTAATAATGGCTGAATACTCTCTAAAATTAATGACAAACACAAAGTCACAGATTCAGTAAGCTCAGAGATCATCAAGCAGCAAAATCCAAACAAATGAACAAACAAAAAGCACAAAACACTACATTTAGGCATATTGTTTTTAGGAGAAAGCAAACAAGAGAAAAGGAAAATTTTGAAAGAATCTAGCAAGAGTGCATATTACAGAACAGGAGTAAGAATGACAGTGGATTTCTTGTAAAAACCATTCAAGCAATAAAGTGGTTATTTAGTGTTACAAGGAGTTACCCTTCACAAAGGAAAGATAAAGACTTTCATAAACTAAAATAAAAGTAAAAATATCCATTACCAGTAGACCTGACCTGCAAGAAATGTTAATTCTTTTAGAAAATGATACAGGTCAGAACTCAGAGTTTCATAAAGGAATATCACTGGAAAAGGATTAAATGGAATTAAAATTAGTTTTCTCTTTCTTAATATAAGTGAAAATGTTGTTTACACCAATAATAAGAATTTACTGAGTGGTGGGAGGGTCCAAGAGAAGCAATATACAAAGACACTGAACTCACTTCCTCCACACTGAATCTGCACCTAACATATGGAGAAATTCACCTGGAAAAAGAACTTAACATTTATGTAACAAAGGATAGAGAGACTGCAAGAAAACAAGAGAAGGAGGCACAGTAACTATGGTAATCCCAGACACAGTGTTGCAGTCTGCAGTGGGGGTTGGGGGGGCTGTACTGAGGGACCAGGAGTGGATTTGTTAGTGCTGGTTCTTTGAAAAAAAGTTACAGTTTGAAAGAGTAACTAGAATATAAGGAAGTTAAGCCTCCAATGAATGGCTGGTGGGGAGGGGCTACTTATATTCCCCTTCCACCTTGATAGCAAAATATAAGAGCCCTAGCTGGCCTGCTACCTCAGCAAAGCTCAGGACAGCAGCAGCCCTGGATGCCCTGGGGCAGGGAAAAAGCTTTAGTTTAAAAGAGCAATTAGAATATAAAGGAATGAGCCCTAGAGCACTGCCAAATCTTGGGGGAGCTACTAGAACAATCTCTGGGGTCAAAGAGGCTGGTGAGTAACAACACTATTTACCATTTCCCATCCACCTTGGTAGTACAGACAAAGGTAAGGTATAGGTACCTTGGACAGCCTGCTACCTCAGTGAGCCACAGTCCCATAGCACACACCGGCCCCAGCCATCCTTCCAAGGAAGCCCCATAATGTAGCCCAAGTGTGATGTACAACAGGACAGTTCTGGACAGCATCCACACAGCTCTAGTCCCCTCACCTAAGTGACACAGGTGGAAAGCATCCTGGAAGGCATCTTGGAACACTTCAGCTCCAGATGACTCACCAGAGCACACAGTGCATGGATCACCCCAGGACAAACTGGCCCAAGTGTGCCTCAGCTCCAGTTGTCCTGCCTGGGCCACCCCTGCATGAAGCAATCCAAGACATTTTGGTCTGTACATGCCTCAATGCCAGCCACCATCAGGCAATCCCAGTGTGAAGTTCCCCAGAATTCCCAGCCCATGCCAACAGAAGCTCCAGCCAGCCAGCCAAAGCCAACAGTCTACAGAGGGGACACTCCTACATAAGACTATAACACTAACTTTAGGAGAAACAGTTATTCTGCCTAATTTATAAAAACAAATACAGAAGGTCAAACAAAATGAAGAGTCAGAGGAATATACTCCAAATGAATAAGACAAAACCTTAGAAAAAGAACTAAATGGAATGGAGATAAGCCACCTAATAAAGAGTTCAAGGTAATGATGGTAAGAGTAGAGGAACTCAGGGAGAACTTTGAGATAGATGGTATAAAAATAAACAATCTAAATTGAAGAATACAATAACTAAAATGAAAAAATATATATATACAGAGGGAATAGACAGCAGATTAGAAGATATAAAAGAACAGATGGACAATCTAGAAGACTGTAATGGAACTCCCCCAAACTGAGTATCAATCAATCAATCAATTAATCAATGTAGGTTAAGAGATCTCTAGGACAACATACTGACATTTGAATTATAGGGTCCCTAGAATAAGTGAAAGAGAAAGGGGCAAAAAATGTGTTTGAATAAATAATAGCTAAAAAGTTTCCCAACCAGGGAAGGAAACAGGTGCCCAGGTCTATGATGCAGAATCCCAAAAAAAGGTGAGCCCAAGAAGGTCCACATCAAGGCACACATTAAAATGTCAGAGATTAAGGCTAAAGATAGACTCTAAAAAGCAGCAAAAGGGAAATAACTAGTTACATAACAGAGAAATCCTACAAGCCCATGAGCTGATTTTACAGCAGAAACTTTGCAGGCCAGAAAGGAGTGTTTTGATACATTCAAGGTATTGAAAGGAAAGAACAAAACAAACAAACAAAAAAACTACAACCAGGAATACTTTACCAGGCAAGTATTTCATTCAGAATTGATGTAGGCATAATTTTTAAAACAAACAAAAATTAACAGTTAATCACAGTAAAATTGCCTTACTAAAAAGTGTTGAAAGAACTTTAAGTAGAAAAGACCATATTAGAAACATAGAAAATTATGAAATAAAACAAATTCATGAGTAAAAGCAAATGTACCATGTACTTAGTAGATAAATGACTTATAAAGCTGCTATGAAGGCTAAAACATAAAAGTGATATAATTATATGTAAAGTAATTCATTAAGGGACTCAAAATAAAAAATATACAAAATATGACATACATACGACATGGAGAGGGAAGTAAAACTATAGTCTTTTACAATTTGTTTAAACTTAAGCAACCATCAACTTAATATAGACTGCTATGTACTTAGGATGTTCTATATGAACCTCATCATAACTACAACCAAATTTTAGATACACAAAACAATTAAAAAAAGGAATCCAATATAATAAAAAAGAAGCCATCAAATCAGAGAAGAGAGGAATACAAGAAAAATGGAACAGAGAAGAATACAAAAAACAAAACAATTAATAAAATAACAATGAGTATATAACTACCAATAATTAGTATAAATGATATAAATGTTCCAATCAAAAGGCATAGGATTACTGAATAGAGAAAAATATAAAACCAATCTATATGCTGCCTACAAAAGATTCATTTCAGCCTTATGGGCACAGGGAAGTAAAGTGATGCAAAAAGATATTCCTTGCAAACAGACAAAAAGAAAAAAAAGCTGGGTTAGCAATGCTATTGTCAGACAAAATAAACTTCATTTTTTTTTAAGATTGTATTTATTTATTCATGAGAGACACACAGAAAGAAGCAGAGACATAGGCAGAAGGAGAAGCAGGCTTCCTGTGGGGAGCCTGATGTGGGACTTGATCCCAGGACCCCGAGATCACACCCTGAGCCAAAGGCAGATGCTCATCCACTAAGCCACCCAAGTGTCCCCATAATAAACTTTAAAACAAAGATGGTAGCAAAAGATAAAAAAAAAAAAAAAAAGAATTACATAATAAGGAATCAAAGTCCCTTATGGTTGTATTACTGTCAATTTCTCCCTTTATGTCTTCTAATATTTAGTTTATATATTTAGGTGCTCCTATGTGGAGTGAAGAGATGTTGTTATATCCCCTTGTTGGATTAACGCCTCACAAACATCAAGGAATATATAGATCATAGATCATCCAGACAGAAAATCAATTAGAAGACCATGACTGTGTGACTCATAAGACCAGATGGACTCAACAGATATGTACAGAACTTCATATCCAACACAATAGAATGCACATTCTCCTCAAGTGTACATGAACATTCTTCATAATAGAACATGTTGGGCAACAAAACAAGTTTGATTTATGATAACTGAAATTACATCTAGCATCCTTTCTGAACACAACAATATGAAACTACAATTCATTTATAAGACAATAACTGGGAAAAAAAAAACAGAAAAATAGTGGAGTCTAAACAACATGCTACTAGGAACCAATGGATCAAAGAGGAAAATTTTAAAAAATATATATGGAGGTAAATGTAAATGAAAAAACAAGTCCAAATCTTTGAGAAACAGTATAAGCAGTTCTAAGAGGAAAGTTTATAGTGATTCAGGTCTACCTCAATAACAAGAAAAGTCTAAATTTACACCTACATGAACTAAAGAAAAACAAGAAGAAAGTTCAAAGTAGAAAGAAAGAAAACATAAAGATCATAGTGGAAATAAATAGGACTAAAAATCAGTAAAAAGTATCCATGAATACATACAAGAACTGGCTCTTTGAAAAGATAACAAATTGGTAAACATTTAAACAGAATTATCAAGGAAAAAAAGAGAGAGGACTCAAAATCAGAAATAGTAAAGGGGTAACAACCAACCTCACAGAAATACAAAGGGTTAGGTGACTATTCTGAAAAACTATTATGCCAAAAAATTGGAAAAACTAGAAAAAATTCTAAATAAATTCTTAGAAATATACAATCTTCCAAAACTGAGTCATGAAGAAATTAAAAAAAAATAGCATCCCAATGACTGGGAACACAATTGAATTAATAATCAAAAGATTCCCAATCAATAAAAATCCAAGGCCAAATGTCTTCACAACTGCATTCCACCAAACACAAGGAAGAGTTAATACCTAGACTTCTCAATCTATTCCAAAAAATAGAGAATGAAGGAGAACTTCCAAATTCACTCTATGTGGCCACTATTACAAATAATACCAAAACCAAATAAAGACACTACAGAAAAAGAAATTTACAGGACACTCTCCCTGATGAACACAGATACAAACATCTTCAACATATTATTACAAACCAAATTCAAGAATATATTAGAAGGATATTCACCAGCATCATGTGCGATTTATTCTGGGGATACAAGGATGGTTCAATATACTCAAATCAATCCATATGATACATCACATCAACAAAATGAGGAATAAAAACCATATGATCATCTAAATGGATGTATAGAGATATTGACAAAATTCAACATCCACTCATGATAAAAACTCTCAACAAAATGGGTTTAGAGAAAATATAAATAAATATAATAAAGCAATAAAAGAAAAACCCACAGCTAACATCATACTCAATGGTGAAAAAATGACAGTTTTCTCTCTAAGATCAAGAATAAGGCAAGAATTATCCCTTTCACCAGTTTTATTCAAAACAGTACTGGAAGTCCTAGCCACAGCAATCAGACAAGAAAAATAAATAAAATATTTACTTAGTAAGGAAGAAATGAAATTGTCACTTTTGCAAATGGCATACTATATGTACAAATTCTGAAGATTCCACTGATAATCTATTAGGACTAATAAATTTAGTGAAGTTGCAGGTTACAAAATTAATATCCAGAAATATATTGCATTTCTATAAACTAATAACAAAGTAGCAAAAAGAGAAATTAAGAAGAGTCCCACTTACAATTTCACCAAAAAGAATAAAGTACCCAGAAATAAGGAGGTGAAAGACCTGTACTCTGAAAATATAAAACACTGATGACAGAAATTGAAGACTACACAAATGGAAAAATATGCCATGCTCATGGATTAGAAAAATTAAAATGACCATATTACTTCAACCAATCTACATATTCAATGCAATTTTGATGAAAATACCAATAGCATTTTTTTCACAGAACTGTAAAAACAATCCATAAATGTTTATGGAACCACAGAAAATCCTGACAAGCCAAAGCTATTTTGAGAAAGAGAAATGAAGGTGAAGATATCACATTCGCAGATTTCAAGACATACTACAGAGCTATATAATCAAAACAGCGTGGTACTAGCACAAAAAATAAACACACAGTTCAATAGAACATGATATAGAGCTCAGAAATAAACGCACACTAATAGGGACAATTTATCTATGACAAAGGAGATTATAGGCATTGAGGAAAAGTCTGTCTCTTCAATGAATGGTACAGGAAAAACTTGATACCTACATACAAAAAAATGTAACTGGACCACTTTCTCATACTATACACAGAAATAAACTGAAAATGGATTAAAGAACTAACTGTAACACCTGAAACCACAAATCTCCTAAAAGAAAAGATTGTAATCTCTAGGATATTGACCCTAGCAATATTTTTTTCTAGATAAGTGTCTTTAGGCAAGAGAAACAAAAGCAAAAATAAATTAATAGGGCTATACCAAAATAAAAAGATTTTACATAGTTTAGGAAATAATTAGTAAAACAAAAAGGCAACGTACTGAATAGAAGAAATATATTTGCAAACGATATATGAAATAAGGGGTTAATATTCAAAATATATAAAAAGCTTATGCTGTTCAACACCAAAAAAATGCGTATTTCAATTAAAACATGGGCAGAGGACCTAAATAGATATTTATCTGAACAATATATACCTTTGGCCAATGATACACAGAAAGATGCTCAACATCACTAAACAGTCAGGAAAATATAAATTAAAATCATAGTGAGATATCATCCTACACTTGTCAGAATGGATACTATCAAAAAGACAAAAAAATAACAAGTGTCAGTGAGGATGTGGAGAATGGAAACCTCACTCACCCACTGTTAGTGCAAATGTAAATGATGCAACCACTGTGGAAATCACTATAAAGCTGCCTCAAAAAGTTAAAAATAGAAATGTCATATTATCCAATCATTTCAGTACAGGGTATTTACACCCCCAAAATGGAAACTAATTTGAGGAGATATATGTATCCCTATGCTTATTGCAGCATAATTTATAATAATCAAGTTACAGAAGCAACCTAAGTACCCATCAGTATATGAATGAGTAAATGTGATTCTCTCTCTCTCTCTCCCTCACACACACACACACAGATTACTCAGCTATAGAAAGATGTGAGATTTGTGAAAATACAGATGAACATACAAGGTCTTATGCTAAGTGAAAGAAGTGAGAAAAAGATAAAAGTGTATCATTTTACTTATATGCAATCTAAAAAACAAACAGAAGCAGAATTATAAATACAGAGATCTGGTGGTTCCCAGAATGGAAATGGGAGGGGAGATGGATGAAGTAGGTAAGGGAGGCTAAGAGGTACAGAATTTCAGGTATAAAAATATAGGTCATGGGAATGAAAAAAGTACAGTACATTAAATATATTTTTAAAGATTTTGTTTATTTATAATGAGAGAGACAAAGAGAGAGGCAGAGACACAGGCAGAGGGAGAAGCAGGCTCCATGCAGGGAGCCCGATGTGGGACTCGATTCCAGGACTCCAGGATCACACCCTGAGCTGAAGGCAGACACACAACCGCTGAGCCTCAGGCGTCCCAAAGATAGCCATTAATATTTTAATAACATTTTATGGTAAAAGATGGTGATGACACTTACTGTGATGAGCATATCATAATGTATAGAATTGTCAAATCACTGTGTTGTATACTGAAACTAAAGTAACATTGTATGTCAACTACACTTCAACAACAACAAAATTAAACAATATGTTGAGTAATTGTGGCACATAGATAAGAGAAATGAATGACAGCAATACCCCAAAAAGACAGAAGATAGAAAATGGGAATACTCTGTCATGAGTTAGTTATACTATACATGATGCGATATAGTATTACTTGAAGGTAGACTCAGATTAACTAAAATGTATATTGTAAACTTTAGGGTAACAACTATAAAAATGAAATTAAAAATAAGTGCATTTGACATGCTAAGAGAGAAATTAGTATAGAATAATATAAGATACTAAATTAAATCCAGAGACAACAGTGAAAGAAGGAAACAAAAACAAAGAGCAAATGCAGTGACTAGTTATCAGTTAAAAACAGAGTAAATGTGAAAAACAAAACAAAACAAAAAACCACTTAAAAGAAAGTGATTGTTAGAATGAATTAAAAATATGAATTAACTATAAGTTATTTACAAGAAAGTCACTTTAAATATAAAGACATGTTAAAATTAAAGAATTCTAGAAAGACATGCCACACTAACACTAATCAAAAGAAAGGTAGATTAGCTGGAGAATTATGAGAATTAAGTTGAATCTTACTTAGGAGAAATGAGATGTGGGGAATATGGGAACTCCGTACTGTCTTAAGAACTTTTCTGTAAATCTATGACTATTCTAAAATTAAGGAGATCATTTCTGAAAAAATAACTGCATCAAAAACATGTCATTAAGCAGTAAAATCCAATTTTGAAAGCAATAATATCCAAATATTTGTTCATATGTAGAAGAAAAAAGTAAAGAATATTCTTCAAATCATTAATCATAAAATAATTCCGTAGGCCTTTTCATAATGCAGATTAACGTCTAATTTCATCTTATGGATTGTTTTAGCCTGATTACTAGAACCAGAGCTTAAAGAACTTTTTATGTAAATGACTTATGGCAAATGTGCTTTCTGGTAAAATAGGCAAGGAATTGATGGAAGAAAACAGGACAGTACAAGTTAGACACTTGGCTGTGGCTCAGCTTGATTTCTGACTATGAATAGCACTCCATGATTAACATGCCGTGATGTCAAGTGCCTAGGTTTTGTATCCCCTTATCAGATGCTCATGGGCCTCAGTCTCCCCTGCAATCAGAGTATGTATATTAAGACAACACAGACTATTACATGGATATGTATTGCTTTTGTAATCAGAAATCAATGACAATTTAAAGTGGGCTGTTCAATCCATTTTCTGATAGTTATGTTAGATAAACTCATCATTTTTAAAATTTTATTTTGCTATTTTTCACATGCCCATAGTGCATGACTTTCTAGAATTTCTATACTCTCAAAAAACAACCACAAAAAAAAACGCTGACACAATCTCTTGTTTGTGCAAATGTTTTTGCAAAGCAGATTGCATACTGTACCTAGTTATTACTTTTTCTTTATTACTCTCTCGGCGTGTTAAATGTCTTAAAATTAGGCCCAGAGTCTACAAAAGAGGAAATTAACTAGTAGCTCTCTTTCCAGAGGAAACATAAATTGTCAATTTAAGTGATTCTCTCTTCTACAACTTTGTTAACTGTCTGATTTCACCCCATATTTCTAAAGCTAAATCACTGCTATTCAATTAATTTAAGCTTTTACAATGCAAAAGTATAGTTGTAACAGAGCAGCTGTACTGAAGTGCTATTGGCTTACTTAAGACTATTGCTACAGAAACACTCAACCTTTGAGTACTAGGTACTATCAGGAGTAAAATAAAGTGATATATTTTCTCTATAAAATACAAAAATAGTTTTCACTTTAAAAAGGGTGCTGTCTAGGGGTCTAGAAGATGGCACGGTAGGAGGATCCTAAGCTCACCGCATCCCATGGATACACTTAGGTAACAATCACATCAGTGTTAACCCAGAAAATGACCCAGAGTCTGTTATTTCAACGAACAGATTCTCTACAGCTAATCACAGAGAAAACGTAGGAGGGTGGAGAGTTTGGTTTCTGACCAAACTAACGCATGAAAGAGACTGTCCATGAGAGGGACACTGTCACAGAGAAGGGAGAAGAGACACCACAGGCATAGGGCCCCACACTGTGAAGACAAATCCACATAACATTTGGCTCTGAAAATCAGAGGGGCTTAAGTTTGCCAGTTCTTACAACCAACAAGGCTTAACACCTAGAACTTTCTTCTTTCTTTCTTTTTTTTTTTAAACACTTAGAACTTTAAAAAATCAGTCAATGTGGTTCAGGAAGAGCCAGAAGGTGTTAGGAAGCAGTTCCCACCCTTAAAGGAGACAGCACAACAAAGAGCCCCATGTGGGTACAGTATAGAAGCAGTAATTTGAAAAATTCCTGGAGTATACAGGAAAGAAATCTATTTACTAATCTCAGAATATGTGTTGGAAAAGTAGGGATCTTTAGGAGACTTCTCGAAGAACAAAGGAGCTAGTGGGTACCATTTCCTTCTCCATCCCCCAGCCTAAATACACTGACACCTATTGGAACCAGAGCAAACACTTTCCACCTAGCTTGCTGACAATGTATGTAACCTGCTCTCGCATTGTCTTGCAGATCCACCCCTACCAACCTGCCCTTGACAAGTTCTCCAAAGCCTCTCTTGGTCTCCTCCTACAACAGACATGAGTAAACCTTGCTAACACTGTGCATCCTGCCCCCAAGTTCTCTTGTGGACCTGCCCTATCCTACTTGCCCTCAGCAGGGCACCACATGTATGGCATTCTGCAAGCAGCCCTGACAGTGGCCAGCACACCCCAAAGCAACTCCTGCCCTGGGGAAAGGGAACATAATCACACACACCATCTTCACTGTAGTCTCAGGAGTGGGCTGAGGACACATGTCTGGTCTGACTGCAGGTACCGCCTACCAATAAAAGCCTCTCAGAGGACAGTACAGGGAAAGGGACCTGTGTTCAGTGTGACCCCAGTGCAAGCAAATACCTGGTTTTGCCCAACATAAGCCCAAGGAGGTCCCAAATCGGCCTAGTAACGAAGGTGGGACCAAACCCTTCCCACAACTGGCATTGCAGGTGACTGACTGAAGGCAAACATGGCTCAGCCTCAACAGTACATGCACACACATAGGAGACACCCTTGGTACCCCGGGTTCTGATAAACAGGGAACATTACACGGTGGGGAACTATAGGACCTCTTCTTCATGAGGCCACTACTTTCAATGGCAGGAGATGTAATGACTTTCCTAACCATAGAAATGGAGATAAACAAAGTAGAAACAGCAATATGTCCGAAATGAGCACACAGGACAAAATCACAGTAAGTATGCTAAACATAACAGAGGTAAGTGATGTGCCTAACAGAGAATTTAAAGTAATGGCCATAAAGATACTCAATGGACTTGAGAAAACTGTGAAGGACTTCAGTGAGACTCTCAACAAAGAAACAGAAAACATAAATAGAACCAATCAGATGAAGAACTCAATAACTGAAGTTAAAAAAAAATTAAAAGGGACTAATACTAAATAAACTAGAGGAAGCAGAAAAACAGATCATTGTTCAGAGTAATAGAAAACAAGCTGAACAGGAGAAAGGAAAAAATAACAAAAAATGAGAATAGATTAAGGGAACCCAGCATCACCATCAAATGTAATAACATTTGTACTATAGGAATCCCAGAAGAAAAAGAGAGGGAAAGGGGAACAGAAAATTTATTTGAAGAAATAATAGCTGAAAATTTGCCAAATCTGGGGAGAGAAACAGAAATCCAAATCCAGAGACACAGAAAACCTCTAACAAAATCAACACAAAAAGGTACACACTAAGAAACAAAATAATTAAAATGGCAAAAGTAGTGATAAAGAGAGAATTTTAGGATATAAAAGCACAGGTTTGAAGAGGTACATGCACCCTGATGTTTATAGCAATATTATCAACATTAGCTAAACTATGGAAAGAGTCCACATGTCCATCAACTGATGAGTGGATAAAGAAGATATATATATATATATATATATATATATATATATATATACACACACACACACACACACACACACACACACACAATGGAATATCACCCAGCCATCAAAAAAGAAAAGAAAGAAATCTTGCCTTCTGCAATAATGTGGATAGAGCTAGAGTATTATGTTAAGTGAAATCAGAGAAAGACAAATACCATATGATTTCACTCATATGTGGAATTTAATAAACAAAACAGATGAACATATGGGAAGGGGGATAAAAGAGAGAGGGAAATAAACCATATGAGACTTTTTTTTTTTTAAGAGAGAGAGAGACTGAGTAGGGTGGCAGGGCATCTGTACCCCTCTCAAGAAGTACAGGGAGACTCTCAGCAGGTGCCGTGCTCAGTGCGGAGCCTGATGTGGGGCTCAGTCTCACAACCCTGAGATCATGACCTGAGCTGAAATCAAGAGTCAGATGCTTAACTGATTAAGCCAACCAGGTGCCCTGAGACTCTTACCTATAGAGAATATACTAAGGGTTGATGGAGGGAGATGGGTGGGGGATGAGCTACATTAGTGATGGGTATTAATGAGGGCATTTTTTCTGTTGAGCACTGGGTGTTGTAATGTAAGTGATGAATCACTGAATTCTACTCCTCAACCCAAAACTACACTGCATGTTAACTAACTAGAATTTAAATAGAAAATTGAAAAAATAAGTTAAACGAAAGAAATTTAAAAGCAGCAAGAACAAAGAAAACATTACATACAAGGGACACTCCATAATTTTTTTTGACACTCCATAAATTTATCAGCAGATTTTTCAGCAGAAACTTTGCAGTCCAGAAAGGAGTGGTGTGATATATTCAAAATTCTGAAAGGACAAAGCCTGCAACTAAGAATACTCCATCCAGGAAGGCTATCATTCAAAATAGAAGGAAAGATAAAAAGTTTCTCAGGCAAACAAGTTAAAGGGATTTGTCACCATCTAACCAACGTTATGAGACATGTTAAAGGGGATACCCTGAGTGGAAGAAAAAACTATAGGCAGGAGCAAGAAAAGTAGGAAGCACAAAAGCATTAAAATTAAGTAGATCTATAAAACTTAGTGAGGGGATTCACAAAGGGATGTAAAGTATGACACCATATACCTAATGGGGAGAAGAGAGGAGTTAACATTCAGTGCTTTTAGAAAGGGTTGAAATTTAGGCGACCATCAACTTAAATTGCTATCTGCATAAGATGTTATACATAAACCTAATGGTAACAACAAATCAAAAACCAGAAATAGATAGGAAAAAAATAAACAGAATGGAATCCAACTGTATCACAAAAGAAAGCCATAAAACCACAAAAGAAAAGACCCAAGTGGAGAAAGGAACAAAGAACTATAAAAACAATCATAAAGCAAGTAATGAAATGATAATCAGTACTTAATCATCAATAATTACTTTGAATGTAAATGGAATAAATGTTCCAATCAAAAGATATAAGGTTATTGAATGGATTAAGAAAAGAAAAAAAAGCAAGATCCATCCCTATGTTGCCTACAAGACTCATTTCAGACCTAGAGGCACTTGCAGATTGAAAGTGAGGGGATGGAAAAATATTTATCATGCAAATGGAGGTAAAAAGAAAGCTGGGTTAGCAACACTTATATTAGACAAAATAGATTTAAAACAAAGACTAACAAGAGACAAAAACATCACATAAACACAAGGGAAAAATACAAGATATTGTAAATATTTATGAATGCAACATGATAGCACCCAACTACATAAAGCAGCTAATAACATACATACAGAAAGTAACTGACAGTAATACAATAGTAAGGGATTTAAAACCCCACCTACATCAATGCGTAGATTATCCAAACAGAAAATTAACAAGGAGACAGAGAATTTAGATGACACACTGGACCAGTTGGATCTAACAGGTATATTTAGAACACTCCATCCTAAAACACCAGAATATACATTCTTCTCAAAGGCACATGGAACATTCTCCAGAACAGATCACATATTAGAACACCAAACAAGTCTCAACAAATTTAAAAAAATTGAAGTCGTGGAATGCATCTTTTCTGACCACAACACTATGAAACTTGAAATCAACCACAAGAAAAAATCTGGAAAGAGCACAAATACATTGAGCTTAAGTAACAGGCTACTAACAATGAATGGATCCACCAGGAAATTAGAGGAAATCAAAAATTACAAGGAGACTAATGAATGTGAAAATAAAAACACAGTGGTCCAAAATCTTTGTAGCAAAAGCTATTCTAATAGTGAAATTTATAGCAATACAGGCCTATCTCTAAAAGCAAGAAAAATGTTAAATAAACAACCTACCCTTACCCCTAGAAAGAAGAATCAACAAACCTGAAAACCAGTGGAAGGGAATAAATATCGGAACAAAAATAATTGAAATAGAAACTAAAAAAATAGAACAGATCTATGTAACCAGAAGCTAGTTCTTTGGAAAGATCAACAAAATTGGTAAACCTTCAGCCACACTCAAAAGGAAAAAAAAAAAAAGAAAGAAAGAAAGACTCAACTAAGCAAATCTGGAAATAAGAGAAACTGCAACTGATGCCACAGAGATACAAAAGAATGTAAGAGAATATTATGAAAATGTATATGCCAACAAACTTGACAATCTAGGAGAAATGTATACATTCATAGAAATATATAACCTACCAAAACTGAATCAGGAAGAAATAGAAAATTTTTACAGACTCATTACTAGCAGAAAAATTGAATCAATTAAAAAAACAAAAAAAAAACAAAAAGAAACAAAAACTCCCAACAAACAAAAGCCCAGGGCCAGATGGCTTCACAGCAAATTCTACCAAACATTTAAAGAAGAGTGAATATTTATTCTTCTTCTATTTTCTGGAAAACTTGGAAAAGAAAGAAAATTTCCTAATTTATCCCATGAGACCAGCATAACCCTAATGGAAGACTCTAAAACTACAGGCAAAAATCCTCCACAAAATATTAGCAAACTGAATGCAACAATAAAAAAAAAAAAAAAAAAATTTCATTCACCACGATCAAGTGGAATTTATTCCAGGGATGCAAAGGTAGGTCAGTATTTACAAATCAATCAACAGATATATCACATCAATAAGAGGATAAAATGATATGATCATTTCAATAGATACAGAAAAAATATTTGACAAATATTTTTGTCAAATATTGACAAATATTTGACAAAGTGTTCATGATATAAAACTCTCAACAAAGTAGGTTTAGAGAGGGATCCCTGGGTGGCGCAGCGGTTTAGCGCCGGCCTTTGGCCCAGGGCGCGATCCTGGAGACCCAGGATCGAATCCCACGTCGGGCTCCCGGTGCATGGAGCCTGCTTCTCCCTCTGCCTATGTCTCTGTCTCTCTCTCTCTCTCTCTCTCTGTGTGACTATCATAAATAAATAAAAATTAAAAAAAATAGTAGGTTTAGAGAGAATATACCTTGACATAACTAAGGCCCTGTATGAAAAACTGTGAGCTAACATTATCCTCTGTGAGAAAAACCTAAGAGCCTTTCCCCT
Organism: Canis lupus baileyi; assembly: GCF_048164855.1. Lineage (NCBI taxonomy): Eukaryota > Metazoa > Chordata > Mammalia > Carnivora > Canidae > Canis > Canis lupus. The sequence continues at coordinate 9,454,265 of NC_132852.1, read as the reverse complement.
AAGGTCTGGAATAAGACAAGGATGCCTACGATCATCACTTTTATTCAACAAAGAAAGGCCTGAGGTCGTAGCCACAGCAATCAGACAAGAACAAGAAATAAAAGTCATATAAAAGTCATCCAAATTGTTTGGATGAAGTTAAAAATGTTCTGCAGATCATATGATAGTGTATATAGAAAACCCTATAGACTCCATCAAAAACTACCAGAACTCATAAGTGAATTGAGTAAAGTCATAGGATACAAAATCAATATACATAATCTATTGCATTTCTATATACTAATAATCAAGTAGCAGAAAGATAAATTAATAAATCATATCCATTTAAAATTGCACCAAAAATAATAAAATATCTAGGAATAAATGTAACCAAGGAGGTTTTAAAGTCTATACTCTTAAATTATAAAACATTGGTGAAAGAAATTGAAAATGACATAAACAAATAGAAAGATATTCCATGCTCATAGAATGGGGGAATAATCTTAAAACATCCATATTACCAAAAGCAATCCATAGATTTAATGCAATCCTTATCAAAACATCAACAGTATTTTTCATAGAACTAGAACAAATAATCCTAAAACTTGGGTGGAACCACAAAAGATCTCAAAAAGCAAAAGCAATCCTGAAAAGATGTATAACACTGGATATATTACAATCCCAGATTTCAAGATATACTACAAAACTGTAGTAATAAAAACAGTATAGTAATAGCACAAAAGTAGATACATAGATCCATACAACAGAATAAAGGATCCAGAAATAATCCAGTTTATATGGTCAATTAACCATTGACAAAGTAGGCAGGAATATGCAATAGAAAAAAGACAGTTAGGGCAGGCCCGGCAGCTCAGTGGTTTAGCACCGCCTTCAGCCTAGGATGTGATCCTGGAGTCCTGGGATCGAGTCTCACGTCGGGCTCCCTGCATGGAGCCTGCTTCTCCTTCTGCCTGTGTCTCTGCCAATCTCTCTCTCTCTCTCTCTCTCTCTCTCTCTTTCTCTCATAAATAAATAAAATCTTAAAAGAAAAAAGAAAAAAGTTTCTTCAATAAATGGTACTGAGAAAACTAGGCAGCTACATGTAAATGAGACACTGGACCAATTTCTTTTACCACCCACGAAATAAACTCAAAATTGATTCAAGACCTAAATTTGAGATCCAAAACCATAAAAGTCCTAGAAGAGAGCAAGGTAGTGGTTATCGGACATAGGATATAACAATATTTTTTTAAGATATGTCTCTTGAGGCAAGAGAAACAAAAACATAAGTAAACTATTGAGATAAAACATTTCTGCACAGCAAAGGAAACAATAAGCAAAACAAAAAGACAACCTGCTAAATGGGAGAAGATATTTCCAAATGACATATATGCTATGGAGCTAGTGTGCAAAATATAGAAAGAACTTATAAGGTCCAACACCAAAAATAATAATCCAATTAAAAATGGGCAGAAGATATACAGATGGCCGGCAGACACATGACAAGATGCTCAACATAGCTAATCATCAGGGAAATGCAAATCAAAACTACAACGAGATATTACCTCACATCTGTTAAAATAGCTAAAATTAATGATGTAAGAAACAACAAGTGCTGGTGAGGATGTGGAGAAAAAGGAACTCTTGCACTCCTGCTAGTGCAGCCACTGTAGGAAACAGCAGAAACATTCCTTACAAATAAAAAAAGAATTACCTTCTGACGCAGTCATTCCCCTATTGGGTATCTGCCCAAAGAATAAAAAAACACTGGGTGACTGGGTAGCAGTTTGTTAGTCTGATACTTGGTTTTGGCTCAGGTTGTGAACTTAGGGTCATGAGATTGAGCCTTGCATCAGGCTCCATGCTCACCACAGAGTATCCTTAAGAGTCTCTTGCCTTCTGTCCCTCCCCCATTTTCTAAAATAAATGATCTATTTTATTTTTGAAAAGAATACAGAAGCACTAATTCAAAGGGATATGTGCACCATATTTTTTGCACCATAATTTACAAGTCAAAAGATAAAAGTAACCCATGTTCACCAATAAATGAGTGAAGAAGATGCAATAGAAGATGCATTATATATATATGAAATTATTATATATATAATGAAATATTACTCAGCCATAAGAATGAAATCTTGCCATTTGTAATAATACGAATGGACCTCAAGGGTATAATGCTAAAGAAAATAAGCCAGACCAATACCACATACTGTAGAATTTAGACATACATCATTCATAGACAGATACATTTATCATAGGATTCCATTCATGTGGAATCCAAGAAAAATCTGAAAAAAAAAAAAAAGACGCACAGACACACACACACAGATTCTTAACTATAGAGAACTGGTGGTTAGTGGTTACCAGCAGGGAGGGAGGTGGGAAATGGGTGGACTAGATGAAGGGGACTAAGAGTCCACTTTTCATGATGATCACTGAGTAATATATAGAAATTTTAAGTCCACTATTTTGTACACCTGAAACTAATACAACATTGTACATTATACTGGAATTAAAAATGACTTTTAAAATATGCCATCTATAAATAGCAAAATAGGGTATTGTGTCAATTAGACAGAACTGTGTTATAATGTAGCACCATTTATATGATATTAATCATTGGCCGGTTATCCAGATAAAATCATGGGTATATCAAAATTAATTACCAAAGTCATAGATATAAAGATGGTTCTCTTAAAGATGAGTATGAAAAAATGCACTGCATAAATACATCAATATATTTATACATGTTTATACTTTATGCATTGAACACAGATGCCTCTAGACATGATTTTAAGTTCAACAGCTTTCATTCCATTCCTTGATTTTCTAAATCTAAGAGGAAAAAAATGTATTAAAATTAAGAAAATACCTACCAAAGTCTATGAAAGATAAAGTATTGCCTGAAGCGACTATCTTTTGCTTACCTCCTGAATGTAATACATTTTAGAGTCTAGTTTATTTCATTTTTTGTATCACACACAAATAAGACCCAACTTCAATTTAAGCAAGCTAAACATCATATTCCTGTACTTATATATTTTTAATACTGTTCACATTTTAGGTATCTTTTTTATGAAGAATTGATACTTGTCATCCAGACTTCTTTAATTATTAACTTATGAGTTAAAAAAAATCTTCAAAAGGTAAACTAGTTATCTGCAAAGAACTATTCTGTCTTTAATCAAAGATATATCAAGTCTCTTTGATCTGATGAACAATGGTTTGAAAAAAAAGTAAACCTTGCTTTTGGTTGGTTGATTAAAGGTAGTTTCTCAATGTTCTATCACTTCAGAGATAAGATTTCAGTTTAATTAATGGTAGATTCCAATATAAATTGCCAAAACAATCTTGAATTGATTTAAAGATTAGATTAGAAAATTTTCACAAACTATAATAAAATTTGCATTTTCAACACATTTTTTTTCTATCTTAAAGTAATAGAAGTTGGGTTGCACTTAGAAATGCAATTTTAAATTGTAATACGTTTAGTAAAGGTGTAATAGTTAATCAAGGTGCATATGAGTAAGTGAAAAAGGAAGATATAATTTAAGAGAGGGAACATGGCTATAGCTACATCATTTACTAATCATGTTTTAAATCATACTTAGGTAATAAATTTTCAATTAATGAACTTAACATTAAGAAATTAAGGTACTGGTTTAAATTTGCAACACTCTATTTGCCATTATATTTATAATAACCTACACAGATTTTATGACAAACTATATATTATACAGAAAATGTATGTTTTATTATGTTCTCTATACTTTATAGCAGTCATATAGAATAGGATATGATAATTCTAAACATGAGCATAGATTTTAACCAAGAAGAGAATGTTAGACATTATCAAATGACCTTCAAAGAAAGGTGTTTCAGAGTCAAGGTTGTATTTATATACAATATTTCAATCCACTTAACATGATTTGAATGACGTATTTCTCCAACTCCCATTATATAGCACTGTATGTTTTCATAGATGCAAAAATAAACAAAAGGTTTTTATATAAGTATTTCTAAAACATCCCCTAAACACAAATTAGAATGTCATAAACCTGAGATAAAATTTCTTTGAAGAAACAACTATTTGGCCAAAAACTCACACTAGTCAAAGTTCCTTGGTGCATATTTTCAATTGAGGATTGTTTTTGGCCTGTTATGAATATGTCCTATCTCAATCTCCACTAAAGCAGATCTTCAAACAAAAGATTTGAGGACAATTTGAGAAGAATCTGGAAAAAAAAAAAAAAACACAAATAGGGAAAAGGACAAGCGAGACAAGGAATGGAGCTCCATAAATTTTGCACTGATGAGCACAATGTCATTGGTGTTACCTGGGTCTCAGACCTGGTATGCACTTATAGGAAATGATTTAGATCAAATCTAAAGAGTATCTCACTTGAGGGGCAAGGAAATGGCAGTTTTTATATACCAATTTCCATTCACCATTGTTAGAGCTGTTCCGCAGAATCATTTTTTAGCAGCAATATGTTACAGTATCAGTAGAAAATGAACACAGTGTCAAAATAGACCTTTAATGATATGATTGGTAGAAGATTTGTCACCTAGACTTTGTTGGTAGGATAACGGGGTTCTGTTGTTTTGTTTTTAGAATGCTATATTTCAAGTCTTCATATTGATTGGTAGATAAATTTCCTTGGGCTTATTAATTATGCTTCTAGAGAAAACAGGATTAATTGTGTGTCACAGGCATTTACCTGGATGGTCACTGAAGCATTCATTCACCATTTTTATTGAACACTAAGCTGTATATTTTCAATTTACTCTCTAGATCTCCCTCCACTGTATCAAAGAGCTCCTTTTGGAAATGGGCAACTAAAGCCCTGGCCACAACTCCAAGGAGATGGCACTCTCTACACCCCTCTTCTCTTTGACCCTTAGTGGATGATAATTCATTCACATTACTAGATTCCAGGGTGCATTCTGTTCTTTGCCAGCCGTGGCTTTGGCAGATTACAACCATTTATGATATGGCAGGTATTCTATTTGCCAGTATTATGGCACTCAGCTTAAATTGAGGAAGAGGAACACACAACTATAAATGACTAAAATTTGTGAGCTTAAATGAGAAACAAAGCAGAAGAGGAGTGAATTTTCTGGGCATTGAAATTAACCAAAGAGATATTCTGGAAAAATATTTTTGTGAGTGACCTAAAGGAACTGAGGGCTTGTCTGTGATTTTCTGGGCAGGGAATGGGGGTGAAGGGAAGCATTCCCCCTATAGGGAGATCATTAAGAGAGAAAAGACCCTAAGATGGAAACATGCGTAGTATATTTGAATAATCATAAAGTCTGATATGACTGGAGCAGAGCAAGAAGAGGAGCACAGGTGATCAGCTCCTATAGAATTGTGTAAGCTATTGTAAGGAAGGTGATATTTAATCTGAGTAAAATAAATGCTTAATGCAGGTATTTTAGCAGGGGAGTGAAATGACGTGTGCTATGTTCTAATAGAATCACTCTTTCTGCCATGTTGAAAATGGAGGGAAGTGGGGGGCAAGTGCCAGTGTGGCAAGACCAGTTAGGAGGCATTGGAAATAATCCAGGAAAGATGGTGCAAACTGTGACCAGGATAAAGTGTGGAGGTGGTTTATTTATGGATACTTTTGTTTGTTGAAAGAAAAATATAATGTCCTAATGGATGAGATGAAGAGTGGAAGGAAAATAATAGTTAAGGATAATGTTAAGATTTTTTGCTCAGAGCAACAGAGAAGTTTTACTTGACTTTTCCTGAGATCAGAAATACTGCTGTTGGAGCTGTTTCATGGAGATATGTTGAGAGGTCAATTTTGGATTTGTTAACTTTTGATATATCTAATATATATGTAAGAAAAAAACAAAGTAGGGGATTAGAAGTATACATCTCATTTCAGAGGAATAGACTAATCTGGATTTATTAATTTGGGATTAGTGCTATATTACAATACAGAGCTGTAAGACAAGGTAAGGTCTACTATGGATTTTGTATAGATATAGAAGGGAAACAGCAACAGGCTTAGGCACTGTAGATGCTGACTCTGTGAGAGGGAGGAAAAAAAAGGGAAAGAAAGACCTTAGCAGTAGCAGCAAGTGGGCAGGTGAATCAAGATTTGGTGTTGGGCCAATGAAATGAGCCTTTCAAAGATATAATGAGCAACAGTGTCAAATGTTGTCAGTAGCATAATGATCCAAAATATCTAATGTTGTTAGTAGTCCCGAATTAGATCACTTCTGGGAATTAACTATTCTAAGTATTAATATAGATAATTTTGAGGATCTTTGAAAGTGTCAAGGGATGAAAATCGGTTTGAGTGAATTTAAGAGTAAATGGAGAGTAGAGTATTTTCAGGGAGCTAAAGGGCTTGGTTTCTGAGGAGGATAGTGATTTTGTTTGGTGTGGCAGTTTAAATGGAAGTAATAAAAGTACATCCGTATGCTGAATAGAATGGTCCAAGATAGAGGATAAAATAGTAATATATGAAGGTAGGAAAAAATACATAAAAAGAGAACTGGCCTTAGCTAAGAATAAGGATAGTTTAACCTCTGTAAGAAGAGAGAACATTATTCGGGCACAAATCCATGTACCTGAAATTGGGAGCTTGCAGAATTTCTCATATAGTGTCTTCTGTTTTCTCAGAGAAAAGGAATAAAAAAAGTCAGCAACTGAGGGTTAGAAAAGGAAATGAGGTATTAGGGGTTTTGAAAAAAGAGGATAATGCAGGAGGCTGACATGTAAGAGATTGGCAGAGTGGATAGAAAAGAAACGTATGATTGTCTACAAAGCGAAAAGGCCAGTGATTTCAGTAATCCTGAATCAAAAGTGAGATTACTCAGCAACATTTTTTTCTCCTTCCTTACCCACCTTCAGGTGGTCACTGAGAAGGCAAAGAGTTAGATTTACCAAGAGTTAGTATTTTGCAAAATGCATATGATAAAAGGAGTCAAATTTGAGGGTATTCAGTAACTATTATAATAGATTTTTATTAGTAACATATCTTTACAATATGCCAGGTACCATTCTATGCTCTTTATGATTATTCACACTCATTTAAATGTCTTAATAGCCCTACGAGGTAGATGATATATGTTCCCCATTTGTACAGATGAGGAAATTGCCATAGAGACAGGTTGGGTTATTTCGCTCATGTATTGGAATTTGTAGATGATGGAGCTAGATCTCCAACCCTGATGATCTTTCTAGACAGCTCATACCCTTTAGGAATTTAAGCAGGCAAGGGAGAAAGTCAAGGGCATGAGATGGGAAATCAAAAACACACCTTAAATGGATTAAATGCTCAAATATGATCTAGACATTGTTGGGAATGCAATACCAGAAGGAGTAATACTAGAGAGGTGGGATAGAAACAAGATGGTAGATTATTCTTTAGTGTTTAAATTTGGGATTAGGGAAGGGTAGCAGTGGTAATAATCACCTAGTTGTAGGTACGTCCATGGGATTGGCTGGGATACAGAAGAGGGAAAGGTCATTTGAGAAAAGGATAACATCCAGAAAGCCAAGATATGAAGTAGACTATATGATTATTGAAATGTCTGGGAATTATGATAGGAGTTGTGGGATTTGAGTGTAGACAGATATCTAAAGTTCTTAAGAAATGAAAGAAAGCAGCTGATAAAGTATTATAGGAAAAGATGGTAAATGAGGAGGATTATCTGCAATAACAAGCAATTGCTAGTAATAGCAACAATTTAAGAAGTCAGCAAAAGGTGTATCCATGATATATGATATTTCTCACAACACTTAGAAAAAATGAGTTAGAACTTTAGTTCTTATATAGATATCCACAACATATTATATACACATATTGTTCAACCAAATTGTATACTGTAAATACATATGAATACCACCAAATACACAAAAATGATCTATTTCTCTATGAATATAGGACACATTAAGTTTATTTTTATTTATATTTTATTTTTATTGGTTTATTTATTTTTAAGTGTGCTACATACCTAGCGTGTAGCCCCATGTGTGGCTTGAACTCATAACCCTGAAAGCAAGGCCTGAGCTGAGATCATGAATCAGATGCTTAACCAGCTGAGCCACTCAGGCATTCCAGGACAATTAAGTTCAAAGAGAAATGTCTGGAAAAACATTCCAAGCATAATAGTAACTGAGGAAATAAGTCAAATAAGGGATTTAAAAAAAATTCATTGTTTCAAACTTTTAAACAACAATGTGAATATCTGTGCAGGCTTATAATTTTAAAAAGAAATTTACACAACCAAAATATCCCTGCATTTCTTTTTTCCATTTAAATCATGTGGCAAACTCCCTTTGATCAAGTTCTTTTTTTTTTTTTAATTTTTTTTTATTTATTTATGATAGTCACACAGGGAGAGAGAGAGGCAGAGACATAGGCAGAGGGAGGAGCAGGCTCCATGCACCGGGAGCCTGATGTGGGATTCGATCCCGGGTCTCCAGGATCGCGCCCTGGGCCAAAGGCAGGCGCCAAACCGCTGCGCCACCCAGGGATCCCTGATCAAGTTCTTATATATCCTTGGAGATATTTATTTATTTACCTTGTGAATATGTTTAGAATGTTTTATTGATATAAAACACATATATGTTTGGAAAAGTGAACCTCAGCTTCATATAAATTTAGAAGTGGATATATTTATTCAATCAAATAAATAAAACAATAAAAAATAGCCAGCAATCCAGAACTACCTTAGATATCAACTCAAGGTAGTATCATTTTGGTTAATACTCCATCACCTGGTTAACCCTATCCTGACTTTTAACACAATAAACTTTTATTGCCAAATTTTGCCTTTATACAGATGGAATCATATTTTCTTGTATTTGAAACATTTATTACATGCTATTAGAAATAGCTATAAATTTCCTTTCTTCTATATTATGCTCTAAGGGTGTACCACTAGTACTTATTCAGTTATTGATGTACATTTGGTATATTTACAGTGATTAACTTTTATAAATTCCTGCTGTGAATCTCCTTGTAGACATCTTTGGATACACATTTGCCTATATAATTTCAATATAATTACCTGACTTTATCAATAAGTGGTATTGTATTAGATATTTTGTCCTTGAATGCTCTTGTTATATTAGTGTTCTATTGCGTATGTTACATATTTCTTTAGTCATTTTTATTTTGATGTAGTTGGTGGTATTTTGCCTTGAAAAATATTTTATGCATGTTGAATATGGGAAACTTTAATCACATTTATTCTTATTTAACAAGACCAAAGCTTATAGAAAACTTATCCAATATTTTTTTTTAAATTCCTAATTCCAATTATAAATTAGTCTAACATACTAGTTTTGTAAAACTGTTTTAGAAACTTTATCTTTTCTCTAGAAAAATTTAAATAGTATTAGACTAATTTGTCCTTTTTAGATTAGGTCATTAAACTATAAAATTTTCTGGGAATTATCTTTATCAGGTACTTAGATTTTGATAACTTTTACAATTATTTTATAATTATTGGCCTATTGAGATTTTATGTTTCTTTAAGAGTGACAGCCATTTAATGTTTCTAAAATTCATCAATTGCATAGAGGCTTCCAAATCCGATTAAAATATTCTTTAGACATTTACAATTTTCTGTTTGTTTTATTCCATATACAATTCCTAAATTTTCTATATTCTCCTCTTTGTTTTTATTTCTTAGGAAAGGTCATTACTTATCTTTAATTATATTTTCCAAAAAGCCAATTCTTTTATTTACTGTCTATTTCTTAATAACATGATTTCATTTCTATTTTTATATTTATTAGACTGTGCATTCTTCTAACTTATTGACTTTAATGCTTAGCATTACTTGCATCCTGAAGTGATTTTTCGTTGTCATTATTTCACTTTTAATTGTGTCCTTACAAACAGCTTTTTGGATATTCTTAAATTACCTGCCATGTGGTAATTTCATTAATTTTTCTTACTTAAAAAAATCTTTTTAATATAATAATCAGAGAATATGGTACTTATTATTCATATTTTGACAGCTAAAATTTTGTCTATGGTCTTAATATATAGCATTTATAAATATTCCATAAGTTTTGTAAAATAATATAAATATAAACGACTATATACTGGTTAATTTAAAAAATATTTGAGTGCTCACTATATCTTTAGCACGAAGAAGTGATGAAAAAAATAAAGCAGTCAAACATTCCTGCCCTCTTACAGTTTACATTCTAGCTGGTAAATAAATAAAATGAACCCTGCAAACTTTTTTTTTTTTTTTTAAAGATTTTATTTATGTATATGACAGACAGAACATGCAAGTAGGAGATAGCAAGAGAGCCAGCATCAAGGACAGGCAGAGGAAGAAGCAGACTCCCCACTGAGCAGAGAGCCCAAAGCAGGGCTTAATCCTTGACCTTGGGATCATGTACTGAGCTGAAGGCAGACACTTAAGGGACCAACCCACCCAGGGGCTCCATACCCTGCACATCTTAATTAAATACTAAATTTAAATGGTATGGAGGAAGAAAATGAAAAGACAGTTTTGAAGGACAGGGACTGAGGGTTTGTAGTTTTGTATTATGGCTTTGGAAAGCTTCACTGAGAAAGTAGTATTGAGCAATGACTTGAAGGGATAAAAAAGAGATCTCTGTGCATATCTATAGGAAAGAGAATTTCATAGTCCAAAAAGCCAGTAAAAAGGCTTTAACATCAGAGTGTATTTAGCATGGCTGAGAACAACAAGTAAAAGACTGGTATGGCTGAGGAAGAGTAAAGGAAGGGGTACAATCATAGGAAATGAAGTGAAGCATGTATTAGATTAGATGAGGGAAAGATGGTGGAGTAGAAAGATCCTGAACTCACCTCACCCCATGTACACACCAGGGCTAAAACTACATATACAGCAACTTTGTGAAAGTTGTGCAACCTGAAGGAGCGCAGAATAGATCTTCCAAAGCTAAAGACATTTTTTAAAAGCCATACTGAGGAGAGTAAGGGGCAGAGACCTCAGTGCTGCAACCCACAAGTGGGAGAGATATCAGAGGTGCAGAAACCCTCCTGAGGAGTGAGAGGCTCCAATCCCACATCACATAGCCCCATCCTAGGGCCATGCATGGGAAGATGCACCCCCAAAACACATGTCTTTGAAAATCAGTGGAGCATATCTATAGGATACCCAGAGGTCTATAAGAAACTGGGACTCCACCCTTCGAGGGACTGCACACAATCGAACTTGCTCTTAAACCCAACACAGAGGCAGCAGTTTGAAAACCACTGGATCATATATGATTTATTGATTAATTTTAGGGCATGTGGTGAAAAAACATGCCCTATAGCATCTATAGGTACTTTTCCAGGAACAAAAACATTGATGGGAGCTATTTCTCTTGCCTTCCTTCACTCTACCTCGCCTAATGCTGGTGATCTCTTTCTGACACTCTCTGTCTGCCTTGCAAGCATTCTTCATTGCACCCCACTATTTTTTCATGCAGATCTTTCCACTCAATCTGCATACCTATCACCCTTCCAAAGTGGCTCCCACCCTATGACACTCAGTGGGCAGCCTTGGTCAGGAGTAGCACCTCTACAGAGAAATTATGTATCTAGAAGTTGGAAAGACCAGCTCTTCCAATCAGCAAGACGGCAACATTAGTCATAGCCAAACATTACAACCAGTCACACCAGGGGCTAACCCCACATATTAGCACACCCACAGCAACTAAACTTGAGCCTCTTAACTGGCTAACCTGGAGAAAGCCCAAACCACAGTGTGCTTGAGGCAGTCATGGCCCGGAAACAATAGGAAAGAACATGAAGCCCACATATGGGACATCTCTGGAGTACCTGGTGCTGATGAAAATGGGTGATTGTGCTAGCGAGCCCCACAAGGTGCCTTTAACATAGGACCACTACTTTCAAAACTAGGAAAAGTACCTGACTTACCTAATATATTGAGAAAAAAACAGTCAGACAAAATGACCAAAAGATTATATCCTGCCCAAAAGGAAAAGATAAAACTTCAGAAAAAGAACTAAGTGAAAGATAAGCTATCTACCTGAAAAAGAGTTTAAATTAATGGTCATAAATATACTCACAAAACTGGGTAAGAGTGTGGATGAACTTAGTGAAATTTTCAACAAAGAGATAGAAAATAAAAAGAATCAGATGTGCCTGGGTTGCTTAGCAGTGGAGCGTCTGCCTTCAGCTCAGGGTCTGATCCTGATGCCATATCCAGGGATCAGGCCCCGCCAGACTCCCTGCAGGGAGCCTGCTTCTCCCTCTGCCTGTGTCTCTGCCTCTCCCCATGTGTCTCTGTGAATAAATAAATAAATAAATCTTTAAAAAAATAGAAAGAAAGAAAAAGAGTTTGTTACCAAGGGGGAAGTGGGGGGGGGGGGGGAGAAATGAAAAAGAAAATTAAAAAAAAGATAAAAAAGGAAAAGAAAACACACACATAGATTAGAGGAAATCAACAGGCAGATTACTGGAGGTAGAATAGGTCAGTGATCTGGAAGACAGGGTAGTAGAAATCATGCACACTGAACAACAAAAAGAAAAGAGAATCTTGAAAATGACAATAGGGTCAGGCACATATGGGACAACATCAAATGAGCAACTATTCATATTATAGAGGTCCAAGAAGGAGTAGAGAATAGGAAAGAAAATACATTGGAAGAATTAATACTTGAAAACTTCCCTAGCCTGAGAAAGAAAACAGATATTCAGGTGGAGAAAGCAGAGTCCCAAACAATATGAACCCAAAGAGATCCACAACAAGACACAAAAGCAACAAGAGAAAAGCAAGAAAAGCAACTAGTGACACAAAAAGGAATATAAGAGTAACCGCTTTTTTTTTTTTTTTTTAAGGAGAAACTGCTGGCCAGAAAGTGGCATGGTATATTCAGAGGGCTGAAAGAAAAAACAAAACAGAACAACAATAACCAAGAATACTCCAGCCAGCAAGTTTATCTTTCAAAATTGAAAGAGAAATAAAAGTTTCCTTGGTAGACAAATGGTAAAGGAGTTCATCACCATGGGGATCCCTGGGTGGCTCAGTGGTTGAGCATCTGCTTATGACTATAGTCATGATCCCAGGGTTCTGGGATCAAGCGCCGCATCAGGCTCCCCGGAGGGAGTCTGCTTCTCCCTCTGCCTGTGTCTCTGCCTCTCTCTGTGTGTCTCTCATGAGTAAATACATAAAATCTTTAAAAAAAAAAAAAAAAGGAGTTCATCACCATGAAACCAGACTTACAAAATATGCTGAAAGGACTTCTCTAAGCCAAAAAAGAAATCCTTAACTATAAATCAGGAAATTACGGAAGAAAAAATTCACTGGTAAAACCAAACATATAATAAGGTTAATAAATCAATAATCTTAAAGCTAAAAAGAAAGTTAAAAGGAGAAAGAAATAGTAAAGTCAAGTATACCTACAATAATTATGGGATAAATAAAATAAAAAGATACAAAAACATGACACCAAATACATAAAACATGGAGACTTGGGAGTGAATATGCAGCACTTTCAAAATATGTTCAAATTTAAGCAGCCTTCGACCTAAAATAGACTGGTACATAAATAGAGTTTATGGTAACCAAAACCTTGTAGTACATACACAAAAATAAAAGGAAAGAATCCAAGCATTATACTAAGTCATCAGAACATAAGGGAACAGAATAAGACCAAAAAATGAATAGAACTTAAAAAAAAAAGGAAACAATTAAGAAAATGGCAATATGTTTTTTTTTAAATGGCTGAATAATATTCCGTTGTATGTGCATGCGTGCGCGCACACACACACAGACATATACACATATCACTTCTTTATTCATCAATAGATGGACCCTGGGCTACTTCCATAGCTTGGCTATGGTGAATAATGCTGCAATAAACACAGGGGTACATGTATACCTTTGAATTAGTAATTTTGTATTCTTTGTGTAAAACCTGGTAGTGCAATTACTGGAGGGCAGTTCTATTTTTAACTTTTTGAGGAAAATCCATTTTGTTTTCCAGAGTGGCTGTACCAGTTTGCATTCTCACCAACAGTACAAGAAGGTTCCTTTTTCTCTACATCCTCACCAACATTTGATGTGAGGTGTTATTTTGTTGTTGTTTTCATTTGCATCTCCCCAGTGATGAATGATGTTGAACATCTTTTCAGGTTTCTGTTGCCCATCTGTAGGTCTTCTTCGGAGAAATATCTGTTCATGTCTTCTGTTCATTTTGTAACCGGATAGCTTTAAGGATGTTGAGTTGTATTCATTCTTTATCAGTTTTGGATACTAACCCTTTTTCAGATACATCATTTGCAAATACCTTCTTTCATATAGTAGGTTGCCTTTTAGTTTTATTGATTATTTCCTTCACTACGCAGACACTTTTTACTTGATATAGTCCCAGTAGTTTATTTTTGCTTGTTTCCCTGGCCTCAGGGAACATATCTAGAAAGAAATTGCTATGGCCAATGTTAAAGAACCTATTCACGTTTTCTTCTAGGATTTTTATAGTTTCAGGTCTCCCACTTAGGTTTTAAATATATTTTGAATTTATTTTTGCATATGGTGTAAGAGAATGGCCCAGTTTTCCCAGGACCATTTGCTGAAGAGTATCTTTTTCCCATTGGGTATTCTTTACTGTACTGTCAAATATTAATTGGTCATATAGTTGTAGATTCATTTCTGAATTTTCTATTCTGTTCCATTGGCCTATGTATTTCTATGCCAGTATCATATTGTTTTGATCTAGCACTTTTTTGTGGAATCTTTTGGATTCTCTGCATATAGTATCATCCGCATATAATGAGAGATTTACTTCTTCCTAAGTTGGAAGCCTTTTATTTGTTTTTGCTTTCTGACACAAATAGATTTTAAAATAAGCAATTTCACAAGAGACAAAGGAGGGCCTTACATATTAATAAAGGAATCAATCTAACAAAAGCCACTATAATTGTGACTATGTACCCTAAATAACAGTACCTTAAAAATAAGGCAAAAATCAATCAATATAAAGGGAGAAATTTATAGTAACGTACTAACATCAGGGAGCTTTAAAACCCCACTTACACTGATGGATAGACCATCCAATCAGATAATTAGTTAGAAAGCCAACATTTATTTTAAATGACATAGTAGACTTGGTGGACTTACAGATATATGTAAACCATTCTACCCGAAAACAGAGGGTATCCATTCTTTTCAAGTGCACATGGAACATTTTCCAAAATAGATCATATTAGGGAACAGAACAAGCCTCGATAAATTTGAGAAGTTTGAAATCATGTCAAGCATGTTTTCCAACCACAACAGCATAAAGCCAAAAATCAATTTTAAGAAAAAAAAAAAGAAAAAAAGAAAAAAAAAAATGAGGCTAAACAGCATGCTACTCAATAATAAATGGGTCAGTGAAGAATCAAAGATATAAGTAAAAACATATGGAAGTGAAAGAATGTAGAAACACAATGTTGCAAAATCTTTGCGATACAGGAAAAGCTGTTTCAGAAGTTTACAAAGATATAGGCCTACCTCAAGAAACAAACAGAAAAATCTCAAGTAAAGAATTTAACCTTATACCTAAAGAACTAGAAAAAGAATAACAAACAAAGCCCAAAGTTAAGAGAAGGAAGGAAATAAAGATCAGAGGGCAAATATACAAAATAAAGATTAAAAAACAATAGACAAGATCAATGAACCCATGAGCTGGTACTTTAAAAAAATAAACAAAACTGATAAATCTTTAGCCACACTCATCAAAAAAAAAAAAATGACATGGCTCAAATAAATGAAATCAAAAGTGCAAAAGGAGAAATTACAACTCCACAGAAATGCCAAGGCTTACAAGAGACTATTATGAGGGGCATCTGGGTAGCTCAGTGGTTGAGCTTTGTGGACCTTGATCCCAGGTCATGATCCTGGGATCCTGGGATCAAGGTCCACATTGGGCTCCCCACAGGGAGCCTGCTTCTCCCTCTGCCTATGTCTCTGCCTCTCTCTGTGTGTCTTTCATGAATAAATCTTTTTTTTTTTTTAAGAGAATCTACTATGAAAAAATGTT
Organism: Canis lupus baileyi; assembly: GCF_048164855.1. Taxonomy (NCBI): domain Eukaryota; kingdom Metazoa; phylum Chordata; class Mammalia; order Carnivora; family Canidae; genus Canis; species Canis lupus. The sequence continues at coordinate 9,438,274 of NC_132852.1, read as the reverse complement.
AGGACAGTACATTGGACAACCAAAAGAAAAGGACAAATTCCCAGAAACTGCAATCTTCCATTGCTGAATCTGGAAGAAATAGAGTATATGAATAGACTAATTGCTAGTAGTGAAATTAATTAGGTAATGAAAAAACTCCCAGTAAACAAAAGTCCATGTGCATATAGTGACACAGGTGAATTCTTGCAAACATTTAAAGAATATCTATCTTTCTTAAAGTAATGCAAAGAAATTTTGAGTAAGGAACACTTAAATTCATTCTATGAAGCCAGCATCACCCTAATACCAAAATCAGATGAACATACTCTAAAATATACACATATCTCACAGGCCTATATCCCTGGTGAACATAAAGCAAAATTCACAACAAAATTCACAATACTAGAAAATGGAATCCAACAGTATGTTATATATTCCCCATAATCAAGTGCAATATCTTCCAGGGATGTCAGGATGGTTCAATACCTGCAAATCATCAATGTGATAAACCAAATTAACAACATGAAGATTAAAAATCATATGATATTTCTCAATAGGTGCTTAGAATTCATTTGACCAAATTCAACATCCAGTCATGATAAAAATCCTCAAGTAAGTAGGTACAGAGAAAGTATAACTCGCATAATAGAGGCCATATGTGATAAACACACAGGTGACGTCATAGTGGATGGTGTAAACCTGAAATCTTTTCTCCTCTAAGACCTAGAACAAGATAATAATGCCCTCCCCCTTTTTAAGATTTACGTATTTATTGAGAAACAGAGAGAAAAAAAACATGTGGGGAGGTGGAGCACAGAGAGAGGGAAATAGAGTTTTAAGTGGACTCTGCACTGAGTCCAGAGACCAATGTGGGGCTCAATCTCATGACCTGAGACCAAGAGCTGGAGATTTAAGCAGCTGTGCCATCTAGGCACCCCAAGAATGCCCATTCTTAACACTTTTCATCAACATAGTACTGGAAGATCTAGCGACAGTAATTCGACAAGAAACAGTAATAAAAGGCATTCAAATTGGTAAGGAAGAAATAAAACTATCCTTATTTGCACATACGTGACATTATATACAGAAAACTGTAAAGACGCTATCAAAAAAACAATTTGATAAATGAATTAAGGGTGCAGAATAGAAAATTTATATATAAAAATTTTTGATATTTCTATATACTAATAATGAGCTAGGAGAGAGAGATTAAGAAAGTAATCCCATGTGATCTATTGAAAGTCAGCCCTCGACACAAGGGTTTGTAAAAAAAGAAAGAAAGTAATCCCATTTATAATTACATGAGTAAGAATAAAATACCTAAGAATACATTTAACCAAGGAGATGCAAAACTTATAATCGAAAAATGTTAGGGAAACCTGGGTGGTGCAGCGGTTTAGCGCCTGCCTTTGGCCCAGGGCGCGATCCTGGAGACCCGGGATCGAGTCCCACGTCGGGCTCCCGGTGCATGGAGCCTGCTTCTCCCTCTGCCTGTGTCTCTGCCTCTCTCTCTCTCTCTCTGTGTGACTATCATAAATAAATAAAAATTAAAAAAGAATTAAAAAAAAAGAAAAATGTTATTAAGACACTGATTAAAGAAACTTAAGACAGCACAAACAAATGGAAAGATATTCCATGCACACAGATTGGGAGAATCCATGTTATTAATATGTCCATACTACTTGAAGCAATCTACACCTTCAATATAATCCATATCAAAAAACCAATAGCAGTTTTTACATAACTAGAATAAATAACTCTAGAATTTGCGTAGAATCACAGACTCTAAATAGACAAATCAATCTGGATGATGAAACACAAAGCTATAGGTACGCACTCCCACTTCTCAAGCTACACTATAGAGATATAGTAATCAAAACAGTGTGGTACCGACACAATACAAACACCTACATCAATGGAATACATACCAGAAATAAGCTCCTGCTTGTGAGGTCAATTAATATACACCAATGAGGGAATGAATATGCAATGGGAAAGATATTCTCTTCAATAATGATATGGACAAACTGAACAGCTATACGCAAAAAAGAATGCAACTGCACCACTTTTCTGCATACAGAAAAGTAAACTCAAAATGCATTAAAAATTTAAACGTAAGATCTGAAACCACAGAATGCTTTTAAAAATAAGCTGTGAACTCTTAGATATATATATATAGGTCTTAGTAAGACTTTTTTTGGATCTGTCTTCCCAGGAAAGGACAACGAAAGCAAAAATAAACAATTATGACTACATTAAACTAAATAGCTTCACACAGTATAGAAAAATTATCAACAACATGAAAAGGCATCCGACTCAATGGGAGAAGATTTTTGTAAATGACATATTCAATAAAAGGCTAATACCAACATATATAGAGTATTCATACAACTCGACAACAACAAAAAAATAAGACTGTCTGATGAAATATGCAGATATGGGTATTTCTATCCCTCAGGATACAGGGAACATGCCAAACCAACTTTTTCTTCTCTTGTGTATGACTTCAACATTTCAACATTTCCCAGAGCATGTGAGGACCCTTCTCTCCAACAGTTTCCTCCTTAGGAAAGAGGTGATCCTCACACAAAGATCATTTGACACCATTTACGGACTGGGGATTTCTAAATGCATGTGTCCAGACTGATGGCTTTGAACCGCATGATCATCGATCCAAATGATAGTCCCTGTCTACAGGTGCCTGGAATTTAATCTGTTAAGACAAGCAAACAAAAAACCAATTGAGTTTTTACATCAAGCTTGTATTTTCCAACTTACTACAATGTATGCTTCCAAATTTGCTCATTTTTTTCTGTAAGTTATATTTATAGTCTACACATGCAAATTATAAATTACATGATTTCCATTAAATAGTCAGAATATAATACCATTAAGCCACAGACACATCACTTGATTTAAACCCTTAAATAGTTTCCCAATGTTCAGCGGGAAAATCCCAATCCCATATCCAAATTTAGATATTCTTTTCCATCTGGCCTGAGCTCTCTCCTCCCTGAGCCTCTCTCCCTACATCGGTAACATTGCAACCAGGCCTCTTTTCACAGAGCTGGAGACAAGCATTTGCCCCTTTCTAGGGAAAGTACATGCTGTGCACCCCCTTACCCATCTCTATTCCCCTGACATAACTGGTTTCTTCTCACAATTCAAGTCTCATATTCAATGTTACCTCTTCGGAAAAAAACAAAGCACCTTAATATTAGTCTCAATTATCCTCCACCTCTTCACCTTATTGTTTCCTACGTAGGAGTTACCACAATCTTAATTATCTAGAATTCAGGCTTATGTGCTATTCCCCACACAAACCAATACCTGGAAAGGGCCAGGAGCCAGACAGCGCAGGCACAGCGCTCCCCACTCATTAGCCAGCACATAATTCATACCGAGCCCATGGTATCAACCCAAGTTATTTTGATTTAATGACTACAGAAAATATCAGCACTCTTTCTAACCATGTGAAATAGATATCTTCATGTACAAGTAACCTTGGGCTAGTAAATGGAACAAAAAACTCCAAAAATGTTTTGTTTTGCAGCATCCTTAAACAATACATCTCTTTGGTTTTATATCATCTTTGATGTCATCATGATCCAGAGAGAGAAGGGCTTTTATCGGGGGGTAGGGGGGTAGATTGTCCAAGATCCGTATGATTTTTTATCATAATAACATTTATACTACATTTATTTTAAGAAGAGAAAGTTTTTTAGTGTAATAGCCAAATCAAAGGGGGAAATCATGTTAGATAGTATACATTTACAGTTTAGGATTCAAGTAAGTTTTGAATCTTTGAATAAATCCAGAATACACTTAGGCTGGTTTTATAGAAACAGTGTATTTCCAAAAGTTCTCATGAGTACAGTCAATTTTTCCTTCTAAATGTAAGAAAATGCATCTGAGTTTGCTTATAATCCACGCTGCCATTGGTATTTATTAGCAATAAAGTTATTTTGTCAATATTTCCTTTTTTTATTTATTCATGAGAGACACAGAGACAGAGAGGCAGACACAGGTAGAGGGAGAAGCAGGCTCCATACAGGGAGCCCGATGTGGGACTCGATCCTGGGTCTCCAGGATCACACCCCAGGCTGCAGGCAGCACTAAACCACTGCACCACCAGGGCCACCCTATTTTGTCAATATTTAAAAGTCATTTTGTAACTAATGTGGCACTTTTGGAACAGGCAAGGATGCTTTCCTGAAAATGCTTATACTTTACAAACTAACATGAAATAGACAACTGTTATTTTGCTTCAGATTTCTCTTTTTGTTACTGGGAATGATTTAATGTATCTTAACAGTTTCATTAAATGCTTATGTTAGTTCATTAGACACAATACTCAAAATATAGTTTCGTATCCTTCAAAACTCCTTTCAAAGGAAACTTAAAATCTACTTACAGTTAACTTTTCTCACATAAAAATATTTATCCAAAAATAACAGCATATTCTGGCCACAGTGGGACACGAGTAAGCTGTCAGTCATTGCCCACTATACAACTAAAATTACATGTGAAAAAAATTTCATATTGTAATTTCATGGTTCTTCTTGAACAAAGAAAATCTGATTGATTGCAATCATTTACACAGTCAGAGAAGAGAAGAGTCTAAAAAAAATTCAAATACATCATTTTAGGCTTCTATCTACAAAGCTTTGAGAAGTGAACTAAAATGAGAAATCCTGCACTCCTTCCAGATTGCATAAAGCAGCTGTGAATTCAGATTCCACACTTCATCTTTCATTTTGATGTGCATTCTTTTGATCCCCGGAAAGAAATATATTTATAATTTCCAAAAGAACTGCCTCAGAGGTAAGTGGTATCCAAATATTGTTCTGCAGAGATAAAAAATATACAATGTCAGTGGTATTTGGCTGTGGATTGATGATACATTGCAGGAGAATATAGAGACATCATTTCTATAAAACTTGTAACATTATGGTTTAGGGACTATTTAACCTTTAACACAAATCATTTTTATTTTCCCACTGGAATTTAAAGCACTTTATTCTGTTATATTGTATTTCTTTTTGTTTCCCCATTTTCCCTGCACTACACCCACTGAAAATTTTGTCTTTGGCAAGCTGTAAAAAAGAAAAGAATAAGGAATATGATTGCAAGGCAAACAAACCAAGCAAACTGGAAAACCAATTTCCTTGAGAAGGTATATTTTTAACATAAATGAGCTTAAGTCCATGACAGCAAAAGATCCTTAAAAATTAGGAAGTGGTTTTATGGTTTTTGCTTTTTTTTTTTTTCTTTTCTGATGAGCTCTGCCAGACAAACTGAGGAATAAACACTAACAAATAGACAATATGAAAAATAAACACACAGGAAGCAGTAAATTGGATCCTGGTATAGCCCCCTTCAATGTTGTAGAATGTGCATCGGAATTACTTGAAGGTACATCACTGGCAGAGAAGAAAACAACAAACTTTAAGCAATCTTGAAGAAAAAAGAAAGGGCAGAGTCTGAGAGATCATTTCATAAACATCCTGGCATCAGTGACATACCCCGAGTCCTTCTGTTGCTGTATTTGGTGAAGACACGTGCTTTCCTTAAGTTCTTCCTACAGGGGTGAGAGTCAACATGTCTCTTCTTTCCCCCTGACAGGATCACATTGGCGTTGGCATGCAGTGCCAAAGAGAAATATAAATAGTAAAATATTTTGAGTTCTACTAGGACCATAAAAATGATTTGTTCTAAAGGTTAAATAGTCTCTGAACTGTATTCTTACAAATTTTATAGGAATGATGTCTCTATATGGGGAACCATGCATCATCAGTTCACCGCCATGAACCATGACATTGTACATTTCTATTTTTTGCAGAACTGTATTTGGATAGCATTTGCCTCTCAACAGATCCTTCTAGATACAGAAGCAATGGACATTTTATGTAAGAATGAAATAGGGAATCATGACTTTAAATGGAACAATGTATCATTCAACAGAAAGGTTACGGGAAAAGTGTTTTCTGTGTGACAGTGTTTTGTGTTTCTTCAGTTTTTAAAGCAAACCAGTTTCCTCTGCACAGAGAGTACAGTAGTTTAATATAAATTAACATTCAAAATCAGTAACTTTGCCTTTTTATAAAACATGCTTGAGATGTGGGAGTTTTTCAAAGCTTACTAATTAATTATATTTAAGGATGTAGTTTTATAAAAGGATGCATAAGATTGCCAATTATCTGTTGAAATCAGGTTATACGGAAAATCATTCAAGGAAACCCTAAATTTTTAAATTTAATGAATGTCATAGTCAACTATTCTCCATACATTACAAAAAGTCTACAGAAATATTAAATTGTTTTTCTATGTAGGAAACATTATGTCAGACTCAAAATAACTGTAAGAAATGACTTCATCATCTTTATTTTCATGTGGCTTCTTCTGTCTCTCCCTAAGTTAGTAAAGGTATTCTGGACTAATTGATAATTTGGTAGAAAGTTTATTTTTAAGATATTTTCTGGAAAAGCCCTTATCTCTTGGGTACATTTCTCTCCCAGTATGGTCTTAGTATAGCACACAATATTATACTTCATCACTTTGATGGAGCATAAAGGATTAAGGATATTTTCTCCACATATAGCAAAATAAAATTAACTTAGTTCCCAGTAGCAATAAAACTGCTTATTTCTAAATACCTTTACATAAAGGACAAACATTATTGTGTTTAGGATCAGATTTTTCTCCAAATTCTTCCAAGCATTGGCCAGGGAGACATCAATTCATTTAAGTTTCTATCTCCAGGCAAATAGAGAGGGGCTTATACTACAAATGGGTGAAACAGGTTGTTTTAAAAAAAAAAAAGTCAACTGTCACAAAATATGCAAACTTTGTATCTACTATTGTATTGCCATAAAAGCAAATGCTATTTGAAATGGTATTTTAAATTTGAACTCAAAATCTCAACACATGAAAGGCAGAATTTTCTTCCACAAGTATTACTTCCTCTGATCTTTAAAGCCAAACTAAAACCCTTCCTCTGCATCAGGTGGGCTTTCACTATGCATAGAGCTCAGTTTTTCCTCTCTCAACCCCGCAGTCTTTACTGTTATTCACTTTCTGATTGGAAAACATACTGACAGGGTAAGGTACTTCTCTACACTGAATCCTCACATCACAGTTTTTATGTTTAGAATAGCCACTATGAGGTTATCTGTAAAAGTCAGATATTTCAGCATTGTTGCATTTAATCTTTGGAACTGGGCTATGCACAACTGAGTCTATCTAACTTTAGCTCTTGACTCACCTAGCCACATTATGTGACTGAACACTGTGAAGTCATTATTAGTAGTTTTAATCTGAAGCTGTTTGGTATTTTAATTTTTTTAACATTTTATTCCTTAATTCCACAATATTAGGAATTTCATTCCAGCAACCCTGTGAAATTCCAGATGATTTCTGACACAAAGTGTGGTCCACGTTAATTTTTAACAAGGGGGTTTCCCAGAGGCATAATTTCACAGGAACTCAGGTAAGTGAATCGTGGATGACTGTAGCTAGCTATTTTTCTTCTACATAGTATTTTATAAGGTGTTTAAGTAGTGAATAACAAACATCAGAGAGAGGTTCTCAATGATTGCATCCTTTGCTTGTGAGTGAAGATGAATTTTTATTTTAGATGAAATAAACTCATTGCATTTTACATTCAAAGAATCTTCTCAGAATCAAATGACAAATCATCTCCCTTCCATAGTTCAGTACCTGATGGTTGAAACCATGGGAACATATGCAGATGTGTGGCTTCATCACTATAGACAGCAAGAGCCCTCGTTCAATTCAGACTTAAAGCAAATTGTGGTTAGCAATGAACTAACGGAGAATAACCACTGTATCATGGCTAAATATTTCCAAATACGATGTAAGAATTATATTAAGTCCAAAGTTAACTGATCATGTGCTAAGAATTACCTTTAGTCAGTTATTTTTACGTTAAATCTTTCCAGAGTGATCCAAAACACATATACACAGCCATGTACTTCTGTGCATGCACGTATACAAAATCATTTCATGAGTGTGTCCTAGTCATAAACCTCACACCCACAATTTCCTTGCTACATCATAATTCCATAGATAATGCATCACAAATAGATGACAGCAGCAAGTAAAAATAGCACAAACCAGTTATTTTTTTCAACTTAATATGAACTGGTGTGTTTATCCACGCTTTTTGTTTTCAACTTTCTGGGCAATAGTTATTTCAGTTAGCCTTGTGTTTGCAAATGTTTATTTTTCTGTAATTTTTTTCTTCATTTAACATCTCTAAACTCACCACTTAAAAAGAATATTGATATACAACTTTAAGTTTTTATTTAAAGTCCAGTTAGTTAACATACAGTGTAATGTTAGTTCCAGGTGTGCAATATAGTGATTCAACCCTTCCATTCAACCCATTTGTAAAATGTCTACACTACTCAAAGCAATCACATTTAATGAAATCCCTGTCAAAATACCAACAGCATTTTTCACAGAGCCAGAATAGACAATACTAAAGTTTGTATGGAACCACAAGACCCTGAATAGCCTAAGCAACATTGAAAAAACAAGGCAAAGCTGTAGATATCACAATTCTGGACTTCATGCTCTGTCACAAAGCTGCAGTGATGAAGACCGTATGATGCTGGCACAGAGACAGACTCAGAGATCAATGGAACAGAACAGAGAACCCAGAAGTGAACCCACGACTACATGGTCAATTAATCTTTAACAAAGCTGGAAAGAATATCTGATGGGAAAAAGACAGTCGCTTCATCAAATGGTGTGGGGAAAACTGGACAGCAATACGCAAAAGAATGAAACTGGACCACTTTCTTACACTATACACAAAAATAAATCCAAATGGACTGAAGACCTAAATGTGAGACCCGAAACCTCAAAATCCTAGAGGAGTACACAGGTGGTAACGTTTGTGACATCAACTGTAGCAACTTCCTTCTAGATATGTCTCCTGAGGCAAAGGAGACAAAAGCAAACATAAACTATTGTGACTATATAAAAAAAAAAAAACGCTTCTGCACAGTGAAGGAAATAATCAAAGGCAACCTACTGAAAGAATGGGAGATTTGCAAATGACATATCCAATAAAGGATTAGTACCCAAAATATATAAAGAACTTATAAAACTCAACACTCCCAAAAATGAGACGAGATCGGGCGCGTTCAGGGTGGTATGGCCGTAGACCCAAAAATGAGAAATCCAGTTCATAGGCAGAAGGCGGACACAGACATTTTTCCAAAGAAGACACACAGATGGCCAGCAGACACATGAAAAGAACTTTTTTTTTTCTTTTAATTAATGATACAACTACTTTTCAGAGTAGTGGTGCTTATTTGCATTAAAAAGTCCTCTTAAAATTGTAGTCTTTTCTTTTCAGTTCCTTAAGTCTTTCATGATGGATGCTTTCCTTACGTAGTTCATTGATATAACTGTAGTTTGTATAAAAATGGACACTTAGAGCAGCCCAGGTGGCTCAGTGGTTTAGCACCACCTTCAGCCCAGGGTATGATCCTGGAGACCCGGGATCGAGTCCCACGTCAGGCTCCCTGCATGCTGCCTGTGTCTCTGCCTCCCTCTTTCTGTGTGTCTCTCATGAATAAATAAATAAAATCTTAAAAAAAATGAACACTTAAATTACAGTCTTTTAACTTAAATATATTTTGCATATTATATTAAACTTGACTAAATAATAGATTTTATAATTCCCTAAAATGCTCATCCTCCTTGATTTAACTTTTATAAATCTACGTTTATTAGAGACCCTTATTTAGAAAAATACTAGGTATTTTTTTAAAAAACAAACATTTTTGTAAACATTTTGTAAACACTATGACTAATGAAACATAGTTAGCTTCAGCGTCAGAGGGAGGTACCAGAGGAAATCATGAAAAGCCAGTCAACTCAAGAGCAGCCAGTGACAAGCCCTGCACAATTACTGCTGTGGGGGGACGTGGGCATGGAGTTTGTAGCTCTTCCAATTTTCCAAATGAGCCTGGGAATTGGGATTTTGACCTTATGTCTCATGACTTTTTAGTGTCAGCTTAAAATTGCTTTGCATTTATGTGAGGGAAAATATGCATGAGTACGTGTGGATCTGATGCTCAGGCCCTCCATCTCTGTTGTCTGAGCTTTCAAAATCAACTACCACCCTTTTATAAAAAGGGGAACAGAGATCTAGAAAATTGAAGTCATTTGCCCAAACACATAGGGCAAGGTAATAAACTTTAAAATCAGATACTGGAAGATATGAGATATACTACGTTTAAAATGTGTTTCCATAAGTAACTTCATTGTGATGAAATTTTGAGTCAACCTGCCAATAAAGATTCAGGAACAACAAAGATGGAGACTCCACCCAAATAACACAGATCACCATCTGCCCTGGATTATTTCAAATTCAACCTGAATGTAGGTTTAGGCCAAATGATTTCTGAATATTTGTGTTTCTGGAGAAGGATAAAGGCAGAACTCTGAATTACACTGTAAAACAAGTGCCTTATAGAAAAGTACATTTTAAAATATGCAATTACTCCATGATTTCAGATGGACATTAACAACGAATGTAGGCCAAAAATCCTGCATGACTAAATTGTCCTGACTGGCTCTTTGGACAGTGTGAGATGCTGTTCGACCCTAGCCACACAGCTACACCCTCTGGCACTCAAGCAGCAAGGCCAAAAGAATCTCATTTAAAAAACAAAAAATGCTTTTGGTAAACATTCTGCAGAGCCAGTGCCAGCTGGAAAATAAAATTCTGTTGATTTTGCCAAACCGATTTTGGTGAGTCTACGAAAAGATTATATAAAGGCATTTCTTCCCACAGCAATACTGTCTGGAAACTATGTGACTTTTCTAGGCTAAAGTTAATAAAATTGGATTTTGACATAAATGTTGTTAACTACATGTTCAAAGACAGTACAAAACTACTAGACACCTTTAGGTTAATTAGCTTAAAATTTAAAATGCTAAACACCTAACTTATAGCACATCTCTATTGCCTTTTTCCTCAGCATATAAAATAAGGTTAAAATGTTCTAACTAAATAAGATTAAGCATTGCTAAGGGAACACTTTTAAAATTGCCTCATATCATTAATTGGCACTCAATAAATTTCTGCGAATCCTTCCTGAAATTCTGTTTTAGAAGAACAGCAGCAAATTTTAGCATTATTCTCTCTTCCTAAATATACTACATTAACCTTTGCCTTATCATTTGTTTGGCATAAAGGGAGGCCCTATAGCATAAAAACTCGGATTTATCGTGGCTTCTTCTAAATTCACAGATATTTTTTCCAAGCATGAAATTCTCTCTAAATCAACATGCACAATGAATGTATATATGAACATTAGCCAGAAATGAAAGTATTATACACTACGATCAACTCTTCTTCAAATGCACAAAAAGTGAGGCAGCAGCATACATTTTTCTAATAACGTGCCTTTGCCTTTAGAAAACATCTTACTCTAGACATAGTTCATTGCAGATATTTCGCAAGATTTGGTCACTTAACAGCAATCACGTAAGACACAAAGGTCCGTGAGGGAGAAGATCTGGATTTTCGTAAACATTCCTTCTGAGCTCCCCTATTCGCAACACCTTCTGTTCTGAAGGGTATCCAGGCTGACCCCCCGGCTGACTTAATCACTCCACAAACATGTTCTGGGTGCCTACAAAGCCCAGGTGCCAGTTTAGTTACCATGCACAGGGCAGTGCACAAGAGCGGCCAAATTCCTGTCTTCCTGGGCAAACATTCCTGTGGGGAAAGACAGATAAAAAATAAAAAATGAGAGAAAAGGTAAATACTTAAAAATCATGTGGCCGTAATTGCAGAGCACAAAAATCCAGCTGGGTAAAGGCACTGAGTGGGCTGCCGTTCATCTCTGAAAACATTAGCTAAAACTTTCCTTTTCTGAGTATTAGATCATGAGTCCTTATTCAGAATAGAAATATTTGCATTTCTGTATTTTCTCTACTTTCACTTTGTAAAAAAAGTTTATTTATTTATTCATGAGAGAGACAGGCAGAGACACAGGCAGAGGGAGAAGCAGGCTCCCTGTGGGGAGTCCAACAGGAGACTCGATCCCATGACCCCGGGATCACGACCTGAGCCAAAGGCAGCTGCTCAACCACCGAGCCACCTAAAAGCCCCTACTTTCACTCTTAATCTGGTAACTGATCCTAAATTTTAAGTATGATAATATAAAGAGGAAGTGGAATTGTTTTGGCTTTGGAATCCACGCAGCAATATGCTTAAATTTCCTCTGTGTGCACCACAGAAAGGGGTGACCCCTGCCCTGGGATAATCTTTCTTTGTGAGCTTCATCCCCATAAAACATTCATTTGCATTTAGTGTACGCACTGTGGTCGAGGGGTGTTCTCAGTCTTATTTTTCTGCTATTAAATCATCAGTGATCCTATCAGTGGTCCAGTTGGGCTCAGGTTTGGAAAGATGCTTTTCTGAAGCTCAGGTTGCGATGTGAAGCCCTATTAGTCAAGTAGTAAGTATCCTCTGGAGTGAAATTATCCTCATCCTCTCTATTAAACAGACTGGACAAAAGTGATTTTTCAGTTGAATAGTGGATCTTGGCTCTTTGGGGAATAACAACACACAAAGTGAGAGAAGACTAAACAATTTTTCTAGCAAAATCCAGCACATGAAACACCTAATCTAATACACATGCACCACAAATGAAAACTATCTTGATAATATATATCATACCCCTAGAACTCCTAAATATGTACATTTAGATTGGATTTGGATTATAAGTGAATTAACCCTGAAGGCTACAGGAGTAGGAGAAGATTATTTCACTTTTACTCCACAATTTGGTCTAAGTTCCGGTTAATCATTTTACAGAACTTTTCAAAATTGTGTGACAAAAGAAACAGATACAAATCCATCTTTTCATTAGAAAAAAAAATCCTTTATTTTTTAGAAAATTAAGGGCATGAGAAGTTTTTTAACAGCATATTTCTAACAAATTCACATGCGCCCAGTAGTGAAAAGAAAAATGATAATGCAGTCTAGCCAGAATTTAAAAAGATTTAGAAGACCTAAGGATAGCAGAATGCAGCCCACATAAGGACAGAATAAATCTTAAAATATGATGCATGTGCATGCACGTGCGTGTGTGTGAAGCAGGTGAATTGGTTAATAACTCCTCCTGAAGGCAAAAGGAAGTGATAGATACCAAGGATGTTTTTTATTAATGAAGTAGATCATGAGATTGTATAAATGTAGTAAGCAGGGATGTAAAAGATTAATTAGCTCATTATTTTAGATAAATTCTCAGGAAAGAATAGATATAGGATAGCTTTAACACCTTTATCTCGAAGATTTGTAGTTTTTTTAATTGAAAGAGATTTGATATTTACCAGGAAAAGGATAGGTGGGAAAGAAAGCAAGACAAAAGCTAAGGAACCCTGAATATATTTAGTAAAAGCAGGTCACTTTTATTACGTAATTTTAACACGTTGACGACTCATTACATTTTGACCTTTGCTCCCCCAGCAATTCAGTCTGGTGGGAAATTGATCACGTTTTATATATTTTGATTTTATTTTTGTTCAAGCTAAATACAGTCTCATCAGTAGTAACGGGGAGACTATGACACTAAAACTAGAATGTCCAGATAGTGAGGAGAGGATTCCACTGGTTTCATCCAGTTGGATGAAATCGGTCATGTTAGGGAAGGGATCTATTTCTTCATGGGCCAGGTACTGGGAGGGGCAAGAGAGAGGACGGGAGCAAAACTGATGGCCTTAACGTTGCTTAAGATTTACTTGAGCATCACTGAGTTTCTTCTTTTTGAAGGGGAACTCGAGACTCTAGGAATGCCATCAGAAGGCAGACCTACAAAAAAGTTAACATTTTCACACTCACAGTGTATAACAAATCAAGGGACTAATTTTATGCCAACCCTGAGGGAAACCATATGTCATTCAGACAAAATGGTTTCCTGGAGCTTATCCTCTCAATATTGTTTTTATTGTAGCCAGCCTGCAGGGCCCTAAATTAATGTCATTCGAGTTGTATTGAGCCCTAGGAGGAGCAATTGTCAACTCTGTGGCCAGAAGTCCTTTCTAAATACACTCATTGACTCCTTATCCACCTAAAAGTAAAACACAAAGGCTTTTTATTGATAGATTTACCCATTCAAATTGCTAATAAAGATCCATCAACCAGAGATTAATCTGGCCAATCACATGCTACACTATATAATACAAATGCCAAACAATAGGAGAACTCCAGCTATTCGGACAGGAAAGACGGGCGCATAATTAAAGTATCAGAATGAGGGAGTTAGACTCCTATAGATACAAAATGCTGCAGACACTCCAGTTTGAATGCCTGACTCTGTTACTTTTATTATTTATTTTTGATAAGAGTGCAGTGTCCCAAGAACATGGATCAAATCCATTTTTTCCAACAATTCCTACTTCTAGGCCCAGACGTTCAGGGAAGTGTTAGTACAATAATGGAGCAAGAGCTGATGTAGGGTCAATGGGAAGAAAGAGGGGAGGGAGAGAGAGGGAAGCACAGAGGAAGGGAGGAGGGGCGAGGACAGATAATGAAGTATGTAAAGGGAACAGTCTCCTCAGGCAAAGAGTTCTCAATGCTCTTAAAATACTGATTACCTGCCTGGTGTCTGCTAGGAATGCAAAATCATCTTACTACTAAAGCCTGTTTTTTTTTTTTTTTAATTTTTATTTATTTATGATAGTCACAGAGAGAGAGAGAGAGGCAGAGACACAGGCAGAGGGAGAAGCAGGCTCCATGCACCGGAAGCCCGATGTGGGATTCGATCCCGGGTCTCCAGGATCGCGCCCTGGGCCAAAGGCAGGCGCCAAACCGCTGCGCCACCCAGGGATCCCCTAAAGCCTGTTTTGTAGACTTTTGGAAAACACCAGCGCTCAAAGTATACTTTCTTCTAGAAATTAATGACAGCAAGAAAATGAAAGAGAAAATTTCAAAAGTAAAAAGTCCCTTGAATTGGTTAACGCGATTACTGATGCGGAAATCACTTACTAACTACCCATTTGCTAGAGAAAAAGCAAGTTGTCCCAGCTGTCACTTTGGGGCATGCAATACAGACAGTACCCCGTCTTGGAACCATCAGCAAAGCGGTGCATTTCTGTATCTCCACCAGCATGACGAAATGCAGAGTTAAACAGTTGTGCAGTTTTCAGTCAATGTGATGAATAAAGAAAAGCCATCTAGAAAATTCTACATTGTGGTTTTTTTTTTTTTATGATTTACATTCCTATTCATCCAATAATCTTTATTGGAGAGATTTCACTAGTATCTCTGCATTGGCATTTCTAGATTATACAGAGTGGTCTCTAAATATTATCCCAGAGTAGATAGAAAAAGTAACCTAACGTGTTTACAGTCAGTTCAGATCTCAGTTTCTGCAGTTTATTTTCAATTTGCCTTCCGTATACAAATGCTTTGAATGAATATTTCCTTTTTTGAGTTACTTTTATCGTGATTTGACTCCATCTTAATTTCAGAGTTCTACAAGCATTATATATTATGGAGTAAATCAGGCAGCTATTCAACTTCAGAACCTCTGGGATCTGAGTGTGACTTTTAGCTACACATTTCTACTGTCTTATAATCCCCTCTAAACTTTATATATGGTCTTTTCTGAGGTTTGTTCAGGGAGCTTAGACATCTAATCCATTTCCCTTGTGAGAACGTGACTCAACGGTTTGGGGGGATTAGAAGTATTCAGGTCAGCTTGGTAACAACCCAGGCCTTAGTATCATATACCCAGCAAGGTTTAGAACTTCCATAAAACTTCTAAATTCTTGGTTTTACTTCTCCTGCAATGTTTTTACCCCTCCTCCAGTGCTTGCAATAAACTTTTATGTTAGAAAAGAAAAAATATAGGAACTAGAAACGTATACCATATATTTTTTAAAGTTTGCCTTTTTTTTTTTTTAAGAGGATAAGGATTTGTCACACAGTGATAATTTTACCAAATGCCCTAAGAAACAAAATTAGCAGGTCTACTATTCCTAGTTAGGAAAGTGAATACATGAAGGCTGATACTCTCAACTGTAAGATTATATTAAAATATTTTCAGTGGAGTACTGAAAAATGTCTATAAACTATTAATTGTCCTCATCATTTTCAATCCTAAGAACTTTACAAAGAAAGATATTTTTAGCTCCATTAGTAGACTTATTATCTAAAAACCAGAGAATTTCAAAACATACTGTAAGATCGATTCGAGTTTTACTTTTTGCTTCACATATTACTCACACCACCAGAGGAAATTACTGTGATGACTTCTAAATAGGTTCACCACAAATGAGAGGTTGGTAACCTCTTAGCAAAAATAGCTTAAGACTAAGTAATAGACATCTTAACACTGAAATCCTTAACGTTGGAGAAGAAGCACTGGGTATGTTGCACATTGTCTTCCTATTTTGGCAGAATTTATATTGCAACCAACTGATCAACCCATTTGCTAAAGGTGTGCATCTCAAATTGCACTTAGGTGATCACTTTATCTCAATCCTGCAGCAGAAAATCTAGTAACATGGACACAGAATCCTGGAATGTAATTTTTTTCCTATGTGCAGGGTAAAGGGATACTGCATTTAAGTCCAAGAAGCAAAGTAACTGGGGTGGCAAGGGAATGCATTTTATTGATTATAGCAAAGAAAAGGTTCAATTGGCTCACACTACTTGGTCTTGACATAGATGCAACTTTGCTGAGAAGAAAATGAGTATGAGGTAATGCCGTCATAAATAATTGCTTAAATCATCTCAGCACTATGGAAGCTGAAATTTTGTAAAAGGAGAAAGCCCTGTAAATGTGAAAGCACGGTAAAGGCAAGCTCTTAAGGTAATTGAGGATTTTTCATTGGACAGATGCTTAATACAATACACAGCTTTAAATCTAAGTACGGAGTTTCCTCCAGTTAATAACTGCAGATCAAAGCAGCTTTTACATTTTTTTACTACTAGCTTTAGCTACTGCAAACAAAATTAAAGGAACTAATGGAACATACACAATAAAATACCCTTCCATCCAACGTTGTATAGTGACACAAGGAGGAGAGGGTATTTGTTACAAATAGCCCAAAAGCTTTTAAATGTATTTCTCATCTAAATATTGAAATCAATATTGATCTGTATTTTTAAAAAAGAAAACAAAACTCAACAATGGATTTAACAAAGACCATTAAAATATACTAATATAATTTCCAGGATTTATTCTTGCCTCTTTTGGGAACACCTAGTATTGAAGAAGGAGGAGTGGAAAATGTAATGCCACTTATATCATGCTTTTGGTCTATTTTTCCAAAATACTTTCTAATCTCAATATATACAAGTTTTTATCCTGGTCAAATCTAATTCCACATTTTCAAAGATTTTAATTCTCTTTAACTAGCAGGTTAATAAAATTACCTAGTAGATAGTAATAAAAGGTAGGTATCCTGCTAAATGATTTATATTTATCATTTCATTTCATTTTCATGGGAAAAACTTGATAGGAAATCATCTTATTTTATAGCTGAGGATAGCACAGAGAGGTTAAGCGATGTACTAGAGCTCCTACCGCCAGTAAATCCAGGACTGGCCTTCAATAAGGGAGGCAGCATAGTAGAAGACTCAGAGCATGACTCTGGAGACACAACCCAGACTGGGGATTATTTCTGCCACTTGCCAACTTTGTCTTCTGTAGGTTGGTTGCCTACATGTGCTTCATTTCCCCCTTCAGTAAATTAGGATAATGGCTTCAAAGGGTTGTAATATTAAATATGTTGATATTATTAAGATACTATAAAAGTTTTGGTAAATAAAAGAGGTATCTCTGACTTTTCAAAACTGGATTTTCTTCTGTGTTTTTCAATACTGCCCCTTGACTACCCTCCCAAAGTGGTTTGTTTCCATTAAATGTATCATCCACCAAATATGCAGAGGAGGAAATATGGAAAATTATATGTTGCCCAGAATTGATAGTTTTTGGTCAAATGGAATACATTTAAGT
The DNA here is from genome assembly GCF_048164855.1 of Canis lupus baileyi. Lineage (NCBI taxonomy): Eukaryota > Metazoa > Chordata > Mammalia > Carnivora > Canidae > Canis > Canis lupus. The sequence continues at coordinate 9,420,275 of NC_132852.1, read as the reverse complement.
AACAGGCAACAGAACACATGAAAATAACTTAAAAGGAAAATTTTAATGTATATGCCTGACAAACCATCAATTGCAAGGATTTCTACCTACCAAAGATATTTTTTTACCCAAACAATACAATGTTACTTTGGAATTTACTTTATAAACTGTGTACGTATCTATAAAATTCTCATGAGAATTTTGTTAAGTGTGTTATTTTTTCAAGTTATTCTCATTTAAAATAGGATTTTCTTAAAAAAATATTTTCTCAAATATACAAGCACTACTTTCCATTACTCCCTTAATTTTTCCCAGATGTTGCATTATGTACATATATCTTATAATACAAATTGTAATTTATATTAAGACAAAATGTATTATTTGCAAATATTCCTTTATGCTCAATTTTTTTTTCCTAGAAGAAACCTGAGAATTATTCTACACAAAACTCACAGAGGTAAAATAAGATTGTTAGATCCAATCTTTTTTTTTATATAAAAGACCTTATTTTTTAAGATTTATTTATTTGAGAGAGAGAAAGAGGGAAAGAGTGAAAGAGCACAAGCAGGGGAGAGGGAGAAGCAAACACCCTGACAAGCAAGGAATTTGACTCAGGACTTTTACCTGAGTGTATACCCATGTATATTGTATAGTGAAGAGCTTAATTACCATATGTACAACCAAACACATTACTGGATAAACAGTTGAAAAAATATTTAATTTATTGGCATCTAAGTATAGTATAGAAAGACTAAGATAGAAAGACTAAAGTGTAAGGCACCATGACACAGAAAGATGAAAGCTTAGATCTTATTTTAATTCTCCAGTTCCAGCATAATAAAGGAGACTTTTGGTAATTTAATTTGGTGTGTTTCAATTTCCTTTGCCCATAGGTCTAAATTCTATTAAATGGCTAGTATTAGGCGATTCCCTTTCACATTTAATCATAGATTGGCCAAGAAAGCAATGCATCCTGTAAATATTTAAGAACATGAAATGAGAATGAACTTCTTACTTAATAGTGTCCCTATCAAGTAATAAAAGTATGATATATTGATAAATATAATGTACTAAGCAGATTACAGATATATTTCATTTTATTCAACAGATGCCTAAAAGTTGTATATAAATCACATTTTTTTCCCGTCTGAACCATGATTTAAACAAAATTGAATATGTAGAGAGATCTGCTGTGCCCTCACCTCCCTTTCTCCCTGGTGAGACCTCATCTGACCACTGAAATGTTCCCGGGAGAACTCACTGCCGTCTCTAACTAGGGAAAGTGCCAAAGCTTGCAGATGAAGAGACCATAGACTATAACCAAATGTCTAGATGAGAACCTGATAACGAGCTGGCAAGATGATCACTGATCACTGAGGGCAGAAACCACTGTGCCCCTCCTCTCATAGGATTTCAGCCACTTATTAAATCCCACTACTGGAACAAGACAACAACGAGAAGTTCTATAAAATTAACAAACCTAAACAGACATAACCTAATGGACAATAAGCAAAATACTCAGAGAATGCAGAATCTAAAACAAACAAAAAAAGTTTTGTTTTTTTTTTGAGGAGACAGGCAAAATTTGAACACCAGTGTAGTAACATGGAGAGAACAGACAAGGACACGCAAGCTCCATTCACACACAGACTTACTGCTGGATTTTAAAGGATAAGATTTATGAACTTAATCTTACAAGGTATCAGAAGAAAAAGAGAAAAAAGAAATCCTCAACCACTAAAGAAACAAACAAGTCCAACTAATCATGGCATCTGCACATGTAGTAAATGGCTAGAACATTATAGTCTCCATACAATGCAGAGTGATAAGGACAAGAGGTTGCTAGTTTCAAGTAAAAATATCATTGTTATGAGAATGAAAATGGATACTTTGGGAAATGCAAGATGTTGAAAATTTTTCATTTATATACCAAAATAAGAAAAATATTCAAAGATAATTCTAAACAAGCAACCAAATCAGAACACATACTAGAGTACACAAGACAATGAGGGGAAAGTAACAAGGAGTAAGTCACTAAGCCTGCAATGTGTGTGGTTGTATAGAATGGCATTGCAGAGCTTCAATATTACATAAGGATTTTTGAAGAAATATACTGCAGGGGGAAAGCCCAATAATAGCAGAGTATTAAAAGTAACAGTCATCTCAGAATAAGCTAGATGTTTCAGTGGGCTTTGAGATTACAAAAGTCATATTTAAAATGTCCTAGTCTCAGTGGAGGAGACTGAGAAAGTAGGTAAATATAAAAATATTCAGTGTGTCCTGTCTTATTTAGGAAGATGGAAAGAGAAATAGAGAACTCGAGAATTTCATAAGATAACAGGGAAATACAAGGGGGGGGGGGGTTACAATTACTATGAGAGAGAATTTATCTTTAGTGAAGTGAAAGATGCTTAAGAAATCCCAAATTAAAAAGGCAACTCAGTTGCACCTGTAAAAACAAGTGAGGAAAAATGAGGTAACAAAATACAATAAATACTAAGCAAACATGATGGAGAAATCAGATGCAACTGCTATTGTATCATAAGACATGGACTCGATTATTCCATTCCAACAATAACAATTTTCATAAGGAAACACACTTGGAAACATTAATTTAAAAAATTTTACAATGTTTTCTTCAGGCCTATACAAACACAACATAGATCAAGAGTAGAAATGTTATCTACAGGGTGGGATTTAATATTAAAGCTATTAAGCAGGAGAGTACTCTTAAATTAACGTTTGGATCAACAAAGTGGACACAGAGTTAAAGCCAAAGGAAATGTTCAACCTTAGAAGTCTTGATGATAAAAGTATAGTATAAGCAAGGCAGCATAAAGTGATAAAATACATAATTTATGAAAGAGAATGAGCAAAATTTCTGTTTATGTGTAAATAATAACAGAAATTTTCAAAATATTCAAATTTTGAAGCCACATTGATACTGGAAAACCTCAATAAATTTTTCAAAATTATGTAGTCAAGAATAAAAGAAAATTGAAGACAGACCATCAAAAATTTGTATAATATAACCAGCAAAGTCTTTTAATAGATGCATCCTTCAAGTTAAGGATGTTTACATATCCATGAAACTAAGAAAAATCAATCATGTATGTGTACACAGTTTCTGATATTATAATTTAAATAGATATAATGAAAATAACAAAAAGATGACTTACATGTTTAATTGAAATGGAATTTATGTTCATAATAGCTCAAAGTAAACTTTAGACTGAAACTAACAAATTCGAGTGAAATCATCCTTTATAAGAAAAATTTACTCTTAAACATTTTAATTATAAAAGAAAAAAGCTATTAAGAAGAGAAATTAATTACTCATATTAAGAAACTGAGAAATGGGAATGCCTGGGTGGCTCAGTGGTTGAGCATCTGCCTTTGGCTCAGGTCATGATCCCAGGGTCCTGGGATCGAGTCCCACCTCAGGTTCCACACAGGGAGCCTGCTTCTCCTTCTGCCTATGTTTCTGCCTCTCTCTCTCTCTGTGTCTCTCATAAATAAAAATTTTTTAAAAAAGAAACTGGGAAATGCATAACAACATAAAAGTTTAAAGTAATGTTAAATTACAATAAAAATGTGTAATACAAGACAAAATAGAAGAAAGAAAAGTATATGTAAATAAAATCAAAAGCATTTAAAAAATCAAGTGTGTGTGTGAGAGAGACAGAGACAGGAGATGTGGAGAGAGCAGTTCTGGGAAGACTCATTAAAGAAAAAGAAAGAGGGTTGAAGTGGACAAGTTTAGAACAGAATGCCCCCAGTAGAGCGACAGAAGACAAGTTCACTTCAAGGTGGTAGAGTGCAGGAAGCCAGGGCTGCCAAGAAACAGGTAAAAGTATTTAGCTAAAATTGTTAATTAATTGCTACATGCCAAGTGTGGGCTGATGCAAGAATTAGAACCCCAGAGTGCCCAAGCCATAGCAGTGACTATACCTCTGTGAAGTATAGTCTTCAGAGACCTCAACCTGCACTCACTCCTGAGAAAACTCAGAATCAGGGCAACAAATCAGGAAAAACAAACCAACCAAAGAATGGGACAAATAAAAGGAGAAATAGTCCCATCTGCAACCATACTGGGATATTTATTTTCATATTTCTTTCACACATGAAGAAAAATCAATACATATATAGGGGTCTTGAATGACATAACAAACTTGATTTCATTTGCCCTAGTTGATATTATCTCCTAAATGTGTATCTGTGTATCTTTTGACCGTACATCTCCATGCAGCAGAAGTGAGAAATGAATGTGCATGATTGCAATATGAGACACATATGAGATTTTTATACAACCATTGTTTAATGTTCCAAAATGTCATCAGTGGAACAGATAATTAAATTGTGGTACATTCCTACTCTCCAACCACGAGAGTTTTTGAAAAAGTGTTAGACTCAATAACATGGATGCATATTCTAAACACTAGTAAGTAAATACACCAGACACAAAATATATGTATGTATGATTCTATCTATACAAAGTTTGGTAGGCAAAATAAAACTGTAATAATTAAAAATGTAAGCTTTAGTTATACAAGTATAAACAAAAGCAAGGAAATGATTACCATGAAACTCAAGATAATCTCAAGATGGGAGATGAATCTCAAGAAATTCATGAATCCCATGAATCTCAAGAAACTCAAGATGGGAGGGTCTAATTATTAGGAAGAAGCAAGAGGTTACTGGGTGCTAACAATGTCCTAGGTCTTAACGTGGTGGTAATTGCACAGGTTTTAGTGTGGGCTAAATCACTGAGCAGTGTATATTGGTTTATTCAATCATCTGTATATATTCAAGTGGTTGAGAACACTTTTAAGTGTTGTTAACACTTAAAAACAGAAATTAGTTTACCAAATATGGCAAACAATTATTAATTGTTAAAGCAAGGGTGATGGCCTAGTAGGTAGATAGGGGTTTGTTAATAGTATTCACTACTTCTTTGCCTGATAATCCCACTAGAGTTGAAATTGCATTTAGAATATAAAATATATACAGATTTATTCTCTCCCTTCTGTTTTTTTCCAAATTAATGATAGTAATTGATCAAGAGTGATCTTATCACCTATAGTAGTATATGTAAATTGTCAGATTAAAGGGAAGCTACTAAAAGGAAGTGATGAAATCTAAATATAGATTTGCACAACAAAAAGGCCAAAAAGTATATGTATTAACTAAATGAAGTTGTGCCCTAGTGGTATATTCCTCTAGAGCCTTGAAATACAAATTATAATTAGTTTCCAAATCTTGAAGGACTTTTCCTAGTAACTGAACCATTTAACATTCGAACAGCAATTCTCTTAATAGTTTGGGATTTAAAATTAACATCTGGATTATATTGGTCCAGAGACTACCATTGAATAAGCTACTATGGGGTTCTAAGACATGAACTTTGGAAATTATAGAAGTAGAAACACTAACTCCCAATACCAAGAGAAAGAAATTCAACTAGATTTTCAGGAAATGACTCATCTAAATCAGTAAGAAATTCCTCTATTTTCACTTAAGAAATATACTTCCAATATGATTCAAATATTTCTATATGCAAAGATGGCATTTCAGCTATTCAATCTCAGGACTTCTAAACTTCATTCTAAATAGAATTCAGAAATCACCCTAAGGTAACTAGAAATGAGTAGTGTAAATCTTGCCATAAGATTTCCTCTATAAAACATAATTTGGGTCTAAGACTGATTTTTTTCCCCTAATGTTCTGTCTCTTAACTACGTTATGTATAATCCTCTTCCTCATTTCTTCAACAACTTATTCCCACGTCACCAACCTCCATGTCATGCTATCTAACTACCCTAGCTGTCTACGGCAAGACACTCTTGCTGGTTCCACATTTAGTAAGTTCCTGTTTTTAAAATAACATACTTGTGTATCTTAAATACCTTCTTAAATAGCCCAGTTATATCCATGTGTGTGAGTATATACACAAGTCAATACAATGCCTTATAGTAGTTAAATCAATTATCCTTCTATAAATGCAAAACTCTATGTGAGTTTGTCTTATATACATTTTTTTAGGAGAAAGGTTCATAGTTTCATTAGTTTTTAAGACATTTCTATGATTACAAAAACATTTTAAAATATGCATATAAATGGAGCAGAGTTAAATTGTCTAAATTAATCTGGTATGACATTTTCACAAAATATATCATTTAGAAATCCAAGACATTCTTCCCATAATGTGCAATGGAAAAAATAAAACTAAGTAGGAAAAGTTTCAAAATATTTTATTTTTTTTTCATATTGTACAGAAGAGCAGACATTACAGTAGAGAGTCAAGATCAATTATTTTTAAGTAAAGGTATGACCCACCACTCAATAACAGTCACAGCAAAAGGATCAAAAACTTCTGAAAGTTGAGGGAAATCAATCTGTCTGAAATTCATCACATCATTGAAGAGCTAAGTTGTGTGCATTACACTACAAATTTTTCACCAAGGTTGTGAAGAGTTTTGTTGCATAAACTACAATGGAAGTGACTAACATACAAAGATATCTTAAATATAGGCAAAAAGAAAATATTGAAATAGGATGAAAACCAAGTTGTTATTAAGTTGAATGTTCACAAAGTACCACCAGATAAGTCTCACTAAGAGGTCTGAAAATTTTCCTGTAGGTTCTATGTTCTTGCATTTTAACCATGTAGACAGGGTTTAATCATGCCAACGCAATGTCATTTATGGTTCTCAATATTAAGAATGTTTCTTGAGTAAAAACAAGTTGCTTTTCAAGGTTCAGTATTCACTTTATACCACGAAACCATTGCTAAATGTATCATACAAAGAGAATCAAAATCAAACCCTGTTTTCAGATGCACTGATGAATAAGGTAGCAGTAATTTTTAAAATGTATGTGAATAGTCAATAAGAGGCCAGAGATAATCAGCATAAATTGTACTTCACTTAAATAGTTGTTAACGTACCGGAATATTTTTATTCCTTGCCACCAACTGTAGTGTTCCAGACAAAGAGAACGCACGTAAGCTTCATTCATAGCATAAATAAAGCTTGCTATCATTTCCTACTGTGGCTCATTTCTCAATCTGAACAGTTTTTATGTTGACTTTTCCCCGCTTCTGAAAGAAAATGTCCTTGCCAATGACTAAAGTATCTTGTATGGTAAAGTTTTCTAGATGTGTAACATAGAATCCAGGAAAAGCTAGAAAAACCTAACATTTGGTTCTCTTATATTCTTGGAATAGCAAACAAATCATATTTCAGCGACTGTACCACAGGATTATAATAAATCATTAATTGAATGCTTTTTAAAATATTGTATACAGTAGCCTTCCTGAGGAATCATTGTTGAAATACCAAATTACGCCTGCCTTCTGATAATAGAGAAACTCAGGACATCTATTACTAAACCTCATACAAAATTTAAGAAAATTGTACACTTCTTTCCTAATAATACTTCAAAATATGTATATATATTTAAAAAAACAAAATCAGTGTGAAATGGCATTAAAGATGGTTTCACATCATAATGGAGAATAATTTTTCATGATCCATCACGTTGCTATCATGGAAGAAAAATACTGATTTGAGCACCTAAATGTCTATCTCCTAACCACAAAGAGCAGTATACGGTTACACATTGTACCTGTGATAGCATGGTACAAAAAGGTATCAGAAGGTCCATCTCCTGAATTCCTGTAGCTTGCAGTCCATGACAGTGGGCACCACTGTTGGATGTAAAGGAGGTCTGGTTCTGATACTAGCCTTCTCGTTCATTGACAGAGTTATTCCTAACAATCACCAGCTCACATTAACATCCCCCTGGAGGAGCTGCTTTTTGGTATGAGAGTCACAGTTGAAATTTCTTATTTAATTACAGAACTGATTCAGATCTGTACTCTCTACTTCTGACAAGTTCCATGGCATTGGGGACCATGATTTGGTGCTCACTACTGCATACCCAGCTGCCAGCACACTGCTGGCACAGATGGAAGACATGAATGAATGACAGCAGAGAGAGACAAGAGGGAGGGGAAAATAGAGGAAACAAGCCTAATAAAGGGAGGAATTCAAATTTAACAGTGAAAGCTTATAGAAGGTAACATTGAAAGTTTTTTTTAAAAGCAAAACAAACTCATCTATGTTAATTTTATGAGACTCTCCCTAAAAGTAAATAATGAATTGGGTGAATTTAAGGTCTTCTTATGTAGTTCTTTAAGTAATAGAATTTTAAACCAATTTTAATTTTGTAATTTTAACTGTATTTAAAGCTTTAGGGGCATATGGGTGGTTCAGTTGGTTAAGCGGCGGACTTGATTTCAGCTCAGGTCATGCTCTCAAGGTTGTGAAATTGAGCCTCACATTGGGCTCCATGCTCAATACAGGCTACCTGGGATTTTTCTCTCTCCCTCCCCCTCTGCTCCCCTCACTTGCTTGCTCTCTTGCTCTCTAATAAATAACTAAAAAAAAAAATCTTTAAAACTTTAGGGGTTGTCTGGGTGGCTCAGCGGTTGAGCGTTTGCCTTCCACTTGGAGTGTGATCCCTGGTCCAGGATTGAGTCCCACATCAGGCTCCTTGCAGAGAGCTTGCTTCCTCCTCTGCCTCTCTCTGTATGTCTTTCATGAATAAATAAAATCTTAAAAAAAAAAAACTTTAAAAGATTTTTTTCAAAAAATAATTTTAGAAATGAAATAAATTCATTTTTAATCAAATACCTATCTTCAAACTTTCAGAAATTCTTCTCAATTACTTGAGATTATTCACATTTTCTATCAATCTTTTGAAGTTCAATAGAGAACTTCTTTGGTCCACACTTCCAGTTCCACATGCTAAAATATTTCTAAAATAGTCACATTCCAAACAGGTTCAATTTTACTCAATTCAAAGAGGCACAAAAGGAAAACTTCTAACAAGAACTGGGAGGTGATCAATTGTAGTAGCCGCCTAGCATGGCCGGGGACACATCTGTCCATTTCCTGTGGCTTTCCATTAACAGTGTACTGGGTTCAGTGAGAATCAGACTCGCTGGTAATAGGTTAACAGTCACCCAGAGAAAAATCATCCATTCATCTGTCAAGTCCTTAACAGCAGGTTTCAAGTTAAGTTATTACCATCTTCCCTAATATCCTCTTCTTCCCACCAAGCCCAACATGGAGCTGCTGGTGACACCGAGAAAGAATGTTTCCTTTGTAGCAAACAACTATCACCTGAGTACTCTCAGGAAGAGTCCAATTACCCTAGCAGCATCCAAAATATCCAAAATAGGCACTGGCCTGTACAGAAGAGACCCTCTAAGCTGAGCTCTGTGTGGCAATATACTCTAAGACATATTAAGACATGTAATTTAATGTGCTAAATCCTTATTACACGAGGAATTTCTTGTGTGTGCAAATTGAAATACGTAATTGATTATCTGATAGTTGGAAAGAGTGAGGAAACAAAACCAACCACAGTTACTAGACAGAAGCTGCCTCAGACAATGTTAGTCCTGATAAGGTAAGATCAGTTCACTTACACTATTTATAACAGTGTAAAATATTCCATTTTTCTCATATGTTCTCATTTTATATACATGTTACCATTTTATTGCTGCTATTCAGTTTGGAGAGCTATTTCCAATTCTTAAACACTAGTATTCTCCAGTAACCCTATAATCCCATAGCTAATTACGGCAGAGCTACAAGCAAATCCTGATTTTCTGACTTAAGTCCAAGCATTTTGCATTATGTAACCTGCACAACTTCTTTGCTCTTCTAATGTAAGGTAGTTATAAAATTAGAAAGTTCCTTAAGCTGGTGTTGTCTCTTGTTTTCGCTCCTGAGATGAAGTAATATGTATAAGAAAGTAGGAATTTCTCAGAAAATGAGGCACTGTGGCTAGCCAAATTCACTTCTGGTCCCTAAATTTCATCCAGCTGTTAAGGTTTTTTTCTGAGTTCTCTTTCCCTTTATTTTTACTGCATCTGGGACTATAGGTCTTAACTGTGAGTAAATTATTTCCCTGAAACAAGAAACAACGTTAGCACTGTGCTGAGTAAACATTCTGTTTGATATAATACCATCATAGATACATTTAAATTAAATTACCTAAACTGCCTTAATCTTTTTATTTTTAATCCCCAGACTATTTTTATGAGAAACACTTTGAGTACAACAATGCTCATAATATGCTTGTTATTACCAATGTTAAAAATCCTTACCCAGTAATGAAAGTTTACATGGCTCCTGCTTGTTAAAAAACAATATCACAAACTGAGTATTTCCCACATATGTAAAATGATCATTGTTATCACTTGTTTCAATGATGAAAAGAATTATAATGACTTCAAAAAACAGTGATCTCACAATGTCTATAAAAGGAGTTAATTTTGTAGTTGTTAGTAGTGTTCCTACAACTCTTCTTTTTCGTTAAAGATTTTATTAGAAATATTGCTTTATTTAACGTTTCAATAACTAAAGTTATATTACCTATCATTTTAAAATTTAACCAGAAACTGAAAGTTGATAATAAAGTTGATAATAAAGTTGTTAATAATGACCCTTAGGAGTCACAAGATTTATATACCAACCACTAAATCTTTAAAAACAAATCTCCAGTTAATCAGTGCCATGATGTCACCAGGAATGACAAAATAAGGACTTCCAAAAATCCACTCCTTCCTTAAAGCAATGACAAAAAAAAAAAAAAATGTCAAATGGAACTTTATCATAACTCTGAAAACTAACCAAAGTCTTTCAATAATTGAGGGATATTTGTTGAAGGAAAAAAGATTGCTGGGGGCACCTGGGGGGCTCTGTTAAGCATCAAACTCTTGATTTCCACTCGGGTCATAATCTCAGGGTTGTGAGATAGAGCCTTACACTCTGCGCTTGCTCTGTGCTGGTCATGGTGTCTGCTTAAGTTTCTTTCTCTTTTTCTACCACCTCCTCTCCCGGCCCCCAGGTTAATTTTGTTTTCTCTCTGTAAAAAAAACAAAAACAAAAACTGAACAACTAACATTGTGGTGTTATAATTTGCCCTATTCCCATATACCAGCTCAGTGGCAGCCTCGAAAATCAACATCCCTGCAATTACAGTGCTCATGAAACTTAGCAGCCTAGTAGCCAATGGAAGTGTCAGGGAGAGGGGTGCCGCATTGTCTGAAGCTACCCATAGCCCCGAAGCCCTATCTGCAGAGCATTATGATCATCTGACCATTCCTGGTAACACCCACACACAAGGCTTATCTTTTCTTGACCTGATTTAAGGCTTGCTCCTTGCAAATAGCTTTTCCCAGGGGTATTTGTTGAAAGCAATCATCAGCAAACATATGAGAAGATGAAAGAAAAATAATGAGGAATAATAAATGAACAGAGACTCATGACTGTGGTGAAGTATTAATTGTAGCAACATACACATAATGACATTACCAGAAACAGAAGAGAGAGAGAAGTGGACATATAGTGTATTCAAATAAATGCTGTCCTTAAACTCTCTATACTTGAAAAAATGCATTAATCTAACTATCCAAAAAAATCCACAAACTCCAAGTAGGATATATATATGTATATATATGAGTGTATATATATTCTTTTTCTTTTTATCAGACTTAAGGTACAGTTGCAGAAAACAGTAATTATTAAATTGTATTTGTGGGCATATAATGTATAAAGAAGAAATTTTTGTGATTATAGTAATATACAGGAGGGGGGAAATGGAATATGGAATGGAAATCTGTAGATTATCTAATATTAATCTGAACTAGATGACTATAAATTAAGATTTTAATTATAATCCACAGGGCAACCACTAAGAAAATAACCCAAAATTTAAATAAAGAAATGATAGGGGCCCAAGAAGATGCTGCGCCCGGTTTGCTGGTGGCTGAGCTTCGGCCTGGGTAGCTTCCTGGCAGGGCAGGTGGAGGCCCCGAGCCCCGTAGAGCCACCGGAGTGGAGCTGGCCCTACATGGTGCCGTGCGGGCAGAACCTGGTGTTGATGGGAACCATTTTCAGCATCCTGCTGGTGACTGTGATCCTTATGGCATTTTGTGTCTGTAAGCCCATTCGGCATTGGTGACAGCCATACAAACAAGTTCTTCCACAAGTACTGGAGAAAAGATAAACTGTGTTGCATGTGGGTCATTGGAAAAGTTGGAATCAGAACTCCGCCACTTGGAAGTCAGACCACTTCAGTCTGGACAGTTGGTAAATGTGAAATGATTTAGAAAAAACATTAGGTAGTTTTTATTTGTTTGTTTGTTTGTTTTCCTAACACTGTAATGTAAGTAAATGAGTCTACCTCTTAGTGTTTCTTTGTATATCTGGCTACACTCAACACTTGTTACACCTTAAGACCTGAAGCTCCCAGTTTCAGTGTAAAGATGGGAAAGCAGTTAACTATGTGAGTGGTATGAAAACCACACAGGAAAGGACTAATCCTGAATGTTGGAAAATCTTCATAAGAGGAAGACTTAAGATGTAGACATTCTATACTGGAGACCCATTTGGTCACAGTGGGGTTAAGAATCACGTTTTTAGTTATATTGAGTTGGCTTGGAATGCCCTCGTTGCAAAGCTGTGTCAGCTGTGGGGAACTTGGGCCATCATTCCTCATGCTGCATATGGCTCTGTACTCAAATGCCCCCAGTCAGGGGGCATCAGGTAGGCCTATGACCATGAGCCTGGGGTTGGAAGGCTCTGAGTTGGACTGGAAACGTGACTGAGAAAGAACTCCATCCTGCTGAAACACGTTGATCTTCCTGGGGCTGCACTCAAGCCTTTCCAGTCCCTGGCCTAAAACATGTGGCAGCTTTTCAGATTTGAAATCTAAAAGAAATTCAGCAGGAACTCTTTTTAGCCCTGGGTGAGGAGATCCTCAACCCACAGAAGTATATATTCTGGTAGGAGACCAAGTGGCAGGTGGGTGTGTAAACGTTTACACAGATTTCATCTAAACCTTGAAAATGCTGCTGTTGCAATGTTGAACTGGATTTTTTTTCCTATTGAAACGATACTTTTGTACTTACAAAGTGGTTGTTATCAGTATTTATTTAAAGGTGCTAGGTTTAATTTGTTATTAAATTGAAATGCTTCTCTTGTATTCCGTTCAGTAACTGCACTGACTTTTTTTTTTTTTTTAACAACCTGCACTGAATGTGAAACAATTAACATGGGATACTGTAACTGTTGAACTTAAGGATTTTGTGTGTAACCCTAACATTGAGCCATTGAAGTGTTCACTGTTTTGTGCTTTTGCACCAAGTGTCAATTAAAATTAAAGTAAAATCTTACATGCAAAAAAAAAAAAAGAAAGAAAAAAAAAGAAAAAGAAATGATGGGGGTGGGGAGAAATGACAGGGGGATTAAAATAGTATAATAGAAAATATTTAACTCAAAAGAAGACCCAACATAGCAGCCAAATGGCAGAATAGAACATGTTAACAGCTATTTTATTGGCAGTTACATTACATATAAATGAATTAAATACTTGAGTTATAATAAAGAGATTTGTAGAATGTATTTTTAAAAATGATCAAACTATTCTCTGTCCATAGCAGACACACTTCAGACCAAGATACAAATAGATTGGAAAAAAAAGAGAAAGACATACTATTACAAAGTAATATCTTACAAAGAGGATTTTAAGACTAAAATTGTTACCAGAGGCAAAGAAGGACATTTTATATTTATAGAAGAAATAGACAAGTAGTAACAGTTAGAAATATCAATAACCCTTTTCAATAAAGAATAAAATAACTATGCAGAAAATCAACAAGGATATAGAAAATTTGAGCAATACTATAAACCAATGAGGCCTAGCAAAAAAGTATAGCCTATTTAGTCCAGTAACAGTACCACATACATTTTGCTCAAATGCACATGGAACATTTCCAGCATAGACCATATGCTAGGCCATAAAACAAACCAGAATTTATAAGAATTAAAATCATAAAAAAAGAATTAAAATCATACAACATGTGTTCTCTAACACAATGGAATGAAATTTAAATTGAATAAAAGAAATTTAGAAAATTTACAAATATGTAGAAATATGTATAATGTTAAATGACTAATAAGTCAAGAAAGCAGTCATGGAAGAAATTGAAAAATACTCAGGAATAAAGCAAAGCAAAATATAAACAACATACCAAACCATGCAGGATGTAGCTAAAGCAATACTCAGAGGGAATTTATAGCTGCAAAAGCTTATGTTAAGACAGAAAAATCTCAAATCAGCCTAGTTTCTATCTTAACAGAAAATAGCACACTAAATCAAAAATAAAGAAGGATATAATAAATATTAGAATGAAAGTAAATAAAATGAAGAATAGAAAAATCAATAGGGAAAATCAATAAAACTAAAACTGTGCTCTCTGAATAAAACAAAATTGAAAAAAAATTAGGTGGATACAGCTAGAAAAAAGACTCAAGTTACTGACACTGGGAATCGAGGAAAGATCATTATTACCAATATTACAAAAACAAAAAGGATTATCAGGGAATACTATGAACAACTTCCTGCCAATAAATTAGATTACTTAGATGAAACCAAAATTTACTGGAAAGATAAAAACTACTGGAAGTGACTCAAGAAGAAATAGCAAATCTGAGTAGATCTACATCAGACAGTGTCATTGATGAAATCTACCAAATATTTAAAGGAAAATCAACATTAATTCTTTAAGAACTATTGCAAGAGCATGAACAAAATGAGGATATCCACCCCTGTCATTTCTATTCAATATCATATTAATTGTTGTAGTGAGAGCATTAGGGCATTAAAAAGGGAGTCTATATTGATAAAGAAAAAACAAAACTCTCTTCTTTAGAATGAGATAACAAATTCTTATACAAAAATCTAAAGGAATCCACACACACAAAAGGAAAATTATTAAGGCTAATACATGAGTTTATCAAGGTTGTAGCATTTCAGATCAATAAAAACTCATTGTGTTTCTATACACTAGCATTAATAAAAAATCTGTTTTAGAAATTCATTTACAACATCAAAGAGAATAAGATATTTATGAATTAATTAAAATAAGTCCAATTATACACATAAATTACAAAATATTGTTTGAAAATAAAAGACAAATGGAAAGACATCCTATGTTAATAGATTAGAAAATCACAACTTATTATCATAGAGGTGGCAATACACCCCAAATGAATCTACAGATTTGGTACAATCCCTAACAAAATCCCAGGTGCTTTGTTTTGTTTTCGCACAAATTGACAAGATGATCTTAAAAAGTATATGAACCTAAAAGGGACCCAAAATATCCAGAAATATCTTAAAAAAAAAAAAAGAACAAAGTTTCAGGACTCACACCTAATTCAAAACTTATACAAAGTTGGAATAATCAAGACAGAGTGGTACTGACATAGAGTAGGCAAATATATCAACAGAACTGGATTAAGAGACAAGACATGCATCCTTGCATTTATTGTCAATTGCATTTTAACAAGATGCCAAGATAATTCAATGGGGAGAAAATAGTATTTGTTGTGACAACCGGATATCCATACTCAAAAATGGAAATTGAGCCCTTAGCTCATACACCACTTACAAAGCTAACTCAAAATGGATCAAAGACCTAAATGTAAGAACTAAAAGTCTAAAAATCTTAGAAAACATAGTAATAAATTTGTGATTTTGGATTAGGCAATGGTTTCTCAGATAAGACACCAGAACTAAAAAACAAAACGAAAAAGAAAAAAAGAAAAAGAGAGAGAAAAGAAAGCAAGCAACAAACTAATAAATTCGTATAAACTTGTCTTAATCAAAATTAAAAATTTCAGTGCTTCAATGACATCAAGAAAGTGAAATAAAAATGGGATACAAGAAAATATTGGTAAATCATATATCTGATAAGGAAATCAGAATATAAATAAATAAATAAATAATTGGAAAATAATAAATATTGGAAATCATATATCCGATAAGTATGCAGAATATACAAATGACTCTTAAATTCAACAACCAAAAGATAAACAACCCAATTTTAAAAAGGGGCAAATAGAAAAATAGATATTTCTCCAAAGACGATATCCTAATGGTCAATGAGCATAAGAAAAGGTACTCATTATCTTTGCCCAGAAATTCAAATCAAAATTACAATGATATGCCATTTCATAATCACAAGAATGACTGTCATCAAAAAGAAAGACAACAAATTTCAGGGATAATGTGAAGAAATCTGAACACTAATACAATCCAAGTGGAAGTCTAAAATGGAGCAGCCCCTTTGAAAAATGACTTGGCACTTTCTCAAACAGTTAAAACATAGTTACCATAGCAATTGTACTCCCAGGTATGAAAACAATTAAAAACATAGGTCCATATAACAACTTGTGCACAAATATTCATAGTATTATTCATAATAGCCAAAAAAGTTGAAAAATCACCAATCAACTTATTTATGGAGAAACAAAATTATGTCTATCTATACAATGGGATAACATTCGGTCATAAAAATGAACAGAGTACTGATACAGGCTACAATATGAGTGAAAAATGAAAACATATTAAGTGAAAGAAATCAGACACATAAGCCACATATTAGGAGTTCATGTAAGTGTCCCAAATAGATAAAGCCATAAAGACAGAAAGGGGGTTGTTGGTTTCCAGAGATTAGAGAGAGGGTAAGTGGGTGGTGACTGCTAATGAGTATGAATTTATCTTTAGAAAGTATAAAAAATATTTTGCAATTAGAGGTTAGTGATGGTTGCACAGGTTTGTAAATATATTTAAAGCATCTGAATGTTATTAGGCTGATATTTGAAAAGCATCGGTTTGAACTGTGTGGGTGAATGATGTGTGGATTTTTTTATATAAATACAGGATAGTAATGTAAGTATATTTTCTCTTTCTTATGGTTTTCTTAAGGACATTTTATTTTCTCTAGCTTACTTTATTGTAAGAATACAACAAATATTACATATAATGTACAAAATGTGTAAATTAACTGTTCATGTTATTGGTAAGGCTTCTGGTCAATAGTAGGATATTAATAGTTAAATGTTTGTGTGGATTTCAGATAGAGAGAGAGATCAGTACCCTTAATGCCCCCATTATTCAAGGTCAACTGTATTTTTAGTGGTGAGTTTCATGGTATTATATCTCAATGAAACAAGTCCATTAGTCCAGGGTCATTATAAAGCTTATTTTATATCATCATTTTTTTTTGAATTTGTGAATCCATAATTGAGAATGCAATAACCTCCACTGACCAAACACACGTAGGGTTTGGTGTGGTACTTTTAGAGAGTGACCAATGTCTCCGAAAGCCTATTAAAAATACATCACCACCAGCCAGGACAGCAGTATTTCACCAAGCCAGGTAATCTAGCACAGTCCCCTTGCCCTGGTCTCTGAATGAGATAGCTTTTATTTTACACGTGACATAAATCGTCAGCAATGGTGACAGCAAAATCTAGTCTCCCAAGCTCCTCTACTATCTCACCTGCGTGCCTGGGGTTTACTTAAGTTATCGAACTAAAGGTTCCGCTTTCTTGGACCAAAATGTGTACCAGAAACAAATCATCTGCTCTGTACCCCAGCCCAATTCCAGACCTGCCCAAGCTGAGAGCTTAATATAATGGTTATGTTGCCACTGCATTCTGGGATGCTTGTTAGCGAGTGGGGGACACCAGTCACCTCACCTACTTTTCTGTTTCCTGACCCTGGTTTGTTTCTGTAGACACTTGGGATCTCTTCTGCCCCCTACGGTGACTTGTGTCTGCCTTGCTTTACATCTTTGATTATACCTCTCTGCTTTTCTGATTATCGGTCTTTTTTTTTTTTTTTTTTTTTTTTTTTGATTATCGGTCTTCTTTCTCTCCACTGCCCTATGTAAGTACTTCTGTAGTCTACAGCAGCATTGAATTAACGTTAATTTCACATACTTATCAAATTCAGCCAAATTTGTTATGGCCTTTTTGCAGTTAATGTAAAATAAGACTCAAATTGACTTGAAATCATGTACAGAGATAGTAAGTCCTACATACATGATATTGAAGGAAAAATATATATGGACTACTCAGTTCTAAATCTCGAAAAGCCACCTCCAAATCTTGAGAAACATTTTTTTTCTCTCCAATGTTTGCCTAACTGGGTACTCACTATTGATGTCAAAAAACAGTATTTGTCCTTAATTTCTATATAATTTTTAAAATAGCATTAGTCACGGGGAAATTTGTCTGCCTTTACAAGAAAGATGCGGTTTACCTGTGTACATAAAATAGACATTCATTCTAAGTGAAGCACCAAAGTGAATATAAATGCATAATTTCTGTTATGATGGTAATCTATGATAATTGTAATTTCTATACAAGTTTGTGGTAAAAAGTACATGTCTTATATCTTTAAGGAAATGATCTGAAATGTGATGGAAATATTTATATATGTAAAAACTTACCCTGTTTCTTAGAACATGATTCTGTATTATTAAATCCAAACTGAAAAAGCAAAAATATTATGAAATTTTTGTTTCTTAAGATGTCTGTCCTTTTTCTCCTATGTTGAGGCACTCTGAGAAAAATGTTTACTACCAGTGTCAGAAAATCCTGTTTTGTTTTTACATTGTAGGTTCTTTAAACTTTTCATACTGCAGCTATGTTACACGAAAATTCACTTCAATCTCCTTCGAACCTAACAGCATTCTGCATTGTCCCACGTTTTTGCAATGCCTTCTGGCAAAATATTACAGACAAGAGAAAACATACAAACATGTGAGTCAAAATGTACACTGCAAATGTACACTGGCTTCAAAATTATTGGCCATTATTTCTATAAATAGCTTATTTTGAACAGATGCAATAAGTATCTCTTGTTTTTCATGCCCCTATTATTATTTATGTAGTCAAATAAATTACTGTTCTCAGAAACATGGAGCAAAAATGAGTAGATCATAACCTCCTGTGAGGATTTTTATTTTTTATTATTTTTTTATTATTTTTTATTTTTTTAAAATTTTTATTTATGTATGATAGTCAGAGAGAGAGAGAGAGAGAGAGAGAGGCAGAGACACAGGCACAGGGAGAAGCAGGCTCTATGCACCGGGAGCCCGACATGGGATTCGATCCCGGGTCTCCAGGATCTCGCCCCGGGCCAAAGGCAGGGGCCAAAGGCAGGCGCCAAACCGCTGCGCCACCCAGGGATCCCTCCTGTGAGGATTTTGAAATAACTATATCTAAATAAATTTGTTACTACCTTCCAAGTGTCTGAGGTTGAACCCAGATTTTACTACTTATCAATTAAAAAAAAAAATCTTGGACAGGTTAGTCTCATGAATAAAATATCAATAAAAATAGTGTCAGCTAGAGTGTTCAAAATGTAAAGTAAATGCTCAATACATGTTCATCAATATATAATTGCTATTATTAAGCCAAAGATAAGTAATATTATTAGGTACCATAAGATTTATGAGAAAAGAACACAGAGTCTTTAAAGTTTGCAATATATTATGTTCCTTTAATCTTTTAAAATTCAGTTTGCTATTTGTACCTAATAGCAAAGTAGCCTGATAAAAATCAAAATAAAACTTCTGTCACTTAAAACATCCTTTGTCTTTGAATTCAAGCAAAAGCTCACTCATCTTTATAACTTGCATTCTACTTTTTTATATTTTTACTTAGATGTTTTTTCTTACTTTCAAGTCAATCTAAGATTTATTATATTTTCCCCAAATCAATATCCTCTCCAGACTACTCTCTCCTTTCTCCATCTGAACCCTTTTCTCCCTCTCTTGCCACACAGCAGTCAATCTATCACAAAGATTTGTGTATTTCTCTTTTAGAGTATGTGTCTGCCGAACACAGCCAGATACAACTCTTATCGGGTCCATGCAGTATTTTTAATTAGTTCAAACCTTTTTAACTGGTAACATTTTCAGAAGTTTATCATTAACATTATACTCTTTCCTCAGTTGATTGGTTTTAATTTTTTTGTAGATAAGGATGTTAGCCACCACAGAAATTGGTAGCATCATTTGAGTAACTGTAATAGTTTTGCCAAATGAGTAAAATCTCTTTCAAAAATAACTTCTGGTAAGTCTTTTCCAGAAAAAAAAATAAGTCACTGTTTATAGTATGAACTACTTTGATATTTCCAAAATAGTGGTAGTTTTCTGTTTTCTTGTGAAACCATTTGCGCTACAGCTAATTTTTCATGTGGATACAATTGTGTTCCAGTGGAATCATCTTAGTTCCATTTCTCATATTTTATCATCTTGACATTTTCAAACAATTTGGCAAGTTATGTTTTATCTGAGATGTCATTTCTAAAGCATCACGATTTTGGCATTCTATAGCTTGGTTAAGTTCTTTCAAAACTCCAACTAGTTTCAAAATTACATTCTAAAGTTTTTGGTAGAAGATGTGATTTAAAGTCATATCTATGTTTTCCTTTCAACACATATTCACAGGCAAGGTAAACCGACCATTAGCATCATAATCTTCTGTAATAGTAGAATCTTACCACATGATCTCTTGACGTTCCAAATACAACTACATCTAGGTACAAAGCTATCTGAAAACATAGTATCCTTAGCATCAAAACAAGGAACAGTTTTGGTGAGAATAATGCTGAACTAAGGACTTCATGGTAGACAGATTAAAATACATATTCCCAAAGGCAATCTCTTCTTAATATTCAGGAAACAGTACTGAGCAGGGTGGTAGGGGAGATGACAGCCACCTCAATACACCATATTTCAGAACTTCATCCAAGAACCTGCCTGGAGTTTAAGCATATTTTGATCCTTTTCTCAAGCATGAACATAATTACCTTTTTCCAGGAACCATTTGAATACCAAAAATAAAAACAAAACAAATCTAACAACAAAGTGTCACCATAAAAAAGAAAAACAGAAGATTCCCTGTTTTAAAAAACCTACATTTGTTAATTCCATAATTTACTAGAAGACTTGTCTCTCTAGGCCTTCATTTTTAAATGGTAAGAAACACCTGGAACTCTGTCTTGATACAGGACATGAGCTCTCTAGCTGCAATGTTCTTACACCCCATCACGACCCTTTGCATTTTGAGTTTTCTACTTTTGCCTTTAGAGTCTCTGCAATTTTCTTGTTCTGGGTCTACTTCTGTAATTCTGTTGTGACCAATCATATTTGAATTAATCTTGACCTTCAGGTAGCATATGGCACAGATACTAGTTAGGAAACATGATGGCCAATGCCCATGAGGTGTTTGAGGCTCACAGCCAGCAACCTATTCTCTGGAAAAGGCCTTTGTCTTCTGCTCCCACCAGTTGGTTGCATGTTTACCTAACCTGGGTTGTGCTTTCCCTAGGCAACTTTGTTTATGCCGGGTGAACCTGTTTTTTGAAATTATGTGATTTACCAAAATATTTCTTAATCAATAAAATGTGTGTTCCTGTGAAAACTATGAACATTTAAAAAAGTCCTTTTAAGGTGAATAAGGCCACAGGAAAATATTGTTTTTTTGTTTTGAAAATACAGAAATACAAGAGGCAGATTGCATCTTAACTCGGATTTCTGATTAAACTGTAAAGAAACTGAAACTAGAAGTGCAGAAGAAATATGATAAATCCTATGATGTAGCAAAAGGTTAAGTGCCACTGTTTATAGGAGGAAGATTCTTTATGTTTATGGAATGGTTTTTCATCCTGATTGTAGTGATGGTTACACAAATCTACACATGCAGTGAAATTTCAGAGAACCATGTATTAAAAGGAAAAGTGCACATAAAATGGGTTAAGCTCAAAGAAGACGAATGTCTGAGTATTACACCGATGTCAGCCTCCAGATTCTAACAATGCAGCATGGTTACATACAGTGCCTGAAAACCCTCTGTCTTGGGCCGCCTGTGGGGGCTCAGTGGTTGAGCATCTGCCCTTGGCTCAGGGCATGATCCTGGGGTTCTGAGATCGAGTCCTGCATCAGGCTCCCTTCTTCCCTCTGCCTGTGTCTCTGCCTCTCTCTGTCTCTCATGAATAAATAGAATTAAAAAAAAAAAAAAAAGAAAACCTTCTGCCTTATTTTTGTAAGTTTTTCTAAGGAGTAAACCACTTAAAAATAAAAGATATAAAAATAATGAAACTGGGCAGCCCAGGTGGCTCAGCGGTTTATCGCCTCCCTTCAGCCCAGGGTGTGATCCTGGAGTCCCACGTGGGGCTCCCTGCATGGAGCCTGCTTCTCCCTCTGCCTGTGTCTCTGCCTCTCTCTCTCTCTCTGTATCTCTCATGAATAAATAAATCGAATCTTTAAAAAAAATAATGAAACTGTAGACAATGGTGTACATAGTTTGCTTCATGAGTACTTTTATGAATTTTCACTTCACTCTAAAGGAACCAAAACTGACACCAAAGATATTCATTTGATTTATGTAATAAAATTTAAGTGCCACTATACAAAGCAACTATATTGAACCAAAAGATCTTAGACTACCATAAAAATAAAAGGTGAATGAATGCATTTTAAATTTTTTCAGTGAAAGCAAAATGTCTAGGTTAAGTATATATCATGCCTGGAATTCTGCAGTTAAGTAAACTTATTTTTCTAAATTAGAAGAATTCTACTGAATCGTTCATAATAGGAAACTAGGACTGAAATAATATAGTTTTTTTGATTTCTCTTACATCTTGTATCTTCAGTTGTCAACGAAAATTACTCTATTTTCATCTTCCAAAAACATCATTTTGACTTAATTATTACTGACTTTTAATTTAGAATTTAATACAGTAGTTTTATCAGTTATAAAATATATACTGCTCTGGTTAGAGTGTTGATAATGGGGAAAGCTGTGCATGTGTGGGGCAGGGAGTACATGGAAAAATCTCTACCTTATGTTAAGAACAGCTGTGAACCTTAAACTTCTCTATTAAAATGATTTTGAAAATGATACAAAGTATCACTTTAACACTTACATATTAGAACTATAAATTTGACACTCAAGAGTCTACAATTTGAATGCAGTTTTTCTGACTTCAGTAAAAGAGTGCTCTGAAATTCAATATACACTACTGTTATGGAAATTTAAAATTCAGATTATTACAATTGATGAGGCTACATTTTCACATAATTAGAAAGGCCCATATTAGGAAAGAAATAAATAGCAACATAAATTAGTACATACCACTTTTAAAATGATGAAAATAATTTATCACTTTAAATTCCTGAACTTTCAATTGACTTGAAGACATTTTGTAGGAGTAGAATTTGAAGCACATTGTATAGGAAGTTTCAGGCATAAGTGGGGATATGGAAGAGCCATTCAAACTGGGGAAATTAGCATTAACAAAAGCTGAAAAGCTTTTCATATATCTGAGAAAATCTGGATAAATCAGAAAGTTTCTTTTTAGGAAAAGTCAAGAAAAATTTTGAAATTTCTAGTTCTCTGTAAGTTCTAGTTCTCTGTAAGAATTAGATCTTTCATGATACAGCCTCAATGCAGGACTCCAGTCAGTACTATTAAGAACACTTTGTAGGGTCCCATGAACCAAAACTGAAAGAGAACCTTTCTTTGTCCTCTCTTTGCCCAGAGACAAAAAGTAAGCATTTTTGGTTACTATACTAACCCCATGTGAAAGAAGGTATCATCACTAAGAAATAATTAAGTCAGCACTTAAGAAAGAGAGATTTGGGGGAAAAAATGATCAAGACAAAGGATTGTTAATGTCCAACTCTACTTTGTGCTTTTTATAGCTCAACATTTCGACCTTTGCGTGGACACTATGAGCGAACATATTCCTTTGTCCTAAATTTTATTTTGAGTAATGGTTTCTCACTCACACTTGTAGAGTGCCCTATTTTGCATTAAGTTAGATAGAGGCTGTATTTTTGGATACAATGAAAAGTTTTGAGACAATCTATCACATCATGTACGATAGAGGGATTGCCTAACTTTAATCTGGGATGATATGTAAAACAGCAGCACAGAGGATGAGTGTTTAAGACATCATAGGAAAGACTGAAACAAACAAAAATCAGATACTACTTTAATGAATAATTCTTGCTGAAATAAAGATATGTTAAAGTATTAGCTTTGGAATACAAAGTAATGGTTTTCTTGTCTAGATTAGGATATTGGCATTAGGGACTGATACCTTTGACAATCTCTATTCCCAGAACTTTCCAAGATTACTCAAATGCTAAGTCTTCTGGGATATACTCCCACAGCCACAACTCACAGGCCCAGGAGTTGAGAGGTGGAAATGGCCATGGCACCTATAGATACCCACTAGTGAAATGTTTGCTCTCTCTTCCTGCAACTTAATGCTCTGCTGGCCTACATGTCCAAATTCCAAAGAGAGGAATGTTTCACCAAGAGACACAACAATGATTTCATTGAGCTGGAAATTAAGATGGTCACCTGGCCACTATGAAATCTTCATTCTATGAATCAAAAGGAAAAGAGTTATCATGTTGGCTAAGGTAACTGATGCAGTTACCAAGAGGGAACTGATTGTTACTGCACAAGAGAGGTTAAAAAGATTATGTCTGGAATACAGGTGATACCTTAGGGTGTCTCTTAATATTACCATGTCCAAGTATAAGGAAAGATGTGACCATCCAATTTAGGCAGGACTACTAATGATTTGGATCCCCCAGAAATGAAATTTTGGGTCACACCACTAGGTAAGGAGCCACAATCAGCTAAGGTGCTTTCTTTCTTTTTTTTTTTTTTTTAAGATTTTATTTATTTATTCATGAGAAACACAGAGACAGAGATAGAGGGAGAAGCAGGCTCCAGGCAGGGAGCCCAATGTGGGACTTGAACCTGGATCATGGGATCAGGACCTGAGCCAAAGGCAGATGCTCAACTGCTGAGCCATCCAGGCATCCCAGCTAAGGTGCTTTCTGAGGGTAATGAAAACATGAAATAGGTAATGAGAAAAGGAGGTGATAAATGCTATCTACAACCACATGACTGGTTACAGAAATAAGTTTATAATTGTCATGAATATTTATTTTATTTTGAATATGTTTGTGTTCATATAGCAAATATTTCAGTCTTCTTGTCTTATCTCCTTATATAATGTAAGATGTATTAACTCTATATCATAATATTCAAGTATTGCTAACTTTACATCATAGTATTTAAATTAAAGGATATCAAGGAGAAGAGTGAACATCACCTAAGGACTTTGTTTTCTCTTCTGGGGAAGGGGTTTGTTGTGCATTTTCAGTTATATAGTGGATAGCTGTAACATGTTAGGTTTGATTATGATCTTGTTCTTCTCTTTATTTGGAAATTAAGTATGATTTAAAGAAATGTATATGATACCAAGATGACAAGGGATGGACTTGTGATGGTTGATTTTATGTATGAACTTGGCTAGAACATGTTACCAGATATTTTTTCAAACAATAGTCTAGATTTTGCTGTCAAGGTCATTTTTAAATGAGACTGACACTGAAATGAGTAGATTTTGACTACAGCACATTACTGCTATAATGTTAATGAAGCTTATCCAATCAATTGAAGGCCTTAAGAGAAAAAAGATTAACATCCCTCAAAGAAGAGAGAACTCTGCCAGAAAACTGCCTTTAGACTTGAACTGCAACATCTACTCTTCCTTAACTGTCCATTCTTTTAGATTTACTAATTCTTTAACGTAAAAACTCTCTCTCTTTCTCTCTCTCTCACTCTCAATTTCTCTCTCTCTTTCTTATTTCTCTCTATGGAGAATCTTGACTAATAGAGATTTTGTAGGATGTGCTTCCCATACAAGGGATCCTGAGTAAAATTATCACCATATTTCTCAGCAGAAATGATGCAGACCAGAAGGCAGTGAATGATATATTTGAAGTACTGTGAGAGAACAAAGAAAAAAATTCCAACCAAGAATTCTACATATAGCAGAAAAATCAACATTCCAGAATAAAAAAATGCTGAGGTAACTTGCTATTGCTACATCTGTACTTCAAAAAAATGCTAGAAACTTCAGATTGAAAGGATGACAGAATGCAAATCAAAATATACAAAAATATAAAATTTCCTGATATAGAAACCAGTATTGCAATATTTATTAGAACTAATTTTTAAATGTTTTATAGAGTCTAAAAAGCAATAGCATAAAAATAATTATAAATCTATACAAATGGACACATGGTATACATTGTAACATTAATGACAAAGTAGGGTATGCAGAGTTCTAAAGGAGTAGAGTTTTGTATTTGATCAAAATTAACTTGGCATCATCACTTGCCATCAGGGACATACAAGTCAAAACCACAATGAGATCCCACCTCACACCAGTGAGAATGGGGAAAATTAACAAGACAGGAAACCACAACTGTTGGAGAGAATGTGGAGAAAGGGGAACCCTCTTGCACTGTTGCTGGGAATGTGAACTGGTGCAGGCACTTTGGAAAGCTGTGTGGAGGTTCCTCAAAGAGTTAAAAATAGACCTGCCCTATGACCCAGCAATTGCACTGCTGGGGATTTACCCCAAAGATACAGATGCAGGAAACGCCAGGACACCTGCACCCCGATGTTCATAGCAGCAATGTCCCCAATAGCCACACTGTGGAAGGAGCCTCGGTGTCCATCAAAAGATGAATGGATAAAGAAGCTGTGGTCTATGTATACACTGGAATATTACTCAGCCATTAGAAATGACAAATACACACCATTTGATCCCATGTGGATGGAACTGGAGGGTATTATGCTGAGGGAAGTAAGTCAATCAGAGAAGGACAAACATTATACGGTCTCATTCATATGGGGAGTATAAAAATTAGTGAAAGGCATTAAAGGGGAAAGGAGAGAAAGAGAGTGGAAAATATCAGAAAGGGAGACAGAACATGAGAGACACCTAACTCTGGGAAACAAACAAGGTGTAGTGGAAAGGGAGGTGGGCGGGGGGTTGGGGTAAGTGGGTGATGGGCACTGAGGGGGGCATTTGGTGGGATGAGCACTGGGTGTTATGCTATATGTTGGCAAATCGAACTCCAATAAAAAATATTCAAAAAAATTAACTTGGCATCAGTATAAGAGAGATTGCTGTAACTTTAGGATGTAATATACATTCATCATGGAGACCACAGACAAAATCTGCAGAATGTATTCAAAAGGAAATTAGAAGGGAATCAAAATATACCATAAATGACAAACCCACAGCTAACATCATACTCAGTGGTGAAAAGCTCAAAGCTTTTCTCTAAGATCAGGAACAAGAAAAGGATGCCACTCTTACCACCTTTATTCAACATGGTATTGGAAGTCCTTGCCACAGCAACTAGGCAAGAAAGAAATAAAAGACATCCAAATTAGAAAGGGAGAAGTAAAACAGTCACTATCTGCAGATGACACAATACTACATAGACAAAACCATAAAGGCTCCACCAAAAAAAACAAAACAAAACAAAACAAAAAACTATTAAAACTAATAAATTTGTAAAGTCATAGGACACAAAATTTACAGAAATTGGTTGCATTTTTATACACTAAAAATGATCTATAAGAAATAGAAATTAAAAAAAAAAACAATCCCATTTACAAGTACAGCAAAATAACAAAATACCTAAAAATAAATTTAACCAAGTAGGTAAAATACCTGTACTCTGAAAAGTGTATGATAATGAATTGACAAAAGAAACTGAAGAAGACAAAAAAAAAAAAAAAAAAAGAAAGGAAGAAAGAAAGAAAGAAAGAAAGAAAGAAAAAGAAAGAAAGAAAAGAAAAAAAAATGTATCATACTCATGGATTGGAAGAATACTGTTAAAAGGTCCATACCTCCCAAAGCAACCTACAGATTCAGTGGAATCCTCATCAAAACACCAATGGCATTATTGACAGAGCTAGAGCAAATAATCCTAAAATTTACATGGAATCACAAAAGACTTCAAATAACCACAGCAATCTTTTTTTTTTTGTTAAGATTTTATTTATTTATTCATGAGAGACAGAGAGAGAGAGAGGGAGAGAGAGAGAGAGAGAGAGAGAGAGGCAGAGACACAGGCAGAGGGAGAAGCAGGCTCCATGCAGGGAGCCTGACACAGGACTCGATCCTGGGACTCCAGGATAGGCCCTGGGCTGAAGGTGGTGCTAACCCACTGGGCCACCAGGACTGCCCTAACCAAATCTTAAGAAAAAAAGAACAAAGCTGGAGAAAGCATGCTTCCAGATTACAAACTGTATTACAAAGCTGTAATACTCAAAACAGTATGGTACTGCCATTAAAACACACACAATAGGGGATCCCTCGGTGGTTCAGCAGTTTGGCACCTGCCTTTGGCCCAGGGTGTGATCCTGGAGTCCTGGGATCAAGTCCCACATCAGGCTCCCTGCGTGGAGCCTGCTTCTCCCTCTGCCTGTGTCTCTGCCTCTCTCTCTCTGTCTCTCATGAATAAATAAATGAAAAACCTTTAAAGAAATAAATAAAATACACACAATAGAGATGCCTGGGTGGCCTCAGTGGTTGAGTGTTTGCCTTTGGCTCAGTGCATGATCCTGGGGTTCCAGGACCAAGTCCATCATCAAGTTCCCTGTGGGGAGCCTGCTTCTCCCTCTGCGTATGTCTCTGCCTCTCTCTTTGTGTCTCTCACGAATAAATAAAATCTTTAACACACACACACACACACACACACACACACACACACTAGAGAGCCCAGAAATAAATCTACACTTTATATGTTCAATATGAAAAGAGGCCTCTTTTGGCAAAAATATACAATGGGGAAAAGAAATCTCTTCAAATAAATGGTTCTGGGAAATCTGAACAGCTACATGCAAAAAAATGAAATTATACCACTATCTGACATATATAAACAGAAGAGAACTAGAAATGGATTAAAGATTTGAACATAAAACTCAAAACCATGAAACTCCTAGAAGGAAACATAGGCAGTTAGCTCTTCCACATCAATCTTAGCAATACTTTTTTGGACCAGTCTCCTCATGCAAGGGCAACAAAAGCTAAAACCGACAAATAGAATTATATCAAACTAAAATGCTTTTGCACAGCAAAGGAAACCATCAAGAAAACAAAAAGGCAACCTACTAAATAGAAAAGGTATTTGCCAATAATACATCTTAAGAAGAGGTTAATGTCAAAATATATAAAAAAGAAAATTTGTACAACTCAGCACTTAAATAAAGAAATAAATGAATGAATTAAAAAATGGGCAGAGGGGGATCCCTGGGTGGCGCAGCTGTTTGGCGCCTGCCTTTGGCCCAGGGCGCGATCCTGGAGACCCGGGATCGAATCCCACATCAGGCTCCCGGTGCATGGAGCCTGTTTCTCCCTCTGCCTGTGTCTCTGCCCCTCTCTCTCTCTGTGTGACTATCATAAATAAATAAAAAAAAAAATTTAAAAAATGGGCAGAGGATCTGAATATCCATTTTGCCAAAGACAGCATACAGATGGCTAACAGACATGTGAAAGGACGCTCAGCATCACTAATAACTAAGCAAATGCAAATCAAAGACCACAATTAGATATTACCTTACACCGGTCTGATTGACTATTATGAAAAAAAAAATAAAAAAAAATAAAAAATAACAGCGATAGGGACAAAGCAGAGAAAAGTGAATCCTTGAGCACTATCAATGGGAATGCACACTGGTGCAGCCACCCTGGAAAACAATATGGAGGTTCTTCAAAAACTTAACATTAGGACTACCATAGGATTCAGCACTCTCACTTTTGGGAAGTTATCGAAAGAAAATGAAAACATCAATCCAAAGAGATACGTGCATCCCTTTGTACAGTACAGTATTATTTTCAATAGCCAAGATATGGAAGTTGCCTAAAGTGTCCATTGATTCATGAGTGGATAAAGAAGATGAGTGGATGTATACTACATATTTATATACACATACACGGCGGGATGAATATTCTTCATCCATAAATAAGGATAAAATCTTGCCATTTGGGACCACATGAATTGACCTAGAGGATATTATGCTAAGTGTAATAAGTCATAGAAAAACAACCACGATATGGTTTCACTTATATGTGGAATCTGAAAACCAAACTAAATCAAACAAAACAGAAACGGATACAGAAAAGCAAACTGTTAACAGAGTGGGAATGAGCTGAGGGACAAGTGAAATAGATGAAGGGGATTAAGACGTATAAACTTCCAGTTATAAAACAAGTCATAGAAATGTAATACACAGCATAGGGAATATAGTCAATAATATCATAATAACTTTTTATGGCAACAGATGGTAACTAGGTTTATCATGCAGATCATTTCGTGATGTATAAAAATGTTAGATCACTACGATGTACACCTGAAACTAACAGGATAGTATATGTCAATTATGCTTCAATAAAAAAAGACAATTGATATCAGGAAAAAAATCTTAAAAATCCACAAATATGTGCGTATTAAACAGCATAATCCTAACATATAGGTCAAAGAAGAATTTATAGCAGAATTAGAAAATATTCCCAGTGAAAAAGAAAACTGTACAGCAAAATTTATAAGATTCAGAAAAGCAGTGTTAAAAGAAAAATGTAAAGCTGTAAATTCTTACATTAAAAAAAAAAGATTGCAACTCAGCCATCTAGTTTTATACCTTAAGGAATTAAAAAATGTAGAAAAAAAACCCAAAGTTAACAAAAGGAAAGAAATAATTAAGATTAGAGCAGAGATAACAGAGAATACAAAATCAATGGAGAAAATAAAATCAAAACTTGATTCTTCTTCAAAAGAATCAGCAAAATTGACAAACTTCTAGTCAGATGGACAAACCATAGACAAAACACAAAAATAGAGGGAAAAATGCCCCAAACCAAATCAGAAATGAAAAAGGGACTAGAACTAATGACTTTAAGAAAATTGTAAGAAAGCACTGTGAACAATGGTACGCCAAAGAGTTGAATAGAATCAAATAATCATTAGCAAAATGCAAATCAAATCCCAAATTTGATTAGCAAAAATCAAATGCAAATTAAGTTAGCACTTCACACTCTTCAGGATTGCTGTTATTAAAACAGATGAGAAATGCAGAAATTTAAAAATGTCAGCAAGGAGGTGGAGAAAATGAAACCCTTTGGAGCACTGCTGGCAGGAATGGAAGTTGGCGCAGCCATTACGGTAAACAGTATCATGGTTCCTCGAAAACTCAAAAAGAGAATTACTATATTTTCCAGCAATTCCACTTTCAGGGTAGATATTTCCCCACACACTGGGACTCAAACAGATATTTGCATATGAATGTTCACAGCAGCATTTTTCATAAGAGACCAAAGGTGGAAGCAAACAAAGTGTCCATCAGTGCATGAATGGAGAAGCAAGGCGTGGCATATGCATGCAATGGAATACGATTCAGCCTTAAAAAAGAAAGGAATTCTGATCCAGGCTACAACATAAATGATCCCTGAAGACAGTCTACTAAGCAAAATAAGCCAGTCAACAGAACAAATATTACAGGACTCCAGTTACATCAGGTACTTGGTCCATTTCGTAGAGACAGACAATAGAATGATGGTTGCAGGGGCTGTGGGGGGAGATGGGGAATGATATTTATAGGGATGGAGCTTAATTTGGGAAGAGGAGAGAGTTCTAGAGAGAGAGGTGAGTGATGGTTATACAATAATGCAAATGAACCTGATGCCACCACGCCCCGCTATCTTAAAAGCACCTGTAAGACTAAGTTTTGTATGTGTGTTTTACCATGATAAAAGAAAAAAGCACATATATGTATATGACGAGAACACACAGTTTTATTTTTACTTCGTTTACCTGTGCTTTCACAAAGCACATATTCTTCCAAAATTAGTATTACAGAAAAATAAAAAAAGGTGGGTTAGTAATGGAGGCCTCCTCAGGAAAGACTTAATATCAGTGATTACTTTTCACCAGTTCAAGGCATTTTCGTTATCATATGAAGTTATATAAGCATTATGTAATTATCTGTAATTATTATATGCCAACTGAAATTATAACTAAATGAACATCTCCTAAGCAACTACAACACGCCAAGGGCTATACATAACAGAAAAAAAAAAAAAAATTTTATCGGCCTTGTTCCTTTCTAATTTCAGCAGGACTCTTTGCCTTCTTTATCTTTTGTTATCACAAGAACTTCCTCTTAGAGTGGGAGCTTTCTCTCAGGCTTTCCTCCTCTATCCTTACTTTCTAGACCTCACAAGTTTTTGAAAGTATCCTAATAGCCTATTAAAAAAATAAGGGGACAGGCCATCATACTAATTCTTCTCTTATTTATATATAAAAAAAATTCCCCAAGGTATTTTTATTTATGGGACTCAAAAATAGATGTCCTATTAAGCTGTTTTTGAGATTACATAAAGGGAGAAGCACAAAAGCTTGAAGGCGAATAGAAGAGAGGCTGAAAACGTGTATAATGTATTTTGATGAGGAGAATCAAAGGATTGCAGATTTAATCACATGCAGAACTTTGAAGTCTAATTATAGGGGTCCTTCATGTTGAGCCAAAGGCCAGAAAACTAATTTTTACTCGTAACTGTAACTGAATCGAAGCTCATTTTGCAATAGTGTCATCTGAGCTTCATGGAGCCATGGTTGTTTCTGCCCTTTGCCCCGTTTACTTTGTTGGCAAAATCTGTCGGAATATAAAACGAATTTTGGAACTCATCAGCGAGAAACCCTTTCCTGCATTTTCAGAAAGGAAGAACTTCTGACCTAAAGCAATCCCAATCAGTAAAATTACATATATATTCAATAACGGGCTACGCTATTAAGCATAGCATATTGCTGTTAAATGGAGTCCTTAAAAATATTTACACAAAATATATAGGGAGGATTACTTTTCCTGAAAATTAAAAAGTTTATTTTCTTGTTACAAAATATGGAAAAAACAGAAGAAAAAAATCATCCTATATGCATCAACAAAAGAAATTCAAAATTCAACCAGGAAATTGAGAAGAACGATGATGATGTGGATGTGGTTCATTTAATCCAAGAGAATGGATTATGTAGCAATATTGATTTATTTCTCTATCAATGATCTCTGCATTGCTGAAAAAACTGAGTTATTTACAAAGCAGATTACGCCAAAAAGGAAATTCTCATTGTTCCTTAGCGAAGAATACAGTAGTTTGACAGTGTGAGAACATACTGTACAAATAGACACTTAACCCTTGGCTTGTTTAGTTTATAGGAGTTTCAATAAAGTGTTCA